>NC_080611.1:5788256-6082529 GCF_027887145.1 Ammospiza caudacuta
GACTTCCCTGAACCCCACACATTCTACACAAGTATTACATATATTTCTATATTTAGCATGGTGACATGACCTGTTTTTCCCTGAACTTCACACATTCTAGACAAGTAATATATATATTCCTGTATTTTTATATTTCTATGCATATAGCTATACAGGCACAGATAGAGATAGATGTTGTATATTTAACTTTATTTATGTGTGTTATTTATAGATAAGTGCGCATATCTAAAAATTATATCTATATAATATATATACACTATATATACACACTATATACACATATATACGCATGTACATGTACATATACATATGTATATGTATATATATGTACATGAACATATACATGCACATATACGTATGTGTATGTATATGAACATATACATATATATGTATACATATATAAATAGACATAAATATATACATATACTTGTACGGGAAGTAACAGAAACAGGAAGTGTTGTAGGAAGATTTTACGACTTTCGTTGCCAACCCCGTGTACCCGAACGCGCCGGCACCGAGCCCTCCGGGGCCAGCCCCGGCCCCGCCCGAGCCGCCGTGTCCGCCCCGGGCACTCCCAGCCCCGGGCACTCCCAGCCCGGCCCCGCCTGTCACGTACCACCTGTACGGGGGGCTCGGGGCTCCCGCCGGCTCTCCCCGGCTCCGCCATCGCCGCCGCCCCGCAGGGAGGAGCGGGAGGAACAACCACAGAGACGGAGGCCGGAGCGGCCGGAAGAGGCTCTGCTGGCGGCGGCGGCGGCGGCGGCGGCGGCTGCTGAGCTCCGGCCCCGGCCCGTGAGGGCACAACCGGCCCCGGCCCCAGCCCGCGAGGGCACCCGGCCGCGGCCTCAGCCCCGGCCCCGGCTGTGAAGACACTCGTATGGAAAATCACGCTATGAAAAACCAGTGTTCACAAAACAGACAGAGGAGTCCTGCAACTTTATTCAAATAAAGAGAGAGGCCACGCGCCCGCGGGGTTTTCTCTCCCCCTTTTATTCCCAAATCTCGGCCGCTTGTTGCGCTTTGCCTTTCCCAGTGCTGAGGGGTTAGGAAGGTACAGCCGTCCCCAATGGCCTGCCACGTGTTTCCCCCCACCACAAACATGTCACTTTCCCCCAAATTTTGAAGTTCGGGCTTATGCCGACCCTTGTCGGTTTCAGGAGTCAAGTTGAGCTCTGCAGCAAACCTGCTACTTGTTAATAGAGACATTAAGACTCATTTCAAAGATGTTAACACCCATACTCACTCACCTACTTACCGAATTGTTTGTTAAGACATTAGCACATTTTCCCTCTCACACTGATTCTTCAACTGATGCTGCCCGCGTTTCCCCAACTAAGCTCAAACCTGTACATTTTCAGCAGTGTTACAACGCTTTTTCAAAGTTATTTACCACACTGAGGTATGGTGACAGGTATAACCTGCTTGAACTGAAATTTGTGGAAATTTAAACATATTTTTCGCTTTGGAGCTGATCATTGTACATATTCCTGGAGAATGATAATGGTAATGCCAGTGTTCTCTAATCTCTCCAGTCTGGGCTTTTCTTGGCCCACACTACTGTGTTTTTTTAAATAAAAAAATTTTCTAATAACCTTTCAAAAGGAAAAATTGCTGGTGGTAATGGTGCCATTATCATAGAATCATGGAATGTTAAGGGGTTGGAATGGAATGGACCTTGAAGATCATCCAGTGCCAGCCCCTACCATGGGCAGGGACACCTTCCACTGTCCCAGGCTGCTCCAAGCCCTGTCCAGCCTGGCCTTGGACACTTCAATGGATGGGACAGCCACGGCTTCTCTGGGCAACCTGTGCCAGGGCCTCCCCACCCTCACAGTAAAATATTTGTTCCTGATATCTAACCTGATTTTCCCCTCTTTCAACTTGTACCCATTACTCCTTGTCTTGTCGCAGCAGTTCCTGACAAAGACTTCCTCTCCAACTTCCTTGTAGGCCCTTTCAGATACTGGGAGGCATTTCAAATTATACTGGAATGTATTATTGATCATTTATTAACTGAAATTATGGTTGTGCAACCATTTACTGCCTTGAAAGTATTCACAGCTAAAAGGGATTGCAACACCAGGCCCTGTACAACAACCTATTCAGAATTTTTAAAATTTGCACAAAGCAATCTTTGTTAAGCAAAATCCTGAGATTATCCCTTGTTTATTTGAAGAGCCTGTTAAACAGCCAGACAATTCAAGGAGCAAACAGAGCAGAGTTATCTTAAAAGTTTGGTTGGCACACAAATCTGAGAACTGAGGTGAGGAGAACAGCCAAGCAGTAATTCACCCTCGGAATCTATTTCAAATTATCTGCACAGCTTCTCACTGTCCAGCCCGAGTTTAATCTCTCCATGAGCAGCACTGTTAAATACGATCATTCCTGTTTCTGGCGACAAAGGCTGCTGGCACTGTTATGTTGCCTGCGTGCCTTGCTTTATCTAGGAAAGTGTAGCAGAGTATTGCTTTACTCACCCCAAACCAAACAAAAGTCCCAGTCAGGGACAGCGCCTCATTAAGCGAAACAAAATGCAGACAAAGCCCTTGCTGCCTTCCCTGAGGAAAATACAGAACCAGTCAAACCCACCAGAAATGTTTTCGAAGTTATATTATGTAGCTGACCACAAAAAGTAATTAAATACAAATTTCTGCTTAGAATGTAATTTTTGTTTGGGGTGGGTTTGGAAAGACATTTAAAGGCCCATAAGCATGTGGAACCTATTCAGTGGGATTGTCAGGGCAACCTAGGCAGCTAACACCCATTGTGAGAGCTCTTACCTACTGGCTTTTGAAATTCCAGCAGGCATTTCTGTGTCCTTGGGCAACTTGGGGAACGAAATAGTTTCCAAAATACGGTCAACTGTTTCATTGCCCATTCCACTTTCATGTGGGGCAGAGTAGAAAGAGATCTCCCAACACTGTCACAACAAACTGATTAAAAAGCAAGCAAAGATGGTTTGGTCCTAGTTCTACTTCCAGTTGCTCTGTGTTAAAGATGTTTCACAGTGATGGGGGCAGCTCACAAAGTACTCCTCACAGCTAAAAGCACTGCAAACTCAGACATTGCTTATCAAATTAATGGTTAGCTTTTATTTGTGACAAAATAATCTTTTGAGGAGAATTACTGTGAAACTAAGATTTGCAGTTTCTGGAGGCTTTAGCTATCAAATAGAAATTTTCCTCATCTTAACGGAAAAACATAATATCTAGAAAGTTGTTTTTGATTTTTTTTTTTTTTTACATATAACTGTCATTTCTAAAATGACACAGACTCACAGTATGAACAACATGGACATATTGACTTGTGAGGGCAGATCTCAGCTGATTTCACTGGAGTTTAAAAGAAGATAAAGCAAAACTGCTTGTGTAGGCTATCAGTGGGGTTATTGAGGCCAAGTAGCCTTGGGTTTAGTTTCTTTTTGAAAAGCTGAAATGGTAACTGGGGTGGTAAAAATGCATCTGTGCAAACAAATCTGTTGTGTTGTGGAGCATGTGAGCAACTTAATTTGGTTGTATCTTTATTGGAAAGACAGAATGAGTGAGTATAGAGTGTTCTTTTAACACATTTGTCACTGAAGTTACAACCTCTAGTACTGAAGTATTTCCAGAACTCACTATGTTGAAAGGATCATTCAACAGAGTAGGTAAAAAATTCAGCTCTGAGCAAGTTTTGAAACCACTTCTATTCAAAAAATGCTTTGAGCTTCCAAAAATGCTCTGTTATTTTCATAAAATGTCACAGTTGAGTGGCAAGAGAAGAGGGGGGCAGTATTTCTCATTACAGTACAAAACAGCAGAAGGGGACATGAGAAGCTCATCTAGTCCTGGCATCCTGAGACAGGCTCAGCTCACAAACACCCACTGGTCCATGGGGCTTCCTAACATCCTCAGCCAGTTTACTGCAGCCCTTGCTCTCTTTGCCCATAGAAAGAATTTCTTAATATTCAGCTTAGATATTGCAGCACTTTCTAAGCCCCCTGAAATTTGGCTGGCTAAGATCTTTTCCCTCTGGCTAAAAGATGCAGACTTCGTGATCTCCTGAGTTTTAGAGCTGTTGAGGCAGAGCCTATAACTTATCCCTTTTATACAGATGCTTTTTGCTTGTTCTCTCTCTCCCCCTCCATAGTGTTCAGCTCCCAAGGTACAGCTCCTCACTTTGAATCCTCTTAGTAACAGCATCTTAAAATTTTACCTCAGGCAAGAATTATCCTACTTTGCTCCTAACTTAGTAGATTTGGCACTTTGTCTGCATTTTAGACTAGATGTGAAAAGTTTTACTGGGCCATTAAAAAGAAAACAAGATCCTTACCACCCTACTCTGCTTTTTTGCAGGCCTAAAAAAAGATTTTATAATCAAACACCCTGACTAAATACCACCAAGGAGGCCAGTAACCTGCCCAAAGATAAGGCTAGAATCTCTCAGAAAGGACACAGGCCCCCATCCCTTCAGCCTGTATCTCCACCCAGGAGGCTGCTCAGCCCCCTCCTGCAGGGGTCCCCTGATAGCCCTCTCCCAGTGCCTTTATCCCCTGCAGCTGTGTGCCTTCTCAGCTGCTTTCTTGCTAATGCCTCTGTTAACCCTTTCTTTGCCTGAGGAGGCTTGCAAATTCCATCACAAATCCATTAGTCCTTCCCCAGCCTGCAAGCCCTTTATGAATTTATGATTTTACGAATTTTCAAATTGCTGTTGAGTTTCCCTCCCATCCCACGCTTCTGTTGAGACTTCTGATTTATTCAGTGATGTTTTCGACCTTTGTTTATTCTCCTGGCTCTGTTCTGGATGCTCTCTGTGCACTTTGCATCTCTGTTGGAGAATAAGCCCCAGCACCAGTCCTGGTGCTCCTGCTGGGGCTGGACCAGAGCAGGATTACTTCTCATGTCTTGCAAGCCATACTCCTGTTTGCACAGCTTAGTGCAGTGTTTGCCTTTTTCACAATGGCTTGACACTGTTAACTCCTAATCAGCTTGTGATCTATTATATCCCCTAGATCTTTTTCTGCATGAGGGAAACAGTATTTTAGCAGTTTTATTCCAGTCAGCCACATGAGAAGAAAATGACTGAAGTAGTGTGAGTGAGATTATCTGCTTTGGGCCTCAATGCCAGGATTGTTTACTGGTTTCCAATTAGTTACATGTGTACACCCTGTTAAGGGAGTTGCACAAGGGCTGCTAATGCCTTCCTTTGGCCTTCAGAGCCTTTATTACTAGCAGGGACTAGTACCTAATAGTTATTTGGGCCAATTTCCCTGTGTACTCAAGACTTCAAATGCTCAGCTGAAATTACAGGCCTAATTGCTCTTACAATTTAGACATATTGAGTTTGGGTAACCTCACTGAAAAATGCTGCTGCTCCTTAGAGAAGAAACGTTGTGTGATACATTTCTTTCTCTGAAACATTAGCTGTGCTTAGAAAGGATGTTGCTTGTTTCTTCTTTCTCCTTTTCAAATGAGTCAACCTGAAGAAGCGGGTGGTTGTTTTGATGAGGCAGTAAATACCACAAATATTCTGTTAGCTGCAGTACTGGACTTGGGTAGCTTTGTGGGTGAAATAGAAAAATCCTTTTCATTTCAGTACCAGCCCACACCTCCAAACATACACTCTCCTTGACCACCAGTCATCCCACCCCTTGTGCCCTGACTGCTGGGCCATGGCAGTGTGATGTTCTGCAGGTCCCTGTTCTGCTCAAGCCACTCTCCTCCCTGCTCCAGCTCAGGCTGGTGAGTGTGCCTTTATATTTAGAATGATTTTGTGGCATTAAAACTGCAGGAAATGAGGTAGTGACAAGTGAGAGGCACTTCCAAAGAACTGAAGCAGATTAGTGCAGGTTTTTCTTTGCCAAGGGCTTTAATATTTGAGCAATATTATGCAAAGTTAGATTTCAATTTGGTAATCGTTTCCTAAAGGAATGGTTTTAAATAATGCAGTATTTTTAAAATAGAGTAAAAGAAGCAAATTTACTTTTTAGCTTGTGAAGTCTCCTGGAGGATCCAGTGATAGGCATGTGATTATGGTCTTACCACCTCAGTTAATATAGTTT
This sequence comes from Ammospiza caudacuta, assembly GCF_027887145.1. Lineage (NCBI taxonomy): Eukaryota > Metazoa > Chordata > Aves > Passeriformes > Passerellidae > Ammospiza > Ammospiza caudacuta. The sequence continues at coordinate 5,794,297 of NC_080611.1, forward strand.
GCTATTAAGAAACCAATGTGAAACTCAGTAAAGTAATAAAGGCATTTTCCTTACATACCCAAAAAAAGCTTTATAAGTAAGTTATTTGGAGGGAAAAGGTTCTTATTTACAAAAGATAGCAAGATTCAGATAATGGAAAGAGATAAAGGGTGGCCTTGAATTCCCATTTTCCTGTGTGCCACCACTGATAACCCTGGAGAATCAATGCTTCTACTTGAAGAAGAGCAAACCTTTCACCTTTCCTGGGTTCAGTTTAGGTCCTTTGTTTTTCAAAACCATGCCTCTGATCTTCTTCATGACTGAATTGTTAAACACTTGCAAAATCAAGTTATTCTGAGGAGCTGAGGAAAGTAGGTAGAAGTGTCTTTTTCCCAGAATTTCCCTGGTAAGTTCATACTATCCACAGACAGAATTTTGTTGAACTTCTGTACCTTTGGGAGACTAAACTTCTTTGTATTTAAGTACAGGAAGCATCTGACATTTTAAGATGGGAAAGTGCTTAAAGAAATAAATCATATCCCTCCAAAGGAATGTATACATAACAGGAACTGGGATTTGTATAATAGAAGAGATCCACAGACAATGTATTGGATGCAGATCTTTATATGACACACAGGAAAAGAAATGAGTAACATTTTGAATTATGAATTAACCAAAGGCATCTGAAGGAAAGATACAAGAATTGTATAGCTCTAGAGAATACAGCAACATTTACTTAATATGTCTTCATTGAAAACAGAATTCAGTAGGTTCTTTAAATCTTTATACTACCCCATAAAAGACATTTTATTATGTCTTATTATATCTTTTAATATCTCCTTTAAATGTTGACCTGCTCTGAAAAGTGGATCTTAAATTACATTTTATTGTGACTAATTCGGTTTCAGTTTTGTTTAATTTTCAAGCCAAGACTGTTCTGCATTTTCCTGTAAATGCCAGTTCATCACACTCACCCTGGGTTATGAAATTAAAAGTTTTCAGGTTCATGCATCTTCAGTAATACAGATTTAACAGCTTTGTTAATGCTAAGAATAGTGCTGATAATACAAAGGGCAGTAAGAGAGCAGCTCACTCCCTTACAGCTGTTCTGTCTGTGTGCTGTAAAAGAGTAGCTAAGATGTAATTCTTGTCAGAAAATTGACCAGATGTGAGCAGAGCAGAGACAGGAAACTCTTCCCTTTCAGTGAAAAACTGTTACTCTGTCTTTATATTCCTCTTTGCTGAATGTAACCCTTCTCAAGGCCAGGAGGGCCTTTGGACAGCCTGTGGTGCTAACCTGAGGATGTGCAGCTCTCTGAGGAAAGGAGCCCATGAGCTGTGCAGATGGATCTGTGATGGTTTGTGATTATCTTATCCAGCAGTGCCCGCAGCTCTGGGGCTGGGGAAGGGCAGGGACACAGCCCAGGGTGGCATCATCTGTCACATGGGGATCCAGTGGGGACATGCTGGTGTTGGACCACATCATCTGTCACATGGGGATCCAGTGGGGACATGCTGGTGTTGGACACTGAGCCCAGCTGGGGAAGGGTGGGGGGCAGTGACTCCCCCAGGCCCTTGGGACTGTGTACAAATTCCCAACAGGACAGGACTGCTGGGAACGTGCCTTGAGCTGATTTATTTTCCAGCATCACTCTCATTCCATGGTTGTGACAATGGGAAGATGCCACCAGCTCACATCCCAGGCAGCCGACAAAGAACTTAATGTTACAACTCACTTTAAAAGCTTCTTGACCAATCACACAAAGCAAAAGCACATTGACAGTAGTTCCATCCAACCACTATAAGCACAGGTACCTTTGGTTAAACAATGCTTGCTTATTTCAAATACAATACCTGCTTGTGAGCCTTAAAACACAATGCACAGAGCTCCATTATTAAGCTTAGAACTCCCTAATATCTCACTAGATAAATTTTCCTGCAGTTTATGAAATTATTCTAGGCAAGCATTAATACACAGACCATTGATTTATTGGTCATTGCTTTTCTACTTCTTATATAGCTTTTCTGCTGACCAATCTCATGGCTACTGCTTAGCACAATCACAGTTCTGCTGTCTCTGAGGCCTTTTGCAGCATTCCAAAACCCTCTGATTTTAAGGATTCCCACAGGACTGCTCATCTCTGCTTCTTCTCCCTGGGTTGAGGGGAGCTGAGGAGGAGCCACAGATTTGTGCAGCTTTAGGGACTGATGGGGGCTGCCAGCAGTGGTACCTGGGAGTGAAAGTGAAGGACTTGAGCAAATCTGTCTGTACAGTGATCTTTTCAAAGGATCACGATAATTTTGTGTGAATAAACTGACAATTGTGTCAAGTTTAGAGATTTTTGAAGTAAGGTTATGACATCTGTGACATTACAGATAGAATTTGGCTATCAAAAATGTTTTAGGAGCAGGTCTGTGGAGACTACATTGCTGTGCTAGCAGGATATAAGAGGTGACAGTAAATTATTTCATTGTGTAGAGGCTCCCTGGTAACATCATCCTGATGCCATTAGAGCCTGCAATAAACTACCATGCACAAAAGACTCTGCATCTCCCTCCCTGTGACAAAATCCTTACTCATCTACTTCTTATTCTTTCCATAATGAACCCAGATTCTTAACTTCCATCTAAACTTTCCCTTCCCAAATAAGGTACTATTTTTAATTTTGTTTTTTTTTTTTTTTTTTTTTTTTTTTTTTTTTAACCACAAGAGAAAGAAATTTAATTTCACCAGCTGGGAATTCAAGATCCTCTTTTGACTTCAAGTGAAAACAACTAAAAATACCTTTTTGCTAACATTGCTGCTTTTGCTCTGCCCAGTACTGTGCCTGTAAAGAGTTCAAGGAAAAGCAAGTGTCCAGCTCCACTGAGAGCACTGGCCTAGAAGCAAACCCTGCAGGTATTTAAATCCTGGGATATCTCTATATGCAAATGGGAAGTTTCATTTTGTTTTAGAACCTCCAAGTGTAGAAAGTTGTGTTGGTCAGTGTTCTCCTCTTGGGCTCTCAGATTATTTATGCAGCTGACAGCCCATGTGACCGTTGTGGTTATTGTGCACGTAAACTTGAACTTTGACATTTCCTCCTGTTGCAGAGCCTTGGTATGTGCATTCCTTTATCTTCCCACCATCCCTGCAGTTGCTGTTCATTACTGTCAGTGCTTATTAGTTAGAAAAGTCCATTCCATTTTGTTTGGGCCAATTAACTGGTGGAGAGAGCAGCTCTTCCAGGGTCCCCACTAACTGTGTATCACCAGCTATCATCCACTGATTGATTAAATAAACCTGAGCTCTGCTGCACTTTTCAAAGAAGGAAATTCTTGTTTCTCAGTTGACCAACTTACAAAACTCTTCAGACTTTTGATTATTTCACTCTTTTATGACAAAGGGAAAAACAGACTTTGTGTAGCAAATTAAATGGGAGCTGTTGTAGTATTTGTTGTCATAACTACTTTATATTCTTTTTCATGTGTTTAGGATAGTGTCTTCCTAACAAAACAGAGAAGAAGAATACCAGGAGAGGAAACAGTCCTTGTGCTGCTTCAATATTGTGACCTGCAGCCTGTCTGAAAACATAACAAAGCCTTGATTGTGCAAGTGCCCAGCTGATCCAACAAGCAATGAATGAGTGAGCAATGGTCAACAAGGAGGAGTGGATATCACACAGGGCAATTCAAAAAGGTTGTAGTGCTGTGAAGTGAGAGAGGCATGAAATGAAATAGAACCAGAGATAAATAGATCATCAACCATGTGGGTTAGTTCTACTTTTTTGTTTTTTTCTTTTTTTTTCCTTGAAATGGTCCAGCATAGAGAAAAATGTGACTATAAATGGGAAAGAGATATGTCTTCCAGCATGGAAGAAAATATTTTGATTCTTTCAGTCTAAATGAGTGATAATTTCAAACTAGAATCTGATCTAAATATGAATGAGATCTCCAGGAATCTGCTTGGGTCACATGCCAGGTTCTGCAGGACAGTTGTGTCAGGGAAGTACAGACTGTCAGATTTTCCTGCTCATTCAACCATTTGGGTCCACATAAGGCCCAACCAAACATGCCAGCATGAGAGAGGATGAGAAAATCTGAGATGTTACAGCAGAACTCCTCCAGTTCTTCTTGGGAGCACAAGATTCAGCAGTAAGGAGGATTCCCTTTCCTTCAAAGATTTACACTGGTCATTTTACTCTTGGATGGATTAAATTCAAGTCAGAATTCTGCAAGAGAAAGCAGAAGATACATAGACAAACATATGACCAAGATAGCAGAGTCTAGATTTCATACTTAGGTACTGCTTCAAGGACTTCTTTTAAAAGCATTAAAAAAAAAGAGTTTGGGTGACCATGGCATCTTCTAAAAATATTTTTATCTATTCTGGCTTGATGGTGTTTCTGAGTAAAAGCACTTCCTGATTTTCTAGTCCTCACTGTTAGTTTTGTTAGATAATTTTAGATGTTACCACACCTTCAGGCTTTCATGTGGTTTTGTTTTTGTCACTGATCTCACGACAGTAAATTGGCAGAGTACCATGAATTTGTGTCAATGGATTTTCAGAGCTCCTCATCAACTAAATTCAGCATCATAATATAGACAAATTATTTTCAGCAGGTCACGCAAGGAAGTGAGAGAGGACTTTGACAGAAAACCTAATTTTCCTTTTCCTCAGTCCAGTTCTTCAATCAGGGGAGCATCTCTGGTCAGATTTGTTGGCACCTAAATGAGAGTGTAATCTGACCTAATAAAGCCATGATAGTCAACACATGCTTTGAACCAAAGAAAAAGGAAATAAATTAGAGTCTCTTTCAGCAGAGTTTGCAAAACTAACAGTCTCATTTGAGCTTTGGGTCTCTTTTGAGGAGTTTTCTTGCTTGTGGGGCTAAAAGGGAGCAGGTGAAGCAGGGCCCTTTATGCCCTGCAGATACATCTGCCCTGCAAATACTGCCTCAGAGCAGCACAAAGGACCCTGCTTGTGGGGCAGCACAGATCTCATTTCATTGTCAGATCCATTGTTTTTCCTTAAGCAAATATGTAATAATGTCAGAATTTATGGATTAGTTACACAATCCCTGATCTGCTTTAACCAGAGTTAGTGCTGTTCCTCCCAGAATGCTGCTGACAGGATCACTGTGCAGACAGACAGACAGACAGACTGCGTACCTACACAGAGCTCTTTGCATTTTTTTCTCTGGTAATGCTGCAAATATTTGGTAAGACATCACTCATGTAGTGGGGATTGAATTTAAGAAGGAGTGAAAATGCAACTGGACAAACCTCGCTGCCCTTTTCCTACAAAAACTGTCATTGAATTTAGGGTGAAATTTGGCTTGCAAAAACTACTCCATGGACCAAATCTGCCTCATGGGACCTTGTCAGCTCTAAAAAAATCCCTGTCATCAGATCTGAGGTGGTTCTAGTCTCTGAAAAGACCTGCTGTTGAAAATTAAGTGTGAAATTTGAAATTTATTAAGTTGAATTATTTACCTTGCTACTTCATCAAGTCTGCAAAAATATTCACCCTCCTTCTGGTAACCTAGCAATGGATACCCAGTGCACAGTTATTTTTTCACAATTTGTAGGAGAGTTGCATTAAAATGCATGTCAGTGTCTATTTCTTGACAGGCATGTAGCAAGCAACACTGCAGAAATGTTTGTTTATCCTGGCAGGGGCTGCATTTGTTTAGTGTAACTTGCACCAGTTTTGTCCAAATTCTGAAGCAGAAAGGAAAATATATTCTTGTTTTCTGATCAGTGTTACAAATATTCTCTTTAGCTTTGTTTTTATTAAAAGAAGTGACTGCTAATGGATTTGGACCTGTGTCCTCTGCTGTCATATTCTCCCTCCATGTACTGGAAATTGTCGAATGCTTTTGAAAAACTGATTGCACAGGCTGAGCCTACAGGTTGCAGAATGGAGACAGGCTGGAGGAGCTGAAGAAAATGAAAAATTAAGCCAGCCAAGAGATAAGCATCATGATTAATATCAGCTTCACCAGTGGCATAAATTATGTTTTCTAAAACAGGAAATTAATGTTTATTAAGTGGTAGAAATAAGCAACTGGTCCTCTTGAAGAGTCCTCAGACTAAATGCTGTTTTCGGAGTACTTCTTGGCAGACATTTTAAATACCTAGGTTATTGTGAAATGAAAAGAAAACACTAATGCTTGTGGATGAAATGCATGGGACTATCCCCAAAACAACAATATGCTGAGGCCTCTTCAGAGGTTTTTGGTTTTGGCTTCAGCTTTACCAGACTCAGGCATGCAAGCAGGAGCTGCTGCCTGCACCCGAGAGGGGTCTCTGGGCTTAGGCACTAAATCCTCTGCCTGGGTCCCCAGTCCCAGCCTTGCAGTGTGGGGTGGGAATGAGCTGTTTCTGAGCCATCTTTTGTTCTTTGTGTTACCTTCTTGATCCTCTCAATAGGCTGCTTGGATCCAGACATCATTCCCTTCATTGCTTTTGAGTTTGATGTGCAAAGAGTAAAATGCAAATTCCTGTCTGCACAGGCTGGGTTGCTTAACAGTTCAAGGTGTTGGGAGTGGGGAAATAGTGAGAGAAAAGCCCCAAAACCATTGCTACCATGATGCTGTGGCTCATGGCTTGATCCAAACCAAGCTGTGTGGTTTGGGAGACTGGTCCTTAATATGACAAAGCCTGGGTTTAGCACTATCCCAAAACATAGGTTTAATCTTTACTCCACCTTAGACCTCTTGGCCAAAAATCTGCCTTGCTCAGCCTCCCCAATGGATGTATTTTACCTGGATGAGGTATTTAAATCAGGAATGGTGTAGGCAGGAGTGCAGTGCTGCTCTGCAGCCAGCATGGAGAGGCAGGGATGGCCTGGCCTGGGCTGGGCTGAGTTACCCCATCCTGCAGAGGGGCTTTGTCCTGGGGGACAGGGCAGGGCAGCACACCTGACCTCCCTGCTCAAAGGTTGGTGTTAGTCCTGTGTCCTACCCTGCTTCATACCTGGGAGATGAAAATAAAGGCCTTGAAGAGAAAGGGAAATGTATTATTTTATTAAAAAAATAGAAGTTACAATTGGCCACACCACTGATTTGCCTCAAATGTTGAATTATTCTTGGGAAGTGAACCTCCCTGGCTGCAGTGTTCGTCCCTGTTTGCACAGTGCTGTGCAGAGAGTGTTACCCATAGGTGTAACTCTAGGTACACCTACTGGTTTGGCCACATCACAAGTCTGAGCATCTCTTTTTCTGGGCCTTTTTTTTTTTTTTTTAATTTATTTTGCTGTTGCATTGTATAATGATTTTTTTATTCCCAAAGTTTTTTTTTTTTTTTTGTTTGTTTGTTTATGTGACAATTAAGTACCTGACAATAACTAAGTGGGTATCTGATAATAAAATATCTCTCTTTCATGCCTGCAGCAAAATCCATTGGTTTGGGTGGGAGCTGGTTGGGATCCCAATGCAAACAGCCAGAGGAGGAAGCTGGGTGTGAGTGCAGCAGGAGCTGCCAGTTCAGGGGGAGCTGTTTGTGTCAGAGCTGCCTGTGTGTGTCCAAGGCAGAGGGGCAGCCCTGCTCCCCACCCCCTCTCCCAACTCTTCTTTAATGCTGCCTCACTCTTTAAAATGCAATCTTTAAATTAACATTATTTAATCAGAAATGCTGCTGTCCTGCAGCTGGATTTCAGGCATGCCCTAACAGCAGCTTCTTTTGAGAAAGATTTACTTATTTTTCTTTAAATGTCTGTTGTTTTGAGTTGCATTCCAGAGGCCAAAACTTTTCCCTTCTAAACAAAACAAGAAAAGCAAGATGTGATGTAGTGGTTTAGGCTTAGTGGGAATTGTGCTCGGATATTAAGGCTACAGAAGCAGGCAGGAGTGAGCAGGAGGGTGCAATTATGGATGAGTGTATTTTCTTCACTGATTTTAATTTCATGAGAGCAAGTAACACGGTCCCCCCTCACCACACACAAAGGTTTCCCACTGTCCATTCAGCTGCTGAACCTCTCCCTGTTTTGTTACTCTGCTCACTCCTGTCTGTCCACTGGATTTACCTTACAAATTCTATTTATTTCCTATTGCTCCTGTATTCATTGTCTATTGTCCTCTCTGTGGCTTGTTTGAATTCTTAGACCACTCTCTTTCCCTCCTGCTTTGCCATGCATGCTATTTAGCTATGGCTTTGCCTTTCCAGAAAATACCCTGCTTCTCCTCCTTCCCCCTCCTCCTTCAAAGTTTCAGATTTCCCTTGCTGGCAGGCAGCGAGGGGCTGCACACCCGGCACCAGCCCTTGGGTCTGCTCTGTGAGCACAGGACCTGATTCCCCTCCTGCAAACTGAGTAGCGTGACAATAAATCAGCTGAGAGGGGGCTGCCTGGAAATTGCAAAACAGGGACACGTAGTGAAACCAGCACAAGGCTGGGCAGTGACCAGCGCAGCTCACAGGAGCTCACAGTTCTCCCAAATGTATTCCCGTGGGGACAGCAAGGCAGAGTGAGACCTTTCAACAGATTAGCTCTGCCGCAGTGTTTAAAGCAGCTTTGAATGTTCAGCTGAGATGTGCTTAACCCCAAATGCAGCATCTGAAGGTGCCCTTCCTGCGCCTTCCAGCAGGGTCCCAACTTGGCAGGGGGGTTTGTCCCCAATAATGTAAACACAGCCATGCTTTGAAGAAAATTTAAATCCAGACCTGAGCTTGAGCCCATCTGTAATCACTACTTGATTTTGCTTTCCTCAAATCTGTGCTTTTGAGTACTGAGGAAAATGAGTCATCTCTCCTTTAATAGGTTCTCCTCCTGCTCTTTAAAATCCTTAAAAGTCCTTTAAAATCGCTGCTCTTTGTGCCTGGGTCGGTAGCCGCGACAAGCAAATATTTAAAGTGAATTTAGAAGGAAGTGTCTGAAGTGACTGTGTAGAGTCTCATCTTTGAGTTGCTCCTTGAGGAAAGCAGTGGAGCTTTATTGGGGTTCAAGTGTTTGAGTGTAGGGAGCTGCTTCCAGAACCTGTATCTCCAGTCCTGCCACATTAGGTCAGAGTAGTTACTCAGTGACTTCTGTTTTCAGAGGAGTTTAAGTGAAGCCTTTGCTGCAGAAGATTTATATTTCCATTCGACATTATACAATATTTTCCTCCCAAGATTTCAGTGAAGTTCTGCTCTTTCTGAATCGTAAATGAAAAAGAAAAAAAAAAATTACTGTTCAGAATGTTCTCTCTTGAAAAGATGTTTGCTTTTCACAGCTCAAACAGAAAACAGCTCAGTGCATCCAAAAGCTGCCTCACCCTTTGAGCGTGTTCCCAGATCTCAGCCAAGAGCACTACTATGGAATAGCTGTGAGTAGCCGGAAGAGCATTGTAGGGATTGAGATGCAAATGAGCAGAGCAAGCAGCCCCCTTCGCTGCAGAGGTTCCCTATCTCCTGCTGCCCCTCACTTTTGAACTGGGGGAGGCTCAACCTGGGCTTTGCTCCCCAGCCACGATCCCTGGCTCTGCACCCACAGCCCTTGGCTCTGCAGCCACCAGCCCGGGCTTTGCTCACTTGTGAGGCTCAGGGGATGAAAACTGTGTCAGCATCAGGAAGGCGTGGAGGACAGGAGGGGCTTTCAAAGTCCCCGTGTTGCTTTTCTGGGTCCCGAGGACTAAATGCCACCGCTTTCTCTGAGTTAAAAGGAGGGGGGAATAAAAGGCAGAGGTAGTAGCCACTGCAAAATAGCACACTCTGTTCCCTATCTTAAAAAGTTCACAGTTTTCAGGCAGTTTCAAAAGTTCCAGGGAGTAATGTGAGCTGCCTGGGCACTTGTTTGTTTTATCAAATGCAGGGAGTTCGAATATTGCAAAGGAAATCAGATACAGTAGGTTGGGGGGCGTGCAGGGGGTTGCACATATAAACACTCTGAGGAATAAAGCAATACGGTGTTTTCTCTGTATCCTTTTCTTTCCAGTGTGAGGGAAGGAAGCAAAACATTCTAACAAAACCTCCTTCTAAAGAAATAATCAACGCACTGAGCTCTAAAGCCTGCATCCCTGCACATGACTGGGAGAAAAAGGCGTTTTGCATTATTGCATGTTGTCATCACTTTGCTCAGTGTTGTCCCTCCGTGCTAATTACATGTTTACATGCATTGCATCATTGGGCGGAATTACTGTAATTATGTTAATACTTCATAATCAACAGAACACAGTACCTGTAATTTACCAAACAAAAAGGACATGAAAAGCTAAACCCGCAAATGGAAAGGGATACATTGCAAAGGATTTAATCCTCGGTGCAGCAGCAGGCAGGAAGCTTTCAGAGCTGGAATATCCTGCTTCAGCCACTGGATGCTCTCAGAGGCACCAGGGCACTTTGCAAGGTGTTTTAACAGGTACTAAGGAGGCTAACAGACCAAACTATGAACAGGGTGTAAATGTTTAATGCTCATTCATGAACTCTCACCTAGCAAAATCAGTGCCCTTCATAAAGCTGCATGGCAGACTCATGAAATAGCAACAGGAGACCAAGAAACTCACTGATCTGGAAATATTTTAACCCCTCTCCCTATCTGTGGATGTACAATAACAATCTCAACCCTCTTGTTTCTTCTTTGAAAGAAACTATGTGGCACCTGGCATGTCAGAGCAGAGTGTGTGTGCAGCTGGATCATTTCCTCCTACCCCCATCCGTGGTTTTTCCCCCATTTATCTTGGCCCGGGTAGTTTGGGCTTTAGGCTGATTCACCCCCTGCACTTCCCTCACGTCCTGGAAGGCTTCTAAGGGTCTCTGTCACTGAGGGTTAAGTATCTGAAGTCAACAGCGGAATAACCCGGGACATTAAACAACACAGGGAGTTATCCCGAGTGGTCATTAAGTGGTGAAGAGTAATACAAATAATATCGAGTCCCAAGTGCTTCCTGGTAAGTGGAGACATAAGAAAGTTGCAGCAAAACCGTCAGCCTTCATCTACCAGGAGCCGCGCCTTGCTGGAGATCCTACTGCACGCTGAGTCACCTGCTGCAGCGAGTGCAGGGCGGGCACTGGGGCTGCACCCCGGGGACAGACTGCGGGCACCCCCGGGGACAGGCTGCAGGGTCACTGCGGGCACCCAAGGATGCACTCCCAAGGACAGGGTGCGGGTCACTGCTAGCACTCAGAGCTGCACCCCCAGGGTATGGCTGCAGATGACTGTGGACACCCCTAGGGACAGGCTGCGGGTCGCTGCGAGCACCCAGGGATGCACCCCGAGGAACAGGCTGCAAGTAACTGCGGGCACCCCCGGGACAGGCTGCGGGTCACTGCGGGCACCCCCGGGACAGGCTGCGGGTCACTGGGGGCCGCCCCAGCGCAGAGAGCGCATCTCAGTAACTTTCCCTTTGGTCGTGCCCGTCATCACCCCTTCCTACACAGGGCAGCTCGGGGGAGCCCAAGCAGGGCGGGGCCGGAGCGGAGCTCTCACCCCGGCCCGGGATCTCTGCCAAGGGGGCTCGGGGCAGCCCGGGAGCGGCCGCTGTTCCCGATCCGGCGCCGCGTTTTGCCGGCGCAGCAAGTGCCGGCCTTGCCGGAGGAGGAGCGGCGGGAGGGGGAAGGGGGAGGAGGAGCCGGCGCTCGGCCGAGCCGCTCCCGCCCCTCAGCTGGGAGCCCGCAGCCAGCGGGTGCGAGCGGCAGAGCCGAGCGGCGCCGCGCCGAGCCGGGATGCGGGAGCCGGGCGTGGGGTAGCCGCGCCGCCCTGCCAAGCTCCCCCCACCATGTAGGCGAGCCCCGGTGCCTGCGCATCGCTCCCGCCGCCTGCTCCGCGTTCGCACCGGCCCGGGGGACCATGCGGAGCGCCCCGGTCTCCGGGCTGTTGCCGCTGCTGCTGGGGCTGCGGCTGCTGCTGGGCGGCGGCGCCGCGGCTCAGTACTCCAGCGACCTGTGCAACTGGAAGGGGAGGTGAGGGGCATCCCGCCCGGGCCGGGGGAGCGGGGGCTGCCCGTCCATCGCCGTCCCGCCGGGGGAAGATGCTGATGCCGAGCACAAAAGGGAGATTTTCCCGCTGTGCTGCCCAGCCCGCGAACGGGGCGGCGGAGAGCCGGGGCAGGGGGCGGCTCTGCCTCCCTCCATCGGTCCCGGCGGGCTCACCGCGAAGAGTCGCTGGGCAGCGGCCCCGGGCAGGGAGGGATGGAGGGGCCGGGGCGAGCTGGGCTCCCCTCGGTGGGGCTGAAGGACCGGGGCGGGCTGGGCTCCCCTCGGCGCTGTTCGGGGGGCTGGCAGAGGGAGGGCGGTGCCGAGTCCGCCGTACAGAAGTTTCTCCCCGCATCCATCTCAGCGCTCCGCGGAGGCGGCGCCCGGGGAGCAGCGCGGCAGCCCCGGCTCGGAGCGGCGCTGGATGCGCTGCACCTGCGGAGCGCTCCCGCTGCGGCCAGCGCCTCCCTCCCGGGGCTCTCGCTGCCTCCTGTCTGCTCCCTTCCCTTCCCTTCCCTTCCCTTCCCTTCCCTTCCCTTCCCTTCCCTTCCCTTCCCTTCCCTTCCCTTCCCTTCCCTTCCCGCTCCCTCGTCCCGCGGAGATGATGCTGATGATGATGGTGATGAGCTCCGGGAGCGGGGGCTGGCACAGCGGCCGCGCTGCTGATTTATTCTAATTGCACCGGTTGAGAAACCTCTGCAGTTCTCAAGTGTTTATCTCCCAAATTATCTTTCCTTTAATTGCTTGTAATGTGTTTAACGCGTGTGGTTGGGTCTGTGACCTTCTCTCCTCTTTATAGTTTTAAAAAAGCAGCTCTGCTCAACTAGCAAGTGTTGCTGGGTCAGACTTACTTGAAGAGTAAAATGGTTCAACTCTAATGCACTCTTCAGATCTGACTTTCTCTAACTTAAAAGTTTGGCCGGCCTATATCAATGGAGTGTTTTGGAGTAGAGAGAGTTCAAAGTGTGGAAACAATTGGATTGACTTTCAGCATCGTGATTTCTTATCTCTTACTATCTGAAACGTGGTGCTTCATATTTACTTTTTATTTTTTTGCATTTTTTTTGATAATCGATGCATAGTTAATAGCAGTGAATCCACTTGAAGATGAGTCTGCATGATAGGGATGAAACCTCTGGCAAACTGCTAATTTGTCATTTTTCTTTACACAAAAACCAAACCAAAACAAAAACCAAAACCCCAAACAACCCCCCCAAAAACATTTAAAATACTCCCCTGAAAATGCTGTACCAAAGCATTCCAAATCCTCAGGTGGACCATACCACCTGCTACTGCAGCAAGTATTTTAAAAGAACGGTGACAAACCCCTGCAATTCTGTCCTGTTTTGCTGTTATTTTTGCCCTGTTTTCTTAGAGCAAGCAGTGACCCCCTCATGTCACCTGAGCAGGGTTGGAATAAGCAATGCCCCCTTTCAGCTAAGGGGGTGTGGGCTGGGGGGAAGTGAAATCTTGTAACTGAGTTTGGGATGAGCCTGGAGATGCCAGCTTGGATTTACTCACCTCTTGTTGTTCTGGTGAGCTGAAGTGGTGACAGCTTTGTGATGAAGCTGTTGGATGAGCAGGGAAGGAAGAGCAAAGTTTAGTCTGGGTGGTTTCACTTGTGGGAGAGTTTCAGAGTTCAGGTGGGTTGGAGTTTTGGGAGGGGATAAAGTAACCCAGGCAGACTTAGGCCTTACTGGTGGCAAACAGGTATTGTCAGAAATGCTGGCAGTCTTAAGGCCACTCAATATAATCTGACTTGTCCTAAAAACACAGCACTTGGGAAGGAAAGTAATTTGATGCACCAGTAAATATCACTAATTAAATATTTTAGTGTGGATACTAAGAGTTATATGAGTTAGAAAGAACGTTTTAAATGCAAAATATAATATTTTGAAGTCATGTGATGATTTTTACCTTGACTGTTAGGAAAAGTTATGAACTTTAATGTCAGACATAGTTTTTCCCTACAGTGGAGTCATGTCATCTTCTGTAGTAAACCTGAAGGTGTTTTCTCCCCTTTATATACATGTCTATGTTAAAGCAACAGTCTTAAAACCAAAACATTCTGGATGTGGGGCTTTTTTCCCTATTAGCTTGTGGAGAAGTGATGAGCTTATACCCCTGAGCAGGATGAAGAGCTTCACTAGGATTCCTCTGGAGGCTCCCAGGGAAATCTGATGCAATGCACAGCTTGACACCTGCAATTTAAGTACAAGCCATAATAGCATCTTAATAAATAGCTTGTCAGAGAGCTTCCAGGAAAGCTTTGTCCAGGAGAAAGCAGAAACTTCTCTCTGATGTGTCCAGTTATTACTTTTGCTGTAACTTCAGGATTTTGTGCTGCAATGACCTCTTGATGTTTTGGGCAAAAGTGCTTCAGTGTCAGGCTGAGACAATCTGCTGGCCTGGCATGTTTGAGTGTAGAACAGAATTCAGCTCTTATGTGGCTGCTTTTGTCCATCAGTCTTGCTCTTGGTATGGTGGATGCTCTGAGGAATTCTTAATATTTTCTAGACTGTCATCTCTTGTTAAATTCTCCAATTTAGGAGCAAAAGTTCCCTGTGTTCATTGCAGGGTGCAGGGAGGACATGGGTGCTTGTAGGGCTCTTCAGCACATCTTCAATGGAATAAATAAATAACTGAAGTAGATAGTGTGAATATTCTTCTGGCTCCCTTTTTCTTTAAAAAGCACCTGTTCCACATTGCAGCATAGCAGCTCACTGCAGTGATGCTGTAACAGGTTTTTCAGGGCAAACATAAGGGGATGGCTGCAGCCAGAAAGGGAGAAGAGCAAGGAGACAGAGGCAGTGGTTCAGGATTGCTATGAGGAAGTAGCTGTAGAAGTAGATTGTTATAGAAGTAAGTCCCAATAAACACACACATTTAAAGTGGGTGGATGGCTCATCCATCACTGCAGCCATGGAACACCTGCCCTATGTCCTTGCCATATAATCAAAAAACCAAAACTCCAATGAGTTTGGAGAATCAAAAGGCTCCTGGGTCTCCATTGCTGTGTGGGCCTGGTGTGTGTGATGGGTGAGAGCTGAACCTGGTGTTGAACAGTCTCAGTGTGAGGACAAGTCATCCTGGCTGCAAGCAAAGTGACAGGTTTTACTGGATGATGATGATGGTTGCTGTTAAATAATGTGAACATGTATTTTGAAATCTGCTTAACTTTTGAGTCATCCTTTATTATAAGGCTTAATGTGTGCAGGTACTCGTGCTTGATGTATCTGTCTAATGGCATCACTCTTGCCTGTGGGATTTAATTGGCTTTCAGAAGATAATTTCAGAGTCCACCCTGTTTTCGTTTGAACACCATGAATGTTTGAACAAAATTAATGAAGCTTTTTTTTTTTTTTTCTTTCCTCTGGCAGAAATTGACTGCCTCAGTGTTGCTGGGATCACTTGCAACAGAAGTTTCACTGCATGAGTTCAGAGTTTTGCCCCTGGTGTCTTCCTTCTGTTTAAGCACTCAGGCTGGAATGTGCCAGGATGAGTCCTGCAAAACCTCTGCAGCTTGTTTTGATGTCTTGAGTAGGGACAAGTGATGTGTGAGGATAACTTTCTGCCCCTTTGCTGAAAGATAACTTTTACACTGTTTAATTTTGTTTATTCGCAGCTTGCACATAAACAGACTTCTGTGTTTTCTGTTGAGTGGCATCATGTGTGTGCTGTGGTGAAAACTGATTTTGTGGACCAGATGTGGATTTACAGTCAACTTGAAATATCCCTTTGCAAGTAAAGTTTCTTGAATGTGTTAAGTACTACTGAATTTGAGGGCAAGAGTCTAAAGGTTAAAAGCTTGTCCCTCTTTCCTCCTCATCTGTGTTCTTGATGTGGCTTTCAAGATTCTTCAAAAGCACATGTTTGGAGGCTCTATTGTTATTAAATATGACTTTTTTCTTTCTGAGCTTCCTCGTGTAACCTCTATCAAGTAGGTCACACCGACACTCACAATAATGAGTCACGTCAACAGTAAATGCAAACCATATGGTTTGGGTTTTTTCCCTTTTACACATTGCTTGTAGTTACTTTCTAAGTGCTGACTTGAATTTAGACCCTGTTCAGTACCCAAATATGTCTTTGGGATGGGGAACTGTGTATTTGGAGGTTTCTGCTGAGGAACCAGACTAGATGTCATCACTTGCACTACACTATGTTTTTGCCACAGATTTCCTGCGTAACCTCAGACTTAAACCTTTAAAATTATTTTTCTTCTCATCTTGGTTCATCTGCCTACAAGTGGGAATGTTGGGAAGCTTCCCTAAAATCCTGCAAAGCAGATCCATGAGGTAACAAAGAGTCTGGTTTTGAGCACTCTACAAGGTGCTCAGAGCATAGGAGGAGAAACAAGCTTGGTGGTGAAGTGATTTGCTCATACTTGCTTAGGAGGTTTGTGACAGGACAGAGACTGGGCCCAAAGGATTTTTCCCTAATAACCCAAATACTGCAGCAAATAAATCAGGCTTCCCACAGCTTGTTCCTCCAGCTGCCTGCCCTGTGCAGTGTTTTAGGGCTTTGAGTCGCTCTGGCAGAGAGCTGGTGGGCTTGATCCAGCATCAGTGATGGGCAGCAGGGGTTGTTCAGAGCCATGGGGATTTACTGCTCATCCTGCTTAGCAGCTGGCCCTGGGACCCTGTTGTGCTCTCCTATCCCATCCCTGTGGTCCCCGTGAAATGGTTGTTGGGCTGTTCATTTTTGGCCATGGTAAATGGCCACGTGTTCTCTTTCTTGCTAAACACAGCTCTGGGTCTGCTCGTAGCCCACCAGTGAAAATGACAAACTGAGCTTAAACCTCATACTGGGTAGCAGTGGAGGAACAATTCCTACCAAAAAAAAGCAGCACATTCAGTGCTTCCCCAGCTATGACAAGGGACAGAAGTGTCTCTTCTCCTCTTCCTACCTCCCAGTGTGGGGACTGGGGCTGCCCAGCTGGGCAAGAGGGTATCGGTAGCACGCAGAGCGTTGCTTTTGCTGCAGTTTACAGGGTGAGCTTGGCACCCCTCCCAGTTTCAGATCCATTGGGAATATAGACTTGGAAGGGGAACAAAGTACTTGGAAAAAGGTGGAGTCTGATCTGTGAAGCTGGAGAACATGCTGGATTGAGCCACCAGGAAGGGAGTTAGAGCCTACGTGTTGTACTCAGTATGCACAGCTCAGCTGATGGGCACTACCTGAGCCTGTAGTAATTTAATTACTTTTGATCATGTGCTTATATCCTATTTAATTTTGAAGCCTATTACTAGTGGTTTGACATTTTCTTCTGGGGGATGATTTAAAATTGTCCTGTAATATTAAGGTTGAAATGTTGCAAGAGACCTGCACTGCTGAGCTGGATGGGCCAACACCCAATGATGTCCTGGGCTTCCTGCATTTTTTGCTGCGTGTTTTGAAAGGTTTGACATTCCCATTGTTAGCTGTGTTGTTTCTCTAACCTCCTCTTTCTCTTTTTCTTCCTGCAGTGGTTTAACCCACGAGTCTCACAGGAAGGATGTTGAACAGGTCTACCTCCGCTGCTCCGAGGGCTCCATCGAGTGGATGTACCCCACAGGAGCTCTCATAGTCAACCTGAGACCCAATATCTCACCTGCCTCTTACAAACACTTGACTGTTTGCATAAAGCCCTTCAAAGACTCTGCAGGAGCAAATATTTATTTGGAAAAAACTGGAGAACTGAAACTCTTGGTGCGAGATGGAGAGCGCAGCCCCAGCAGAGTTTATTGCTTTGGCTACGACCAGGGGGGGCTCTTTGTGGAGGCCACTCCTCAGCAGGACATTAGCAGGAAGATTACAGGCTTCCAGTACGAATTGATGAGCAAGGGGATAGCAGCTGACTTGCACACAGCTTCTGGTGAGTTCTGGGGCATTGTCAGACTCCCACTCCTGTATTGGATGTGTAACAGATGGCACAGAGAGAGAGTGAGTGAGTGGGAAAGTGGCTGGCTGCGAGTTTCGTGTGCTTTTAAGGGCATGTTTTATAAACAGAGCTATTGCAGAAGAATTGATTTGGTTTTTGGTTTGTTGTTGTGTTTTGGAAGCTGGTGGCATGGGCTGAACTCCAGTGATTTGTTGAGGGCCTCAGTGCAGGATTCTCCCCTTGCAGGAGCAGGGTGTATTACAAGAGCTGGCTTTACCCTACACTGAACTCCTGGACTTCCCAGCCTTGCTGTTACACTTTTCTTACTACTTTTTTACTCAGTTTTTAAGACCCCACTGCATGTTTTGAATAATAAACATTTGAACAAGGAGGCAATCCTTTTCCTCAGTGTTTTTTTCCCCTTTGCAAGTAGTGCTACTTGCTGACCTAATTATTGCTTTTTCTGTTGTGTTTTTTTTTTTTTATTCAAACAAGGAAAATGGTGTGTTCCTTCCTCAGCTCTCCTTATTACACTCTACTGAGCATTACTGTGTCATAGCAGAGCTCTTCAATAGTTTTACAGGACAGTGTTGTCTTCTCTCTCAACCATTCTGAAAAACAAGTTTTGTAGGGAGGAGTTTTACTCCAATGAAGAACTTATAGGAAACAGGAGTGGACAAACTGAAAGATCTTACAAGCCTGTAAAGTCTGGTACTAAATAGCATTTGGAACAATGGCTGTAGGTGTGACCTAAGTGTGCTGAGCAATTGGACAGTTTGAGAAGAAAACCTGGCATTTGTGGAGGATGACAGGGTGAAAGGGGAATTCCCTTTAGATAGGGGATATCTGGTTCAGGCATCTTACCCAATCAGGATTGCCTCTAGCTTTCATCCCCAAAACCAAGGAGGGGAGATTTCCAGAATAGCCCAAGGAATTGCAGATTTAGGGTAGTTCGTCTTAGTTTATCTCAAATGACTGCAAGGATTTCAAGGTTTAGGAATTTTAAGTGAGGAACCGATTTGTTTCAACCAGATTTCTCTTTTGAAATGTGGGCTGCCTTTGAGAAGAGCCCTCAGAGCACACTTGGGATGACTCAGCCCGGGGTAAAGCCGATGTTCAGTGGGGCTGTGTGGATGCTGGTGCCACATGCTCTGCCTGAGATGCTGCTCCATAAGCAGTGCTGTGCCTAATTAAACTGCAGCTGGATCTTCCAGGGCTGTCTTCTCTGGGCTAAGTGATTGCAGAACTCGTTCCCTCCTCTCCCCTCCCCTCCCCTGGCTCCTTTCCACACCGGGCTCTGGGTTGTGTGTTTGTGTTTGTGCAGCCCTGCCCGTGTAAATGTTGTCACGCCAGCTCGGATGGGGCTTTACTTTTAGTGCAGCTCTGAGCTGGGCTCAGGGCTGATGCAGTAACCTCGGGAACTGACAGGTGGCAGCTTTGCCATTGAAACAAAAAAATATAAACACAAATATTTTAAATTTGAAGTCACTTCCTTTCCTTTTGCCATGCTCACAAGCGGTAGCTTATTATTGCATTCTGCATTTTAAGCAGACTGTTCTGCCACATCCAAAGTTGCTGTAAATTAAGTGGGGTATCTCTGCTGAGCTGCTTTCCCAGTAAGATCATTTGTGCAAAGATGAATACACTGTGCAGAATGTCAGCTATGTAGTAAAATTCCATTGCAGAAGACATTAAATACATTGTTTAATCAGTTATTTGGAGAATGTTCCCAGATTTAGTGCTGCTTTCTCTGTCAGGCTGTGAGGATGGAGACACAGACAGGCTAATGAGAAGTCACTTAGACTTACTAAGAAAAGTCCTGTGCTCTTTTATTTTCCAAAAGAGTTGAAATTGCTTTTGCATATAGTGAAATAATATGACAGAAACACAGCTTCTCACTGCTGGGTTTAGGCTGCACTTAAGTTTCTCCTGAGTTTTGCTCATTGAGGACTTGCTGCTGACATCCTTTACCAGCACCAAGTGCTGTGTTTTCAGAACTAAATGCTTTTCTTTACACATAAAATCTTGGAGGTTTTTAAAGCTGATGGGGGTATTTTTTCAGGGACGTTCAGAAGTCAAACTGAGGACTGCATCCAATTACAGCCTTCTTCTTTAATAGGCACATTAAATCACTTTTTCAGTGACTGCTGTATTTTCAGCTGTAACAGACACTGGTTAAGTTTCAGTGCTGTCTTATGAAACAATGTGGTGGGGAATCTGCTCCACTCTCCAAGTGTCTTGTTTGGCTAGAAGAAGCTTTTTAATAGTTCATCAGCAGAGCCTTCAGGGCAAACTGGGGCTCTCTATTGTATTTTAAATTATTTCTCTTGCCTTTTTTTGGATCCCCAGACCCTGGGGAGGGGCTGTGCAGGGTGAAAACACGGTGAAAATGCCATACATGACTCTTTCCACTACTCACTTCGATGAGCACTTTTATTTTCCTATAAATATCTGTATGTCTGGGGGAAGTGCCAAATAGCTGCCTTGTGAGGCTTGCACAGAGCAATATATCTGAGGCTCTTTGCAGCTTGTGGACCTCCTTTCTTCTGGAGCTGCTTCTAGTTTTTCTGTGAAACCTCAGACTAAATGCTGAGCTGCTCATTTGGAGGGGGAGTTTACAATCACTGAAGATTTTTTCCCCTGGAGAGGAGGCTCAAGTCAGAGGCAAGTGCTGACCTTAAAGGAGCTGAAAACTGGGTTCTGCATTTCCCACCAGCCTTACTGCAGTCCCTTGTTCACCAGCGTGGCTGATGTTTTTGGCTGCTGCTCTCTGGAAAAAGAGGCTGCTGGGTCTCAGTTGCAGTTTGACAGAGTTGAGCAGAGCTGGCAGTGGGTGTGAAGAGGTGACAGAGATGTGAGATGCTGTTGTAGATGGAGTCAGAGATGTGCCGGGCAGAGGAAGCTGCAGCGCTTCTTCTGATGGCAAAGAGCTGAAAATGGCAAATATTGCATGATTTCCTCGCTATTTCAGATGCCTATCATAAACGACCCAGGTGTGGGGCTCAGCGATCCAGCCCTTTCCTTGTGCAATAACTACTTGCTAACAACTTCTCCCCGCTTTCCCTAAATGCTGGGTTTTTTCCTGGTGATAATTGTTGTACCCTGCCCTTGAATTTACTCTCTCTTCCTAACCTGGCATCCCAGCGCTGATTAAAGGGTGTAAGTCATCTGTTTAATACTTTAATGACCTGTTGTGTCCTTAGAGTCCTGACATTGCAGGGTGCATCAACAAATCAACAATGCTTGGCATGGTGCCTGTGGTTTAATTAGAAATCCTCAAGTTTTATTAGTTTGCAGCCATTCTTTCCCACTTAATCAGAGTCTAGCAAATAATTCAGTAGAAAACATATGCAGGTTCTGCATTGCCCTTTCCTTTTTTTTTTTTTTTTTTGGAAAAGTTGAATGATACAGGGCATTCTCAACAATTTTCTCGATTTTGGGGACTTAACTCTTTTCTTGGCTATGACTCTGCATTACCACAGTCTCTCAAAATTTTCCTAACTGTAGGAAGAATTTGTGCTGTATTGGTAGATTTTAATTCAGGTTGCTGACATCTGGTATTGGAAGTTTTTTACCATGATAGTAACAGCCAAAAAAGTGCTTTTCTGTGGGGTTGCACTTTCTTAAGATGGGAAGAGGAGTGAAGGCAAACATGCCTGACATCATTTAGTGGGAGTAGTGCCTGAGAAGGGTCACCTTGACGATTCAGGCATCTGGATGAGTGAGGTCTCTCTTCATATCCAAAGTGATGGTTGACTGAAAGTGCTTTTGATTTCAGATTAGGCTTTGGGCTGCACCCCTCTATCATTGCCATCCACACTGATGGTCCATTAACTCCAGCTCATGCTCTGCAGCCTCAGTGTTTGCCCCAGTGAAGAACTGAGGCGCTGTGACATTTTGGCCTGAGGCCACTGGAGAATCAGCAGAACTTGAGTTGTTGAATTCTGTTGATTCTAATCTTTTCTGCTTGTGCAGGAAGAAAATACTCTGAGGATCAGCCATGCTGCCCATGCTGACAAAGAGATGGAGGTTTTGGCAAAAGGGGTCTGGCCATGAAGTCCCTATAAGTTTTCTGAATGTTCTGACCCACATGAACTCCTCAGTTGTGTCTGCCTGGCACCACAGCAGACTGCTTGCTTGAAATTTCTATGAAAGCTGTGAAGGTCCTTGAGAATAATTTACTTTTTCAGTACCTCACCTTCTGCTCAACTAATCTGAAGCAAGAATCTGTAGGTTTGAACAAAAGTTTTGGAGAGGAAGGTGAATCCTCCTCCCTGTCCCACCAAAGGAGCTTTATTTTGTTACTTTAAAGTCTGTGTTTCAAGAGCTTTGGGTCCAGCTTTGTTCAAGCTGTGCAGTTTGCTCTTCCCGTTGCACACTCATGGGGTGTGTTTAATTTAGTTGTCAGAGCTCAGGGGGTGTATTGAAAGTCTTTCATTACCCACCTGCTTCTGTGTAGTAAAGAAGTCAAACTTTAACAAAAATGCTCCTTTATCTTGATGGCATCTACAGATTTAGTGCAGATTCTATTACTGGTTTATATGTTTTCTTTATTAATGGGTACCTGGCTGAGAATATGAATACACAGGAGGTACAACACTGGTGTGGGTATCTGAAAAACAAGGCAAAACTGGATAAATCCAGTTAAGTAATTAACAGTATTCAGCTATTTCCTGTATGCTGTAATTCACTGTCCTGAGAAAACAGATCAGAAGTTCAGAAAGCTCAGAAGTCTTTGGTCTGTACCAGTGTTTCTGCTGACAAATGGCTTTGTAAAGCACCCTTCTTAACTTCTGATCTTTAATGCAGAGTGTGTTTGGCAGAGATGGGGCACCAATCTGCCCTGTCTCTGCAGGTATCATCCCAGGGCTCTGTTTCATTCCACCTTGTATGCTCCTAGTCTGATGCTTTCCTCTGGTTCCTCACAAATACCCAATCTTTAGGTTTTTTTTTCATTTTTGGAGGCTGGATGTGCTGCTTAGCTTTGTAAGCTGAGGCAGCAGATGGTGGAATCACAGAATGGTTTATTTGGAAGAGATCTTTACAGTCCACCCTGTGCAGTGTGCAGGGACACCTTCCCTGGACCCCATTGCTCAGAGCCCCACCCAAGCTGGCTTTGAATATTTCCAATTTTAGGGCACCTACCACTACCCTGTGCATGCTGTTCCAGTATCTCACCATCCCCACACTGGCGTGTTTGTCACTTCTTGTCAGAGTGGAAACTTTGAGGTGTTTTGTGCCAAGGCTGCTGTGCCCTCTCTGTGCCAGGGTAACCCTGGCTGAGCTGCTCGCTGCTGTGGGCAGGAGAGGTGATGGAAAGGAGCTCTTGGAACACTTAATCTGAAAGTCCCCATGCCCTTTCTGCCCAGCACAGGTTCTGCCTGAGTAGCTGTGACCATCTGAGATGTGGGCACTGCCCTGTGTGGCAGAGAGGGAGCACCACTGGGTGCTGCATGGGCTCTGTTCCAACCCACCCATCAGATGAGGAAATTGCCTTGCTTTTATTCTCCCCTCCCTGTTTTCTGTGCAGGTTAAAACTCTTGGGATTGAGGGGTTAGAGCTTAAGGGTTTTTAAGGTTCTTTCCAACCCAAACCATCCTGTGACTCTATGAAGTGCACAGAATAGGTTGATGCTGCATTCCTCTGATTTGGGGTTTGCTGGAGAAATGAATAATAAACAACCAATGAATAATAAACAGCCAAGCTGAGGGATCTGCCCTGTAAGCCTGAGCACACCTTGCTGGGTGGCTCACCTGTGCACCTCAAGCTTTGATGATCTGTTTGACTTTTCTCTAAAAGGTCATAAACAAGTTTTAAGAGAAAAACATCAGAAAACAGCCTTTATTGCAGTTTCTCAAAACACACTTCAATTAGTGGCTGTATAAGAGATCCTCCTGACACTCATGCTCTGGGATACAATATTTTAAATGGGATTTTTTTTTTTTTTTTTTGGATGTGTGCTCCCCCTCCTTGAGAGCCTGTCCATGAAAATATAACCAGCTTTCCCTAACCCTAGTGTGCAAAGAACACCTTTAAAGCTAGTTTTTGAGGGCTTGCCACTGAGCCACGTGTCATGGAGCAGCACCTAGCTGGATCAGGCTGGCTGCTCTCTAACACTGCCTGGAGTGGGAATAATTTTGAGAAGCTGGAAACCTGCTCCTATTATTCATGTGCCTGAATTGGTCAGGTTTGTGGTGAATGATTGACTGGGTGGGAGAGTTTGAGAACAAAGATTTTTATTTTTATTTTTTTCCCATGTGGAATGGTTTCACAGTGCTGCTCTGATGCTCAGGGAACGCACACACCCATACATCACCTGGGACTGAGCAAGGGTGATGTTCTGGGGTCTGAAAAATGTTGGACTAGAAAGAAAACCTTCATCAAAATTGGGTGGATCCCCTAATTTAATTTCTCCTCACAAGAAAAGGGCTTTGCCAGCATCTTCTCTGGCCCTGCTTGTCCTTTGATGTTGGACGGGAGCTGGTTTTGCAGTGGGCAGAGGAGGTGACAGTGGGGCTGCAGTGATAAATACACAGCTGCAGGGGACAGGGGGATAGAAAATAGCTTATTTTTGCTAGACTGGCCACGAATGCCGTTAGCTTATTTCTCAACTCAGTGGGCAGTCAGAAGCAATAAGCAGTCAGGTGTATTGTCTGGGCAGCTGGGGCTCTGCTCTGCCCTGACCTTTGTGTACCACCAAAGATGGTCCCACAAACAGAGCTGCAGTCCAGCCCAGTTGCTTGGCAGTCTTTAATAATGCTCTGTGCTTGCTCTGCAGAACTGTTTAGTTTGCTAATTCCTGAGGCTGGAGTTAAAGAAGGGATGAGAGGGCGGGGAGGCTGCATTCCTCTTCCCACTGACTGAAACGTGGGCCAGATCTTTCCTGTGTTGGAGTCTTGATTTGCAGGACAGAAAATCTCTTCCACCTCGATCTGTGCTAGAAGCCAGCAAATATTCACTGAAATATTGCACAGACACTTGGAAGATATCCTGGACCTAAAGCTGTGATATGCTAGGTCTGACCTTGGGAGGTTTGATACTGGCTCAGAAAAGCTGCTGCCCCAGAACAGCCTTGGTCCAGTTAACCTTTCTTCAGGCTCATATTTGTGGAAGGACTTTTTGGTGTGGGTTGTACAGGCACCTCCTGACTCCTTTATGGGATTTGAGCATTAACTCCTGCAATGGGCATCACCTCAGGTGTTTGCCCAGATCCTTTCTGTGCTGAAGCCCTGCAGTGATCAGAGGTGCTGGGAAATGCACACAGAGCTGGTCTGGCATCCATTGCCCTGTCTGTCCCCCAGGATCATTCCTGTCTCTGCCCACCAGAACTGCTGCTGGCTTTGCATCAATTGCTTCTATCTGCAAGTGGGTGTCAGAAATTTGGGAGGAAAAACTTGATCCTAGGTAGAACTGGTGAATGGGCTTGATATGACCAAGCAGGATGTGCTTTTAAGGAAGAAAACTGATGTATCTCGAAGCTTTTACTGTTACAAATGACAAGTTTTAAGTAGCCTTTTAAAAGGTTAACTGGACAATGTTACAGCAAGGAAGATCTCTCTCTGTGCAGATGTAGCCCCTCCACAACCCTTCTCAAGATTAGGCTGATCAAACAAACATGATTTTATAATGAAAACTGGCCATGGTTTTACAATGAAAACTGTCCTTCAGAGCTCTCCCACATACCAAAAAGAATTTGATTTCTAGAAACAGGAAGGAGAAGGACCTATGTGGGGCTGAGTGCACATATGCTTCTTTTCTTTTTTTTTCCTTTAAAGACTCACTTAATCTTTGATCTGTCTTTACTCCACGCTCAGGGTTTATCTTTAACCAGCCACTTGTTTCTTAATTCTATTCCTCTGCTCCATCAGAGGCATTCATGGTCCAGACCGAAGGGGAGGGAAGGGTTTGTGTTGCTGGCAGGGCTCCAGCCTGGTAGTAGGTGCTGGCTCCAGCCCCTCCTGCAGCCTGGCAGGGGCAGGGAGAAGTGCTTGGCTGCACAGTTTCCCCAGGGCAGGGGAGTGAAAAACACCTTACTTGTTCATTTTCTGCTGTGCAAGCCCTGCATGACAGCTGAGCTCCGTGTTAGCTGTCAGAGACAAAGCCCAACAGGGCATCAAAAACTGAACAACTTCACATTTTCCTGGATCTGACCCCTGAGAGCTTTTACAAGGCTTTGACATGATGTTTGCTTTAGAAGAAAGAAGAAATCTTTCCAGAGTGAATTTTGGGAGGGGATGAGCCAAGCCATGAGTCTCTGTGGGTTTTGAGTCAGGGGAAGCATTTCCTCTGGTCCTGTGTGGCAGGGCTGCAGTGCTGGCACGTTCTGGGGTGACAGCAAGGGACACTCTGCCCCAGGGGATCACAGGAGCCCCTCAACCATCCAGAGGCACCTCTGGCTCATTTCTCCTCATGCTTCCCACTCCTAATCCCCCTTGGGCAGTAGAGGTAGGTTTGAGGAAGGAGGGAGGGATTTTCTGTGAGATAGTCAAATAGAGCTGCTTTTTTATGGCTTTATAGTGGTGGCTTGTGCCTGTAGAGCAGGAGGAATTCCCAGCAGTTATCTTGCTGCCATCTTTTCCCTTTAAATGCAGTTAGGGAGGGAGAAGAGGAAAAAAAAAAGAAAAAAGCAGATGTGTACAGGTGCTGCTTGCACAGGAACCTGGGCTGGGGTGGCTGCAGAGACACTTCTGCTTTGCTGAAGTGCAGAGAGAGGAATTTAAATTTAACTGGACATCTGATCTGCTGAGTGGGGCTTTTTGGACACAATATCTTGCAGGCTTGACAGTAACTGAGGGTTTTTCTAGAGCTGTGATGCAATGGGTAAGTGTAGGAGCTGGGCTGGGATCTGGCACTGGTCCTGTCACTACTCTGTCTCTGCCCACCCCAGTGCTGGGGTTTGCCACAGAGGAGGAAGAGGAGGGACAGCCACAAGTGTCTTGAAGCTGTGACATTTTTCATCCTTTCTCCTGGCTTGATGCAGCTCATGCATGGAGGTGGAGTTTAACAATGTTTAATGCTGCTTAAATAAAAACTGCTCTGTGGGTTTTTCATTCCTTTTGTTTTGCTTTGGTTTAAATTTTAAACAAATGGCTGTGCTTCAGGCTGACCTTTCAGCTCATTTGTTAGAATGAGAATGCTGCATCTTGGAACAGCAAAAAAGCATCAATCCCAAAGGATCCTTACGTGCTCTGTGTTTGCTGAGCCAATTTCAGTTTGAAAACTGTTGCAAACAGAGCTTGCCTTGTACCAAATCTCTTCCTCACATTGTTTACATAAATAGTTAATCTTTGGTACTTAGGGACTTTAATACCCTCTTGGAAGACAGTTCTGTGAAAAGATAAATTTCTGGTTTATGATCTCTTGTCCTAACGTTTCTCAGAACACAAAGGTCATCACATCTCTAATAGTGAGGTTTTACAATATGCTTTTTTTATTCTTTCTTTGCAAGAAGGAAGTGGTATTGACTCGATTCTCTTGTCACAGTCCATGCCACAGCCTGCAAAAGTCTGCATTTCATTAAATTTATTTGCAGGTTTAAACTGTTCTTGGCAAGTGTCTATATTTTCCAAGTTATTTCTGGAAACTTGTACATATGTGCAAGTTGAACTGAGTGTTAGAAGGCAAGGAATGGGATTTGACACTTCCTTTTCTGGAGGGGTAAAATCACTGTTGTCCCTTCTTCACACAGAGAGCTCAGGGAAGGATTTCCATTGCAGCATCAGGATGTTGTTTCAGCTGCTCCACCACCACCTTGTCCTGTACCAAATCTTGGCTGTGAGAAGAAGGGAATCTTTTAGTTTTGTATCTGTGCCCGTGATCCTTGTCCCAAGTTGTCTCTTCTGCTCAGCACAGGGGCTCAGATTGACTTTCTAGCAAGCAGGGGGATGAACATTTCTGCCTTCAGAAGAGCACTAAACTCTCATTATGTTACTCACAGCATTAACCTTGTATTCATCAAAACACAACTTCGTTGTGGCCTTCAGCACTTAAAGGGGGCTAACAAAAAAAGAGGAGATTGTCTTTTTACATGGGCAGATAATGATAAGGGGTAACAGTTCTAAACTAAAGGAGGAGAGATTAAGATTAATGATAAAGAGAAATTCTTTGCTCTGAGGAGAGGGAGGTTACTGGTGAAGCTGTGGTTCCTCCACCCCTGGAAGTGTCCCAGGCCAGGCTGGATGGGGCTGGGACCAACCTGGGACAGTGGAAGGTGTCCCTGCCCATGGCAAGGGGTAGGAATGAGATGATCTTTAAGGTCCCTTCTGTCCCGGGCTGTTCTGTGATTCTGTGGTCCCATGTCTGAGGTTTATCGATCCACAGGGCTGGGAGTAGGGCCAGTCCAGCTCTCCTGTTTGTTCCCTGACTTGCTGTTTTCCTACTGACACGCTGGAAAAAGTGCAGTGCTTGCAGAAAGCCCTGTAATCCTACCCCATCCAAAGACAGGAAAACCTTGTAAAACAAAGGAGTGATGAGAGAGCTCCTCTGTGTGTTGTGACAGGGTGTCAGTAATTTCCAGCCCAGCTGTGGAGAGGCTCTTTGGTGTCTCCTGGCCCTGTTTTCCCCACTGTGTGGCTGCAGGTATTGTGTTCAATGCAGGTGTGCTGGATGCAGCTCTGCTGGCCCCAGCTCCAGCCCCTTCTAAATACAAAATGCTCTGACAGAGCAGCTGCACTGATGTAGTTCTAGGTGGTGTTTCAGTGTGGGGGTTGTGAGGGTTTTGAGGTTGAGTGTTGTTTTGGCTTGCTCAGGAAGAGCTTTCTGAGGTGGTGAGGAAAGTTGAGGTGTATCAAGAAAAGGAAAGGACTAGTCACAGCCTGGTAAACCAGAGTGGTTATCAAATTCGTGTCCACCTCCACTGCAAAGCAGTTGTTTTTTTTTTTGTCTTGGATGTGAGCTGTGATGAGAAGTTTGCTTCATGGAAGAAATGCTCCTTCAGAGGGGAAGCACAGGCATACTTAAGATTAAATAATTAGCAGGATTTATTTCACTTTGTAATTAGTTAAAGCAGGATCAGGCAAGATTTATTATTTTTTTCTTCCTCATATGATGTTTGTCCCTCTGTCTCTCATCTAAATCACTGGTCCAGTAATCAGTTGAGACATCATAATTTTTGCTTAGGACTCAGAGAAACGACAGAGAAATGCACCATTATTGGAGAAACCACATCTCTATTTTTATAATCTGCTCTAGGAAGTCTGCACTCTGTGTTTCCAGGAAGGAGACTCATCCTATGATGCCCTTTCCAGTCTGGGTGCTGCCAGCAAGCGCTGCCAGTTACAGAGCTGGCAGCAAGAGCTGGAAAGGTGTGGGTGGGTTTTTTTGTTCCGTATGAACTGATGCTGATGTCAGGCTGAGGGCAATGGGTCTGTGGCCCCACAGGGCTGTGCCTGGAGGTGCTGCAGTGCAGGGACTGCAACAAGACCCATCTGAATGTCTTGAAGAGAAAAGACTTCTTGTTTGAATCAGAAAAACGAACAGAAAACAACACTTCAGCCCTGCCTGGACCTCCTTGGTAGCTCTTGATGCTTAAAAAGGTCTGATTGCTCATCAAAGGCTTGTTCAGAAGTACTGAGGTGTGGGTGATGTGTGCTGTGGAAGAGCAGATAAAGAGCTCTGTGCTTTCCTCCCCCAGCATCCACACCTTCACCACACAGCACGCGTGCAGCCGCTTCTTCACCAAACCAAAGGGTATTCCTCGGTGAAGTGGTTTTCTGCAATTACTTTGTGTTCAACATTTTCACTTCTGCTTCAAATGTGTCTCTTCCTGTGTGTGCTGCTGGCTCAGGGGTGGCTGTTCAGCACAGCCTCTCTGGGGACACAGGATGGAGAAGGTCTTTTGGGCTTGCTGGAGTGCTGGGATGGTGGGTAGGGACCTGCAGCAGGGTTCTGATAGCTGTGATGTCGTGGAGTGTGTTGAGAAAAATCTGGACAGACCGAAGAAACTTCTTTCTTGTGGGTTGGAGGCTGGTTTTGGGGTAAGGTCAGGTCAGTCAGACCCATGGGTGGCTGTTGAAACACAAATGTTTCAAAAGAGGACCAGGCCCCTTCATGTGGTTTGTGTGACGCCTGCAGGCAGAGCCAGCACGTCTCGGTTCCATGTGTCCTGCAGGGAGCTGCCATCCTCCACCACGGCCCCTCCAGAACCCCACCTCCTCTTTTCCAGGGAAAGAAGGGTTGTATGCACACGAACCAAAGGAGGGAGGACTGGAGCTGTGTGTGTGAGCTGAGACAGGCCAGCAGCACCTCCCACCACTCTTTGGGCTGAGTGTAAACTCAGCACTAAAGGGGCACTTAAATTATCCACAATATTGGGGAAAATCCTTTCTAGACAGCTCAGCTCCCTGCTGCTGGCAGAGCTGGGAGCCACCTGAGGCTGGCATCTCCTCAGGGCACATCCCTCTCTCTTAGCAAGCATTTCTGCCTCCCTGTGGAGAGGTCCAGGAGAGGACCAGCAACGTGTTTGACAAAACTGTTGGCCAACAAGTGCAGGCTATTGTTAGCATCGCCTCGTCCTCCTCACTAACACCAGGTTCAGAGGGCAAATCGCTCAAAGCAGCTGGGACATGACTGCTGGCTTGTGAGGAATGATGTAATTACATCTCCCTCTGCGGGGAGGTGAATAGAGAGGCCTTTGGAGGCTCTGGGTGTTGGAGGGAGAGGGCTGCCTCAGGTTACTCCAGGTCAGGATACTGTCAAAATCCATCAAAGGCGCTCCCAGGAGAGTCGGCGGCCAACGTGCACAATGCAGGCTTTATGCCCCTGCTGCTGGAGCTGAGCTAGAGGCATCTGGGCTTTAGAGGACTTCAGTAAAATGTTGCTTTTCTATGTCTTTTTTTTTTCCCACCTCTCTCCTGCTGCTGTATGAATTAAGGCTCTTTGGCTCATGGAGTTTAAAGGAATTCGAGCAGCTGACGTTGATATTGTTGTTGCAAGTTCATAGGCTTGCTTTTGGATGTGAGAACCTGGGCAGCCCTCGAGACATCCCCAGGGAGTCAGGATCTGGCAAACACAGCTGCCTTGTTTAGTAACCAGGCCCAGTTCCCCAGAAAATGAACATCTTCACCTGCTGTGCATGAGTGAAGTGCTTTTCTTGGGGTTGTTTTTTTAAAATTTATTTTGTAATAGTTATAAGGATGCTTCCTGTTCTAGCCTGAGGTGTGTGTGTTATTTTGACCTATGGATGGAGCAGAGCACCTGCTGCCCAATGCAAAGGGAATGAGTGCTGAACTGCAGCTAAAGCCACGAAGTTTTGTGTTAAACACACAGATTCCTTCATGGCTGTGATTCAAAAGAAAGTGTAGGCATTGCCACCTCCTAAGGATTGATTTTCTTTTATGAGCCTTTGTAGAAATCAGGCTTTGGTTGTGGCCAGGGGATGTTATTTGCTTTTTAATGGTCCATTTACCTCAGCGGTAATCCTTCACAACCTGCTTTCCATCTGTACTTCCCTACCTTGTTTTTGCCACTTGCAAGATCTATTTGATACTCTGTGAATGAAGATGTGGGAGTTGTCCCACAGAGGAGGATTTTTGGTCTTCATCTGTCTGGAGCTGCAGAGATGGGTGGTGGAGAATGGTGGTTAAAGCAGCTCACATGCCACCACACTGCTGTGAGTCAGCTGGACCTGAAGCAGGTTTTAGGTAATGATCTAGTGTGAGCAATGCTGAGCATTTTTAATTTCCTTTTGTATTTAAAAGGCTGCAGGATTTTGCCTAGGGTCCACAATTAAAGTGATTTGATTCTGTGTACACATGGAGATTTGTTCATTTGATTTATTACTGTGTCAGTCTATTTAAATGGAAGGAACCACTTTTAAAGCATTTTGTTTTTCATCTTAAATGCTGTTGCTTGTGTTGCACTCCTTTGGAGAACAGAAATGCCTTAGTCATTTTGGTGTTTCAATTTTCTGACGGGGCTGGATGAACTACAGAGGTGTCTGGTGTAAACCAAGACTTTAAAAGGCTGAGATGCCTTTTTATTACAAGGTCTTTCGAGAATGAAATATCTGAAATCCAGCTGTGGGTTTAGAGGATGTCCATCAGCTGTACTTGGTTTTGGAGCTTGTGTCTGTGTGAAAATGCTGTGGGATTTGTGCACGTTCCCTCTAAGTCAGGTCCTCATTTGGTCAGAGGGAGCCTGGGGAAGAGGGATTTTTGCCCTGGATGGATTTGGGAGGTGCCATGAATGAAACAAATCCATAGCAGGATGTTTAGTGACTAACACACTGAGGCTTGCCCAGGGAAATGCTCAAAATGTGTGTGGATGTGGCACTTGGGGACAGGGGTTAGTGGTGCTAGGTTCATGGTTGGACCTGATGATTTTAGAGGTCTTTTCCAACCTGAATGATTCTGTGATTCTGTTACAATTTTCTTTGTCAGATAAAGCTTCTTTATTTGTTCTAGCCTCTGATCAAAATCTCTTGAGTCTAAAACTTGAAGTATCTTTAGTCTGAATTTATTCTCCAGTTATGTCCAGGCTTCATCTGGCTCTGCATTTCTCATTATATTACACATTTTCCAAACTTTTCTGAAAAAGAGAGCAGAAATAGTATGTGGGGAAAGAAGGGCAGGGAAAGCTGGCTTGTTTCTGAAAGCTTTGGAGGTATTCAAGCTTTACAGAAATGTGATTGATCCAGATGCTATTTTGTCCATTCCTTGTCTCTTCTTTTGGAGCTTTTTAAGCTCCTGGAATTATTCCTTCAAATATCCCTGCCCAGAAATGTGCATTTTACGTTTCCTTTAATCCTATTAAACAGCGTGTTACACTGTGTATGAATCATCTGACTGGAGCAAATCTGGTGGATTTGGTTCAATAATCCTTCTTTCTGGATCACTGCCTTTCTGGGTCCCTGGAAAAAAGAAGAGATGTGCCATGTCCTGTGTCAGAGGGTGGCTTGTGCTGTCTGGCAGGAGGGTGGCAGAGCACTGGAGCTGCATCTTACGGACAGCCTTAAATCTACTTTTAAGTGCAATGGATCAACTTTGGGAAGCAGGTGGGGGGAGAGGAAGGCTGTGACTATTTGGGAATCTAAACTAAGTGTTTTCAGATGTGGAGGCTCAAAAACCAAATATTTTGGGGGTGGGTTTGTCTTCAGTTTGGTGGTGGGCGGTGTGATGGAATCTCATTGTCCAGTCACCTCCAGTGGAGCCCTGCTCTGCTGGAGTTGTGCCTGTGCTGATCCAGGGTTTCCGTTTTCCTGGGTGATGTGTTGAGGTGACACCAGGTGACAGACAAGGTTCTGATCATTGTGCCACCATGGACAGACTCACTGAGCAAGGCCAGGCAGGGCAGATCCTGATAATAAGCAAATTCCTGAAGTCAGCAGGGTGTTATAGAAACATCTGTACTGCAGCTACAGCACCTTCTCCTCAGAAATATCTGGCTGAGTACAAAGAGGAGCCACATTCTTGCACTGATTAGATTAGTGCAGATATCCAAATGTTTCCAGCAGTACAGGAAATGGTCTTTGTGCTGCTTGAGCTCAAGCAGATATGGGCTCGAGTTTCCTCTTTGCCTCAACGCCCTCCAACACGTGCCTTGGGGTTTTTCCCTCCCCTCTTTGCCTCCCCCACTCTGTAACCTCCTGGATCTTTGATGTGGTGATGACTAAATGGCCCTACAACACTTGATAGAAATGGTAAGAGAGGAGCTTTGCCATCAGAGTACAAAAGATACATGATCTGAAGGCTTTTGAGTGAATTTACAGCAGAGCGCTCTGCAAATGCACCCAGTACCAAAACAGGTTTTGCAAAAGTGCAGTGAGTGTGTGCAGTGTTTGCTAGGCAATATATCCCAGCAGGATTGGTGAAGAGATCCCTATTCCTGCTTAGGTACAAACATCCCATGGAGGCTGTAGGGTTAACTAAGGTTAGCCCCACTTCTTGTGGTGGTAGAGATGCCAGGCAGATCTTTGGAGTGATTGTGCCATGCTGTGTTTGTCAGCCACGTTTAAATGGTTTATTTACTTAAATTGATTTATTTGCTGCTGTCTAGTCCTTTGCTAATTGTCACCCTTCCTGTGCAGCTCCCTGCCGACCCTGCAGTGACACTGAGGTCCTCTTGGCTGTCTGCACTAGTGATTTTGGTGAGTTGCTGTCTCCCCAATCCCCTCTCCTCCCACATACACCAACAGACCCCTCCTCACAGCTGGCAGCCCCCACCAGCACTAAATGTCCTCTGAGAGTGCTCAGAGGAGCTCAGAAGTGTCTGCCCTGCTGGCACCACCCCAGCGTGGACAGAGTGACCCAGCAACCATGGTAGAAGGTCAAGGATTTGGGTGCATTTAGGAGAGGCCATTACTTCTTGTTGGTCGACTTGACAAAACACCAAAAGTTTCACTAATTGTCCATGCTTCCCTTTTTAAAAGGGAAATTGGCATTAGCTGGATCTGTAATGGTTGAAGAACAGAAAGTAGGTTGTCAGGGAGCATTTAGCACATATCTTCTTGTTATTATTCTTCATGATTAATGCTATTTTTACTGATGTAATTATTTTTCTGTTTAAATTTAATATGTGGGTGCCCTTTGCTGGACAGATTACAAATATAAACTATAAAAAATGCAAATATATTTGGAGGTTACTGGATAATCTTAACTTTCAGAATAACAAAGGACCAAAACTTGGGCTGCTGTAGTGAGTCAGTTCCCCTGACTTCACAGGCCTGAATTTGGACCAGGATCTTCCAAAGCATTTTTGTGTAATTAATCCTTAAAACCTTTTTCTGTTTCCAGTGATCAGAGGCTCCATTCAAAACGTAACGAACGAGGCAGAAGAGCAAGAATCCATCATTCACGTTGGTGTCAACAAACTGTACAGGCAGAAGAGCAAAGTCTTTCAGCTGACAGGGGAGAGTGGGAACTGGAGAGGACAAATAAAGACCTTGCTGGAGTGTGGGGTGAAGCCAGGAGATGGAGACTTCCTTTTCACGGGACGTATGCACTTTGGGGAGGCCAGGTTAGGCTGTGCCCCTCGCTTCAAAGACTTCCAAAGGATGTACAAAGAGGCAAAAGACAAAGGGCTAAACCCATGTGAGATTGGCCCAGATTGAAACCCCCTGTTTGGCCGAAGATCACT
The DNA here is from genome assembly GCF_027887145.1 of Ammospiza caudacuta. Taxonomy (NCBI): domain Eukaryota; kingdom Metazoa; phylum Chordata; class Aves; order Passeriformes; family Passerellidae; genus Ammospiza; species Ammospiza caudacuta. The sequence continues at coordinate 5,829,080 of NC_080611.1, forward strand.
TTTAGCATTTGGCCAGGAATGTTTTCCTGGCTGCAGTGGGAACTCTGAACAAACCTGGTCACTGAGGCTGGACAGAGCTGGAGGTTGAGACCCCACAGCCTGCAGTGCTCACAGGCTCATGGAAGCAACAGAGGTACGAGCTCAGAGGGCTGCCAAGCAAGAAACGCTGGATTTTTAACCAATCTTGTCCTTATGAATTAAGTTATTATATTTTTTTAGTGACTTCCTTAGGAAAACAAACAAAGAAAACTCCCATGTCTTAATAAAAGAAAAAAAACCCAAATGAAAGCCAAGATGCCTTTGTATCTTTTTAATACTAATTTTTAAAAATGTCTTAAGCTGATGTAGCATTTGGTATGGCATATTCTGTATAAATGGCCAAGAATGTGATAGAGCACGGTAAAACATCTTAACATTGATGCTTTGTAAAAAGCTTGGTGTACAATTCAAAGTTGTTTCTTATGACAGAAATTTATGGAGCCAAACTCTTATGTGTGTGTGTTGGTTTTTTTCTATTTGAAAGAATGTACAGTTGCCACCTGCAATTTTTTGTCCAGGCTGGCAAATTCTTTCCATTCCAGAGAAATAAAGGTCCCTGGATTTGACACACGCTGTTTAAAATCTTAATTTTTTTTTCTTTCTTCTTAGGGCTGATCTCAGCTAGTCCAGATGTGCTCATAGATCAGTTCTGGGCTGCTTGCTTATTTTGTGGCTTCACTGAGCAGCACCAGAGTTCCTGTGAGGCATTGGGAACCACAGCTTTTTTCAAAGGGGAAGCAAGAGCTATTTTTGGAGATTTTTAGACATGTGTGCAGGCGAGGCTTTAAGTGTTCTTCTGTCTGATGCCAGCAGTGTTATTTTGGGACTGGCTCCAAAGGCAGGCTGCCCCTTCATGTTTAGCTTGGAACTTTTAAGTGTGGTAGCTTGGCATGAGGTGACTGTTGATGCCTGTGAGTCCTGGGGGACATGACCAGGTCACCTTGTGGAAAATAAACACTTGAATCAGGCTGTGCCACCTCTGCAGACTCTGTCCCAGAGCAGCTCTCCCCTCTGTTCAGTCCTGCTGTTGTCCATTACTGATGGTGCCTTCACAAGGATTTTAATCTCTTGCCCATGTTCATTCTTCAGCATTCTCCACTGCTCCAACTTTTAATTTAGGCTGTCAGGTTCTTTAAATAAAAAGTTTCTACTCAGTGTTGCTTTCTACCTGATCCCTCCCCTCTGCTTTGTGTAACTTGGTTCTGAGGCTTGGGGAGGGCAGCTCAGGGGATGGTCCTGGGTGGGTGCAGGAGGTTCTGAGATGGATGGTAAGGAGATGTCCCATCACCCTTATCAGGGGTAAAAGCCCCAGGGTTGTACCAAAACACTGGCCTGAAGTGAAACCAAAATCCCTCTGCAAGTGTTTCTGTGAACTCCTCCCAGCAGGATTCATCCTGTGGGCCAGTGGGAAAGAAGAGTTTCTTTTAGCTGTGTGAAGGTGATCCTAAGAGGCTCCAGAGCACTGTGACTACTTCTGCAAAGACTTCTAACCCCATCTAGCACCCACCTGTTTGCTGCTTTGAGCCCTTCTGCTTTCCAGCCTCCTGTAAGCCAAAGCCCCAAACCCAGCAGCCAAGGTTCCCTGCAGCCTACTTGGAATTTGAAGAGAAATGAGCCAGGACCAGTAGAGGGGTAAAATCGTTCACTCCAACCCCTCTCTGTGGCCTTGCTTCCTCTGGGGATCACAACCCAGCCTTTTCCAGCCTGTTAAAAAAGTGCTTTAGCACTGAGATAACTCCTGAGCACAGCTGAGTGGGCGGTTCAGAAGCCCTGTACCTCACCTCTCCTCTCCTGTTGTGCCTCATGAGTTTTTCCAGCACAGAGTGACTGCTGGCAGGATGAGAAGAGAAGAACAATATGTTCCTGGAATTGTCTCCAACCTGCCCACTCTCATCTTCCCCTGCAAGGCTGCAGGAGCAGGGGGAAGAGGCTGAATTAAGTGTTCAGCCAGTATTTTATGAGGACAGTGCAAGCAAAATACAAACAGTTGGGGAGGCTTTGGCCCTGGAGCTCCACCTTTGGCTGCAGTTCATTTTTTATGGCAGTTTAAGTTGTTTGTGGACTTTTTTATTCAAAAATACCCTTTGTACCCTGTGCTTTGTACAGAGGGAGGTTAGCAGGGATTTCACTGACTGCCCTAAAATCCAGAGCCCAAATGCTCACCCTTAAGTCTTTGAAACATGATTATAGCTTGACTTGTCTGGCAGAGGAGTCAGGGGTGGGAAGGATGGATTAAAGATGACTGTCTTTGCTCACATGTGCTGACTGCACTCTGTAATGAGAGGCAAATGACAGATTGATGCAGAGTCATGTGGGGACAGGCTTGTTGCCACCTAATGAAAGCCCCTGGCTGGAGGTGACTCAGGACAGAGGTGGAGCAGGTGCTTGCAAAGCATTGCTCCTCTTACCACTGCAGCTCTCTGAAGATGAAGGGCTTCCTCTTGATACCTAATTAGCATAATTGAGTTCCTCTTAAAAGCAACAGGCTGACTTATCTGTTCCTTAGGAAGCAGAACTAATGAACTTGAATTGCTGCTGTAAGAGCCCCCTCCAGTTGGGCAACACTGCCCATAAATAGGCACAAGGCATGTGCTGTGTCCTTGTGTCTGAACTCTGGCAAGTGTGTGGTTTGCATTGTTGGTGAAAACAATTTCCATGGTAACCCTCAATTTCTCTTGACTTTCCATAAGCCCACTGGTGAGCTAAATCCCTCCCATCCCAAGCCATGCAGAGCTTGCTGTGGTGACACATAGGTGGGTTGGGAAACTTGTGTGGGTGTCCACAGGGTCTGTTTGAGGTTTATCAGATGCTGCTTGACTGAGGAAAACTTGTCCTTCTTCATCCTGTGGGGACACAGGGTCATCTCTTCAAACACCACAGCTTCAGAGCCTGCATGGAGGGTCACTGTGCTTAGTTTGCTGACAGCCAGGCCAGATGAACAGGATTATTTCTTTCACCTGTTTGCTTCCCATTCTGGAGGAACAGGCCATTTTCCCCCTGCTATGCTGACACACTTTGCTCTTGCATGTGAGGCATGGCCAGGCTGCAGGGAGCTGTGATGGTCACAGTTTGTCCTCAGTGACATTCCAGCCACCTTCAGACCAGCTGGCTGTAAGATCAGAGCTGCTTGTAGACACCTTTTCATCAACATAACTTTTTTTTAGTTCTGCTGCCTCACTCCCATGCTGATCCCAGTTTTCCTTCTGGGAAGCATCAGGTGTTGCTTTAGCTCCAGCATGCTGCTGGTCTCCTCTCCTGATAAAAGTGCTTGCCATCAGCATTTTCTGGAGGAGGGGACTGCCCTGATTTTCCCCTGCGCTGGGCCATGCTGTGGCCTGGTCCTATGTGGAACTGAGACCTCATCCAAGGACACAGATGGGCTCTGGGAGTGGACACTTTGCCCACATTCAAGCTAAATAACAACCAAGCTGTTTGCACCTTGAACACCAGCATGGGTGATTTCTCCAGCACAGACCTTGGAGGGAAAGGCTGTGATTTGAAGTGAGTCACCCTGGCAGGAGGCAGAGACGTGATCTGGCTCTTGCACCAAGCCCTGCTGAGCGTCCAGGGCTGGTCACGCCCGGGGAGGAGCTGGGACGTGCCGTGGTGCAATGCAGCAGGTGTTTCCTGCAAACCTGCCCTTTGAAGTGTGATAGGGCTTGTCTGAGCTCCAAGCCTGACCAGCTGATGTGGTGCAACACCTCCGAGGCAGATAGGAGCTCTCCAGCTCATCAACTTAATTAGACAATACTTATTTCTGGAACTGGAAAAGTCTCTTGGTGGTGCGTGTCAGAGATGATGGTTCAGTGGTAAATAAGATTAGCAATATTGGGACCAGCTGTTCTAGGAGACAGCAAATTGAAAACCAAATTGGTTGAGAAGAAAACCAGAAAAACATCAGGAGGGAGCTGTGTGTAGTTCTCTGAGAGTGGTTAGAAGTCATACAGAGCCAAAGCAAAGAAATGTCTTGACAGCAGCAAGATTCAGGCTTGGAGGAGTGGGGCTGCTGGGGAGGGAGAAGAATCAAGTTTCTCCTTTGCAGCTTGACAGAAGTGATTCCCCTTCCTGCTGCAGAGGCAGCCCCCTTCAGCTGACTTTGAACCTCCTTTTAGTGAGGACCAGCTGGCCTTACTCTGGGATGGTTGATAAAGAAGGAGCCTTTTCCAGATAATCCTTTCTTCTTCACCATCAGTCTTGAACTCAGGAGCTCACTGAGAGACATTGAGGGACACGGGTGCTCTATTGATGCCTTGGGAAGGCTGAGCTAGAACAGAGGCTGGAAAGAGCAAAAGAATAAAGCAGGGATTTATTAAAAGGATTTCCTCAATGGATCCACCTTGGGCAGCACAAGAGCCCAGCCAGGGCTGCACCCAAGATGAACCAAAATGGTCACAAAATGGACACGAGGTCTCTCACTTTGATCAGTTCTGGTCCATTTGCATATTGGAGTTAATTGCGCAATTCCAGCTTTAGCTCACCAAGTCCCACCCTTCTTGTTTTTCTCTCTCCAGCCCACGTTGTTTGTGCTCTTGGGCCTGAGATTTGGATCATTTGTCCTTGGTCCCCAGCTAGAGAAGGAATTGTTTTGTTTCCCTGCTCTGTGCAGAGCTCACCATCCCCTAACATGAAGCTCAGACCCACACACTAAAACAGCACAGAATCTCAAATATATAAAGAACAAAACCTGAGACATCACTATAACCCATCCCACAGCTCTCCTCATGGCCTTGCTCTGTGCTGTGAGGTTTTCCAGAAGGTTTTGGGTGACCCCTTGCTCCTTGCACGGAGTTATCTGACCCTGAGCAGGAGCTGCTCCCGTGTTTGAGCTCTCCAGCCTGCAAAGCCTCACCAGTGTGCTCTGTGTGTGCAGCTGGTGTGGGGCTGCCAGGGCATGGATGGGGCTGCCAGCAGTGCTGAGAGGGGAGAGGATAGGACAGGAGGAGTGTCCACTTGTGCTGGAGGCAGAGCTGACTCAGGGCTTTCTCCCCAGGGCTGGGTGCTGACTCAGCTGCTTTGCCTTTTCCTGGCTTCTCTGAAAACCAGAGGCATCTCCTGGGGCTCTGAGGCCAGAGCAGTGCAGCAGGAGTCAGCATTACTTGGTTTGGGGAGAGTCACGCCTTGCCTGGTTTGGGGCAAGAGCCAAGAAGTTCAGCAAGAGCTTCAGGATTGCTTCTGGGTGTGTTTTGTGCTCCTGCTGGGGAGCACGTGCTGCTCAGCCTGGCCTGATTCCTGGGGTGGATGTGTGCTGCAGCAATGCTGCTGCTGCTGCTGTGTCCCCCCACTGGATTGGGGCAGGGAGGATCTTCCTTTGGCCTTATGGAGTGTAACATCATGGTGTTAACAGTCTTCTGGGGTGGAAAACACTCCATGGAGGTTGTCCCAGCACGTGGGACGCCAGAGCCTTGGATCTGCCTTCTGCAGACAGCCAGTTTTAGGTGCTGAGCTGGGATGTGAGGAACATCTTGTGCAAGTGATGAGGATTGACCTCTTATCCTGGAGCCTGGGGTGGTGGGACCGTGCTGCAGCCAAAGGGATGCTGAGCCCAGCAGCTTTGCTGACAATTCCAGATTGTGCTGAAAGGGGGGTGGCTCTTTCCTGCTGCTTCCAGCAGCCTGGTGGGCTCCTCTCTGTATGGGAAAGTGGAGCCATGAGGCCAAATCCTGCTTGGTGCTGGCTGCTCCTGTGATAAGCATGTTTATTATCCCACTTGAAATGAGCTGAGGGAGAAGGGCTTTGGGCCAAGCTGGAAGGAGAGCCCTACTGCCACATACAGAGGTGAGGGCATTGCTGATTCAAGGAAACCTGATGAAATTCCCTATCAAAATGGCAGAGATGATGAAGTGAGGCAGTGTGGATGTCACTGCCATCCCTGTGGGTGTGGGGGCTGGGACAGGTGCCCACCCAGGCACCGTGGTGGCTGTGGAGGGGTTGCCCCATCACCAACCAGTTCCTCCGGTTCCTTTGGGAAGCACCAGATTGAGTTGGAGTCAGACTGGTTTGTGCAGAGCCTATATTTGCCTGGAGAGGAAAAAATAATAATAATAATTAAAAAAAATCAGTTCAGCCACCTCAGCCCAGAGTTGTTTTTAAAGGGAGTGGCATGGGGAAGGTCTTGGGCACCCCCACTCTGCTCTGGGGCTGTCGCCAGGCTGGAGCCTGCCCTGAAGCTGAATCAGTCCGTGGGTTTTGGAGAGGACAAATGGGGACTTGAGCGAGACACAAACAAACAAACCCATCTCTCATTGTGATGGGGATGGTGGCTGCTCTTGGAGAGGTGGCAGCTCCCCAGAGGGGCTGCACAGAGTGCTGGTAACACAGCTCTCATCGTTGGCTGAAGGGAGGAGGAAATTCAGGCATGGACCCATCTCAGGGGCAGATTTCAGCAGGGACACAAAACCGTGACACTGCTGATAAGCAGCAGTGGCTGCAGCTCAGCCCTTTGTGAGTTGTCTGGGGCAGCTGAGCCAAGCTTGCCTTGCCCTTGGGCTTTTTCCTTCCCACTGTGCACTGTTACCACCCTTCCTTGGGTTGTTCTTAATCTGCTTATTCCAGAGAAATCCTGTCTGCCTATTACTGTGCCCTAAATGCAGAAAAACTTTCTGTCTTTCTCAGGGTGGAAAAAAGAAAAAATGTTTTCAAAATCTCCCCACAAATGTTGCTGCCCTGCAACAGTTTTCTTCAATCCCACAGAGGATGTTTTAATCTGAATTTTGGTCAGTGCTGGAGGGTGTCACAGGAACATCCCAGCCTGAATGCTGGTGGATACTGGTGGGTTGGGGATGAATGCTGGATTTTGGACAAGGAAGACTGGAGCTGATTTCAGCCAGGGTGTGCCAGGGTCTGTGGAGATCTCCCCTGTCTGGGCTTGTCCATTCAGTGCCTGTTTCTGACCCATGGCTGCAAATGCCTCCTTATGCCAGGGGTGTAAACCCTGCAGAACTGGCTCCTGGGGGTCTGAGGATCTAGTAAATCTATTGATCATGCTTAAAAAATAAATCTTTAGAAGAAGCCAAACCTTAGCTAAACCTTGGCCTTATTTCACTTAGCTTTTCCTGTTTCTGCTGCCCTTCAGAAGGGATGGGCTGTGTCTGCCCACCTTTGCAGGGCTGTTTTGGCTTGCTGCCTTATCTCCCTTGTGACACTCATGCCCTTTTCTTCCCCTTCATGCTGCAGGGCCCTCTCAGAGCAGGAATGGATGATGATCTCAGCCCTGTGCAAGCAGCCTGGCTATGGGGAACTGCTGCACAGGCAGCAGAAGTGAAGCTGGCTGGAAAAACCCCTCTGTGTTGTTCAACTTCCAAACCCCACTTAGCCTTGGCTTAGCATCCAAAATTAAATTATCATTTCCTTCACAGCCAAAGGTATCACAATGTCTGACACTTGGGAGTATCAGGGGGAAAATTTTATCTGCTGTGACCTTGTTCAGTGGCTGCAGAGATCGTCAGTGACTGCCACAGTGTGCAGAGCTGAGGCGTGCCTCTCTGGGGCAGTGCTCACTGGTTTTGGCTCTTTTGCCTCAGAGTTTCCTTCTTTCCACATCTCCAGGCTGGGATCACTCTGCTGTGGGTGTAACAGACACATCTGGGCTGATGTGCCCTGCCTGGCTTCCTGGGGCTTCTCACCCAAGGCTTTTTGGGACTCCCTTTGGCAATGTGTCCCTCCCTGGCAGGCAAGGCTGGGCTGTGGGTGAGCAGAACTCAGGTATCTCATTTGTGCTTATCAGACTCCTTTGGGTCAGGTAACCTGATTCCAGAGCTCTGCCAGGCTGGGTCAGAGGGTCTGTGCTGGGCACCCCATGGCCTTCACACTGTGGACACACCTCATGATGGGGTGAGTACATCCTTGACCCTGTGGAAGCTGAGCTGCTCTTAACATGCCCTGGCTGGATCCTTCTGGGTGTGCTGGAGAGCTCTCCTGGTTTCCACAGGCTATGGAAAGGAAAAAAGTCAGAAAAATCCAGGTTGTTTGATTCTCACTCAGAAAGAAGCAACAGCACAAGTGGAGTATGGACAGACAGGGGCACAGCACTGACCCCAGGGCTTTGCTCCGTACCCAGGGCAACTTCTTGCTCCTCTTGGGGACACCAAGGACAAGCACAGGGGTGCTGATGGGCCCTGCTTGGGGGGTTTAAGCAGATGGTCTTTCCATACAATGTGCTGATGGTTTTGGCTGTGAATGATGCCTTAAGATTTCAGCCTTTATATTTTTCAGATCCTGCACTGCATTGGTGCCTAACTCTAAACTCCATATAAAGTGTCAGCTACATTTGGTCAGACAAAACAATTCCTCTGGGCCTGAGATCCAAGGACACCCTACAGCCCCAGTCCCCAAAAAGTACAAACAAAAGGGGAGAGCAAACTGAGGGAATAGGACTCCATTACCTGAAGCTGTAATTGGAGGATTAGCCCCTGATATGTAAATGGACCAAACTTAAAATTGTCTGAAAAACTCATGACCATCATCCATCCTGGGTGTAGCCCCTCTTGGAGGCTTTTGAGTGTCCAAGGCATATTTAATAAATAATTAATAAATTTATAATTAATAAATTTGTAGAATATATAAATTATAATATAAAATTTATATATTATATAAAATAGAATATATAAAATATATATAATATGAAAATGTATAGACATAATTTATACAATTTAATAAATTTATAATTAATTGAAGGCCTTTAATAAATACTATCAAACTCTAACACCACTTTATTCTCTTAACCTTGTCCAGTCTCTGTTCTAGGCATTATGAGGAGAGGACTGGGCTGGTGGGGAGCAGAACCTGCAGCTCCCTAGTGTGGGACGACTGAAAATCACTTCCTGGGGGTGTTTGATGGCAATAACTTGCTGAAATGACCGCGTAACAAAGTGCTGCTTTTCCACCAAACAGAGCCTGGGCTGCCCCCAGTTGGCCCCTGCAAGGGGGGATTTGTGCTGCTCACATCCAGTGGAAAATCTTCTGGAGAAAATCCTGCAGGTTGCAAAGTCACTGTTGTTTAGATGGATGTGAGATAGTTCAGCCTGCAGCCAAGTTCAGCCCTGGGTTCTGCAAGTTTAAGGCACACAAATGCTGCTGAAGAGTTAATGGGAAACAGAGTGTGGAGCAAAACAAAGAAAGACCTTTTGAGGTCTCAGCTGCTCAGGGTAATATTTAGGTTTGGTGACTCCCTGTATCTTAGAGATGGGAATGCAGCAAAGCTCTTTCAGTCCAGAGTATACATGGAGCCCAACAAGACTGTGGGCTAATATCAACAAACCTTTGGAAAAGCAGATCCTGTCTGCTTCAGCAAAGCCACAGTGTTATTTTTCTTTCAACAAATGTATTGAGACAATAATAATGCTGTGCAGATTGGCTGTCCCTGGCCTACATGATTTATTAGGAAGCAGAAACAATTGGAGCTGCTGAGAAAAAACAAGCTTTGGACATGGATATTTTTCTCCTCTTTTTTTTTTTTTTTTTTTTTAATTTTCATTTTTTCTCCTTGATTTCCTCATGAACTAAAAAAGGGCCACCTAGGCTGGTCCCAGGGGAGAGGTTGCCTCCTTCCTTGCATTTCTTACTGGACCACCAACCCTGGGTTTGCTGCTTAGAGATTTCAGTGCTGGGGAGAAGGGGGGTGAAGCTGTGCTGGGATGGAGAAGGTGACACAGCCACAGGAGAACATTCCCAGGCAGGAAAGCAGAGCATGTCTGGAGAAGGAGACCTCCAATTCCTTTCTAGCTGTTGGTGACTCAGGGACAAGTTGTTTTCTCTCTCTGAGCCTCCCTTTCCCCCTGTTTATCCTGTTTATTTACTGCTAAAGCCATGGAGAGTGGTGGTGCTGGCCGTGCCCTGGGAGCTCAGCCCAGCTCAGACCTCCAGGGGCAATGGGAGCGCAAAATGGAGCTGGCTGTGGTGGCAGGTCCCACACTGGTGGCCTTGAGCTGAGTATGGTGGCAGGTCCCTCACTGGTGGCAGGTCCCTCACTGGTGGCCTCGAGCTGCTTGTGGTGGCAGGCCCCATACTGGTGGCAGGTTCCTCAATGGTGGCCTCAAGCTGGTTGTGGTGGTAGACCTCACACTGGTGGCGTTCCCCACACCTGTGGCAGCCCCACACTGGTGGGGTGTGCAGGCCCCACACTGGTGGCAGTCCCTCAGTGGTGGCAGGTCCCTCACTGGTGGCCTCAGCTCCTGCTCCCTGACTTGAGCAGAGAACCTCTTCACTTCAGACTGGTTTATTTGCTGCCTCCTCAGTCAGTAACCCCTGGGGAAGGTGGGCAGGCCAGGCAGGCTCCTCTGCCAGCTCTTGTCCCCTTGCTGGCTCCAGAGTGGACAATCACACCGTCCTTGTCAGGTGCTGGCCCTGGCTTTGTCCCCTTGTCCCCTCTGAGCTGTTCCACACCTTCTCCTCCTGCCTTTGCATGTGCTGAGGTAGAAGAGGGTTCTGCTGAAGGCTGGTTCTCCCCAGGACCCTGGGGGTGGACACTTCTCCACCCAGGGGCACTGGGGTCCAACCTCTGTGCAGTGTGAGGTTTCCTGACCTCCCTGACCAGCTGGCTGCCATCCAAAGCTCCTGGGGGCTCCTGGGGGCTCCTGGGGCTCTGTCCTCCCTCCCCACCCCACTGCTGTACATGGTCATGGCTCCAGCTGCCCACAGAGGGGGTGCCCAGCTGTGGGCAGGGAGCTGGGGGCAGCTCCCAGCCTTGATGAGAGGCAGCTGGAGGACAAGGCTGTTCCTCCACCACAAAAACCCCCGATGAGTGGGGGATTCTGCTTGGAGTGGGTGAACATCTCCCTGAACACCCCATGAGGATGAAGGAGGCTGAGCCCCACCATGCTGGGGCTGAGCTGTGCCACATGCACATGCACACCATGTTCACTGGGTTTTCTAGAAAAAAACCTGTGGGTTTGGTTAATAAAATGCAAGGGGCTCCCTCCCAGTGTTTTGAGGCAGCAGGACCAGGTGCTCTGGCAGCAAACTGCCGACTGAGTGTCTGCACCAGTAAGTGATATCATCAGGGCTTGCTTTGCCTTCAGAAATGACTAAACAGATTTTCTCTGGTTTCCAGTTGACCCCGTGGCTCCCTGTTGATGATGGGAGCAGGCTGTTTAGGTTTGAGTTAATGGTGCCATGGCTGGCCCCAAATCAGCCTCAAAAGCTGGAGATGGATTCAGCAGGTAGAGGGAGGGGGAAAAGCTGCATCCACTGCACCCAGCCCTTGCTGTTATTAAATCAGGGATTGCTGAGAATCATCTCTGATTCATGCCCCAGCTGAAACACAAGTATTTCACATTTGCCTGAAGGGATTAAGTTTTTAAAGCTCCTGCCCTTCTGGCTGTGTGTTTTCCTCCTACATATTAGTTAGCTTCAGCTCCCAAGTTTTGAGAAACACTGGAGGATTGGGGGTGATTTTCCTTTGTGATCTTTTTCTTCCATGCCTGGAGTCAGCACAAAAGGAGTCAGTGAAAATTAGCAATATTTGATTATTGCAGGGGGCTAGAGGAGCCCTGGGTAATTGCTACATTTGGTTCCTTTTCTCCTGGGTTTCACTGACATTTCAGACAGCAAATGAGCAGCTCCTTCCCCCCTGCAGATGTTTTCTATTGGTTATAGTTGGGAAGAGACCATAGATGATAAATCCATGTGCTTCTTTTGTGTTTTTTTCTGGGCTTGCTGAAATCAGAGTGGGGCACAGGGCTCAGCTCTGGATGCTCCTGCCATTGGGGTGAGCAACAGCAGGACCTCCCTCCCTTTCTCCCAGCTCTGTTTGCAGAAGAGAAGAGGAAGAGAAAAAGTGAATTATGGTAGCCTGACCTTCCCAGTGTTTTTTTGCTTCACCCCTGGATCAATTATAACACCAGCCAAACCTGTGTTCCAGACTGAGAGAAGGCAAATTTATCTCTTTTTATTGCCCCTGGGCAATTCCTCTCTTAATTCAGGCACATGTGCACGTTTTGGATACATCACAGGGTATTTCTGGGCAATTCCTCTCTTAATTCAGGCACATGCACATGTTTTGGGGACATCACAGGGTATTTCTGGGCTCCTGGTTTTTTTCCTGATTTTCTGCCAGCTGCCTCCATCCATGCTTAAGGACATGGAGAAATTTGGAGCATCACTTGCATTTTGGGGAAAGGTTATGTAAAAATTACCTGCAGGTTTGTCTTGGCTCCCTGGAGAAGGGGGTACCTTGGCTGATGCTCTCTGGACTAAGAGAAACAACCAAAAGCACTGAAGCACAAATGGTCTCTAAGTAAGGTCTGGCTTCCTCTACACCAGAATACAAAGGAAGAGGAGAATCCACGAGATCTTAAAATTTTTAAACACTGCAGTTTTATAGTAAATAAAACCTAGATTTTACTGAACAATCTCAAAGTGATAAAGCGTTTCTTTGGCAATATGATTGGAAGAGAGAGTAGCTGTCAGGCTATTGCTAATTTGATGGTTTGCCCAAAGCCAGGAGCCTCCCCATGCTGCAGCCCCACTCTCACACACATTTTTCATGAGAAGGCAGCAGCCTGCAGAGGCTCCCTGACCTAGGGCTGGGGGTGCTGTACAGCTTTGAGACCCTCAGCCAGACTGGAGGGGCCTTAAACCCCAAAACAGCCCAGTGTGGAGACAAGGAGTCTTTGAAGCTCCTCCAATCTGCCCAAGCTGCAGAGCGGGGTTGTGAACCTTGTCTGTCCTTCCCTATGAGAATGTTGCTTTTACAATTAAAGCCCACACAAACCCCCAGCCCTTGCTACTGCTTGTTACCCCAGTGAAATATCTGACATTTGAGACATAATGGGAAGTCAAAGAATGTGAGGAATTTGGTGACTCAACATAGAGTTTATTATACCAGCCCCACCGTTTAAGCCCATGTAATGTAAAATTGTTTTACGGCATGTGGCACAGTTCTGTGGGTTAATTTAGAAGCAAACAATTACTATTCAAATTGAGAATTTTTTTTCTGTGCCTACATAAACTTGTTATCTGTTTGGCAGTGGGGGATGCTGCAGAGAAATGCACATTTACATTTCTTGCTTTGATGAGATTTGCTTTTCCTGGAGCAGCTCAATGGTGCATTGAGGACCAGGGCTCACTGCTGAACTTGACCTGGGAGTGGCGTGGAGATAAGCCAAATGTTAAGAGAAAAGGAGCCCTTTGTGCAAAGATGCCAGGATATTAGGTCTCACTTTTAGGTCACACACTTGTTAGGGGTTCCTTCAAAGTGATGGATTCTTCTGCTAAAATTTAATGATGTCCGTTAAATCACAGGGTCATGAACTAATGCATGTGCTGAAAATGGTTTGCCAAGGGACCATGAAGACAAGGCCTTGTGTCAGGAGACTCCCAAAGCAAATTGGATTTTCCACACAGCAATGGCTGCGTTTGAAGGTCTGTCAGTGGCCTGTAAAATTCTCCACCAGTGATAACAAGACAGAATTGCCAAGCACTGAAGCAGCGCCATGAGCATTATAGAACAAATCACTGCCCTCTCAGGACATAATAGCTTCTTGATCATCAGTCAAAGAAAGAATTATCCCAACCAGCAAATGGGTTGGAGGAAGCTGCTCCTGCTCTTCCAGGAGATTATCCCAGAGCTCCTGGGTTAAATCTGCAGCAGAGAGCCTGGGGGTTCATGAGAGCATCACTGTGGAGCTGAGCAGTTGAGTGGGTGGATTTCAGGCTGGGTGCACAGAAAAGGATGGAAGAGCTCTATGGTGACTCCTTTGGGGCCACCAGCTGGCTCTGCTGGTGTCCAGCCCCAGGACAAACCCTGCCCAGATGTGTCTGTGCTGAAGGAAAGGTGAACCAGCTGGGAGATGCTGGATTTCTCTCCCTGCCTGCACAGTGTAGGGAAGTTCATTTTTGTCCCATTTCACATTCCACTGATTTGAATTGATTTTACAGCATTGGGAAAGCAGCCTGAATCATTCCTACTGAGTCCACAGGATTCAGCAGGTGTGTTATTGCTGCTAGTCTCAAGGCTGGTTTCTATCCAATCTCACACAGGTTTGGCTGAACTGGTTTGGAGCTCAAGTGCCCATGCTGACAATGCCCTCCCTGAGCTGCAGCTTGTCTTGGCACCTCTGAAAGCAGAGGGAAGTTAAACCCCAGGGCTCATCTGGCCCTGGCCTTTCAGCTGAGATCACCCTGAAGAGGGGCTGCTCCTGGTTTCTCACCAAGGGAAGCTGCAGGCAGACAAATATCAGAGAATTTTGACAAATAAATGGCAGCTCTCTCAGTCCAATGTTAGGTTCAGGAAGGCCAAGAGCTCCCTGCTGGGCTGTCCACGTGGGCAGTGCTGCTCTTGGAGCAGGGAATGTGTTGGTCAGGACGTGCTGACCACTGGCTTCTCCAGCCTGAGCCTGGAGTGAGTGATGGAGGAGGCAGCTCTGGTTCCACCCAGTCTCTGAAGGATTTGATCTATTGTACTGCCAAAAGAAAACAGCATAGATCATCCTGGAGTGCAGAGCTATGCAGAGCCCTTGGAAGGAAAGTGCAGTGAGGGTGGAGCAAGAGGACATGAGGGTGAGTGCTGCCTGAGACTGGAGTGGTACAAAAATCCCCCCAAGCTGCCTCAGAGGCTGAAAGGTGGGTGGCTCTGTCATGGCCACACCAAGTGATTTTTGGAAGAGAGGGTGCCTTGGGAGTGTTGCTGGGGTGATGCTGCACAGAGCCCAGGATGGCCCAGGGGCTCATCCTGTTTCCAGTGAGATGTGTGTGTGTGTTTGTGAAATCTAACTCCCTGGGTGATGTCATGACGTGATGAGAAACTGGGTTATAAATTAAAGGAAAAAAAAAAAAATTAGACCCCACTGTGGGTCAGATGATGGCAATAAATTCAGATAACAGCTCATCAGCGCCTCTTCCCTTGTTCTTGTACGTGTTTGCAATTTTTTTTCCCCAGTTGGGAGAAGATCTGGTGAGAAGCAGCTGGTTTTTATTTGTTCTCCATCTACATCTGATTAGATTGTCCTCATTCTGCCCACTGAGACGTGCTGAGGAACTCTCCCAGCCCCTCTGCTCACTCAGTTTCTGGGGCACCAAGAAGTTTGGGACTGCTGGAACTTTGTTTCACAAGCTCACAGCATTTCAGAGGTACAAAGGGTTCAGGGGGCTCAGGTCCCACTGGGCCAAAGGGCATGGCCAGAGCCTGCACTGGGGCTGTTTATGAGGTGCTGAGAGTTTGGCCTGGGAAGGCAGCAGTGAGGATGGGTTTCTCTCCCTGACATTAAGTTGTTAATTTGGTTTTAGGCAGTTCTGGGGCTCTGCAGCCCAAGAGGAGAAATGTATCTCTGCAGGCTCTGGGAATGTTCACCATGGGCTGATGGGGAGGGAGCTGTGCTGCAAGGAAGAAAGTGGGCTGTGGTTTTAGAGAGGAAACCTAAGGCTGAGGTTGGTAGTGTGGGAGTAGGGAGAGAGCTGGGTGAAGGCAAGGGCATGCATGCCCCTGAATGTACAGCTTCCTAAAGGCTGAACAAGAACATGGTGAGCTTCTGGGTTGTTGAAGCTGGTATGGAAACTCCCATCAGCTCCTCTGAACTCCAAACCAAACTCTCCAGGCCAAGCCTGTAATGTTTATTCACACCCTGCTACAGGAGGGCTCCCCTCAAAGCAGTTTGCAGGCAGTTCTTTCAGGAGACAGCTGTGAGTGTTTCACTCAGGGCAAGGAGATTGTCCTGGTCCTGTCCTGCCTTTGCCTTCCCTTCCCCTCACTACACAACTGGCAAGATTTGGGTGTCTGATGCTTCTCTCTTCCCTCTCTTGGTGTCCAGACCCTCAGTGCAGACACAAACCATCAGCAAGGCTGGTTGGTCATGGGATGGGTGAGCTCCTCACCAAAGCACAGCAGAACCAGAGCTTCTCTGGCCAGCAGCCCCCCTCCTGAGCTTGAGGGAGCCTGAGAACTTTTCCTGCTGTTTGCTGGGTGGGAAGGGGATCCCCCATGGCAAGTCTGGATGTGGTGTTGAGCTCCCAGAGCGGTGCCCGGGCATGTCCCAGCCAGGCTCCTGCCGTGTGCTGAGAGAGAACTGCAGCTCCCAGCACCTCACCCAGCACCACGGGGGTGAGGGGCTCTGTGGCTCTGCCTCTGGTGCCAAATGAATTTCTGGGACCCCCAGGTGAGCTGGGGATCACAGCTGAGTGGGGATTGCAGAGCCCCCAAAGCTGAGGTTCCTGCAGAAGAAGGGGATCTGACCCTCCTGGATGTCAAACACAACCTGGAAATAACAGGGTGGGAAATGTTCTTGAACTCATCTCAGAAATTAGTTTTCTGTGGGTCAGCTTAAATTTCTGGCAAAATTTCACAGCTGATTTTACTCCAAACTTGTTTCCCCATTCCCTTTAATCGGTGCAGCTCACATGCTAAAAGCCACAGAGACCACTCAATGATCAGCCAGTGTTCCTGTGCCCCTGGGGTGTGTGCTGAGCCCTGGGGGCTCCCCTGCCTTGGGACGGTCACATCCCCCACTGAGGGGGACATCACCGTGCCCAGGTGCTGGGAATGACACAAAACTTGCCTGTGTTTTGCTGCCTGCAGTGGCCACGTTGATGCAAAACCTCCATCTGACTCTGTATCAACAAGTTCAGTTTCAAAAAGAAGGATAACTTATTTTATTTTATTTTATTTTATTTTATTTTATTTTATTTTATTTTATTTTATTTTATTTTATTTTATTTTATTTTATTTTATTTTATTAAAGCTTTGTGAGCTAGGGAGGTTTCCGGATAGCATCTGCAATGCTCAGGCTCAGGTATCAGTTGCATAATTTCCTGTGTTATTTCAACACTCTTGTCTTTTTTCTTTTCTTTCTTTCCTTTTTTTTTTTTTTTTTTTTTTTTTTTTTTTTTAAATGAGCTTCTTTGCATACTGGAGAAGTCTTATATAAGCATATGTTGGGCTGGAAATTTTTTTTTTTCTGAGTATTTTTTTTGGCAGGGAGCTCCTGGCACATGATACAGAACTCAGAGCCATCAACTGTAGCTGTGATACAGATGTTCATTGCCTATATAATCTTTCTCATATCAAGCAATTACCCTGAGCCAACTTCTTTATTTTAAGCACCTTGTTGTGGGAACGGAGCTGTAAATGCATGAATTGCTCAGTTCCCTTATACCTTTTTACAGTAGACAAACAAAAAATCAGCACAGGGCCTCAGTGAAAATAAAACATGAGGGTTGCTCTAGATAAGAAAAGACAGACACTAACTGAGAGTTTAAAAAAAAATTCCCTCTCAAAAGATACTCTGGAGAAGTGCCAATAGCACATAGCTGCATGGAGACTAAATAAAACCAGGTGAGTTTCCTGCCATTGTGGAGTATCAAATGTGATTTCCATTTGTGATGGACGTGCTGTTTCTGCCAAGATCATCTGGAGGTTTTCATTTTAGGACTTATTATTTTTATTGGCCTAATATAGAGCTACAGCCCAGAGTGCTAAAAGGGAATGTTGCAGCAATGGCACCCACAGCAGATGAGGGAAAATGCCATTATCAGACTGAAAGGATCTTCCTGGGAGAAGATTTTTCTATCTCAAATGTAGATTTTAGGATTGTTTTGCATGCAGAACAAATGGAGAGCAAGAGAGGAAGCACTGGCAGTGATCCTCACTGCAGAGGTACCAGGTAACATCCTTTCCAATTAAGAACCTGGCTCGCTCCAAAAATATCATTGAAAAACAAGGTGTGAACCAGAGATGGAGATCAGGCTGTTTTGCACTTCTGAAGTGATTACAGGGAGGCTGGCAAGCTGCCCTACAACAACAGCAACAACAAAAACCCAACCAGAGAGGCTTTCACTGTCCCAGAGCCATGTACAGGGTGGAGCAGGGCTGGATGGGGGTGTTGGGACATGGGGATCTGTCACAGACATATTTTATGAAAAATCCTTTTGCTGGGATATTTTCTACTGAGAAGCTGAGAGGCCTCAGGAACAAAATGTAAACAATGATTATCTGCTGCTGTGGAATACAACAGGTGCATCTTTGGTCTGTGACTGTGATTGGCCATTAATTAGAAATAACCACATGGTCTCATGTGGTTATTTCTAATTAATGGCCAATCACAGTCAGCTGTCTCTGACTCTGTGGTCAGTCACAAGATTTCCTTTCCTTTCCTTTCCTTTCCTTTCCTTTCCTTTCCTTTCCTTTCCTTTCCTTTCCTTTCCTTTCCTTTCCTTTCCTTTCCTTTCCTTTCCTTTTTCCTTTTTCCTTTTTCCTTTTTCCTTTTTCCTTTTTCCTTTTTCCTTTTTCCTTTTTCCTTTTTCCTTTTTCCTTTTTCCTTTCCTTTCTTTTGTTGAGAGTTGTTTAGATTGATTAACTAATTGAGTTAAAACTGTATCTTGGCTGTCTCCAGACAGTCACAGGTTTTTCTTTAGCATCTCTTTAGTATGATATCTTTTTAGTATAGTATCTTTTTAGTATAGTATCTTTTTAGTATAGTTTTAATATAGTATTAGTGTAATATAGTATAGTTTAATGAAGTAATTGTTTAATTTTTTGAATTATGGAGTCAGAGCGAACATTCCCTATGTTGGGGTCGCTCTATGTCAATAAGGAAGTTTAGATTGGACATCAGGAAAAAAATTCTTCGCTGAGTGATTGGGCACTGGAATCATCTGCCCAGGGAGGGGCTGGAGTCACCATCCCTGGAGGTGTTTAAGAAAAGCCTGGATGTGGCCCTCAGTGCCCTGGTTTATTTGATGAGGAGGTGTGAGGTCACAGGTTGGACCTGATGATCTCAAAGGTCCTTTCCAACCTTGTTCATTGTGTGATTCTGTGATTCTGTGGGTCAGCAGAGCTTGGGCCCAGGAAATGGGCTGGAAAAGCTGGAAAAGGGACCAGTAATGCAAGCTTGTTAATCTGAGGTGAACTTGAATACAGGGTGGTGAAGGGGGCCTGGAACAGGAGCTGGGGGCTGGGGTGGGGAGCTGCACTCCAGAGCATGTTCTGGTAGGGTATGGTGGAAAGAGCCCTTTCCAATGTGGCTGATCTTGACCAGTGAGAAAAAACACTGTAATTACAGCAAAGAATTGTTCTGACAGACCAGGAAAGCCTTTGGACATGTTTTTTTCCATGCAAGGCCAGTTTGTTCCCATTATAACCCCCAGTTTTAGGGTGTAGGGCTTGCTGGTAATGTGCAGGTACATTGTTCCTTTAATAGAGGCAAATGAACACGAGGGATGCATCTGTTCAATCTTCAGCTTGTCTAACCTGCAAAGAGTGAAATGGAAAAACACTCAGCTGATGTTCCAGACATCAGACAACAGATTTTCTCCACGTGGATCTGGTGCACACACCCAGCCCTGATGTTCTTCCAAGAATCCCTGTCTGAGTCCTGGAATAAAACACCAACCACTCTGTTGGGAGGGGTTAATTGAAGACGCAGGGCTCGCAGCCTGTGCTGCTCACAGCTCCAGGTTCTGAACAATTTCCTCCACTCACGAGGCCATCTCTCCCCATCTGGGTTTGGGCCTGTCCAGCTCTCTGATCCTGAGCCACTCAGGCTTCCAGTGCTGCCCTGGCTGAGATGAGTCCTTGGGGGCCAGCAGAAGCAACCCTGGCTTTGGGAGAAGTTGGCTGCCCTGGCTGGATCCCTTGGGGCAGGGTTGGTGGAGGGTCTGCAGAAGACCATCATGCACAACCCTGTTTAGGAGAACAGAGAAACCTCTTCCTCCAGTGCTGGATTTATCCCAAGGTGACCCTTCCAACTGGGTGTAGCATCTCCCTGACTCTGGGATACCTCTGTGAGCTCCTGGACCCAGGACACAGGTCTGGGTGCAGAGAGAGGTGGGATGGAGAGAGGTGGAACAAGGTGGTGGAATCCCCCAAGAAGAGCTGAGTCCTGGCCTGGCCCTGGAAATGGGGCTGTCCTCAGCCTTGCATAGCTGTAAACATTCTTGCTGGTGGAATATAGACTGCTGGGATTTATCTGCTTCCTTCCAAATCCTTTCCTCAGCTCACACCCTGGAGAGATGTGAGGGCAGTGCATGAACACATCCTGCAGACCCAAAAATACTCTGGCTGATGCCTGGAGGAAGAACTATTTTCTACAATTGATCAGCTGCCAGAAATCCTCTTCAGCTTCTCTGGCCTCCAACATACTGGATGTATTTTGGAGCATCAGGGTCTTCATTAGACATAAACAATCAGACCTTTGAGAACTGAGGTAGCTCAGGAGCCAACCTGTCCTTGGCTGAGATAAAATGTTTGCACAAGGGAAAGTGAAAAGAACACGTGAAAAGGTGAAATCACAGCCTTTGGGGAAATTTGTCATTAATATCTTTGGGCTGCCTGGCAGTAATTAACAAAGTGGCACAAGCAGAGAAGGGTGATAGATCTGCTGTGTTAGAGGTGGAAAAATGGGCTGGTTTAGGGAAACTGAAATGCATTAATTTCTTCAAACTGTTGGGTGACCTGTGGAGCAGGAGATGCCCTCACCCACCTGGCAGGACCTGCCCTGCCAGGCTTTATCTCCATGAGCAGCCACAGCACCACCAGTCCCCGGGCCAAGGGCCATTTTGGCTTGGCCAAAACAAATGGCAGCTTCCCCTCTCTTTGTGAGTTTTAAAACATAGGTTGTCATGCAAAGGAAATTGTGCAGGACGATGATGAATGGTTGTGAAATACCATTTGCCGGAAATATTTCTGGATTCTGCAATTTAGTTGCAAATTATAGAACATTGAGCGCAGCCTTATGGGGAGGATAAAAACCAACCTTCCCCTGCTGTGCTGGGAGCATATTTATGAGTACACCCCTCTTTTCCTTCTCCCACCTCACTCCACGAAGACATTTTTAGCTCTGAGGCATTTTCAGAAGACAAGACTGAGCCTCCAGCAGCATGGCCAGGTCCTGGATGGGATGAGGAGCTCTGACAGCTCACATCTGCCGCCAGTCTGGCCCCACACCCCTCCTGAGCTATTTCAAGATGAGCAAAGCGGAGTGGTTGGAAATTGTGGGTTTGTTCAGCAGTCTTGGCTATCATGCTGGATGGTGCTGAAGTAGGCATAGCAACAGGAAAGGAATGTTCCCTGTAAAAAGATAACCGTGCTTTGCCGAGGACGTGGAACAGCAAAGTTTGTTAAAGCAATCAGTATGTGTCATAATGTTTATTTAACTGAGAGCAGGGACGATGGAAAAGCATTGCAGCTGTGGAGAAGCCCCAGAGTGCTGAGAGGGATGGGGAGCATAGATTTAGTAGCTGTCTTCCCTTGGAAAAAAGGAAAACAAGCTGTGCTATCAGGCAATCGATGGGGCAGATAGGGGGAGAGAACACAAATCCTGCACTGCTGGCTCCTCTGTAGGGGTGAGGTTAGAGTTTTATTATCTGAAGTTCACTTTCAGGTTAACAGCTTTGAGGATGTGGTTGTAACTCTAAAGGGAACAAATTTTAATTCTTTTCTAAACATAAGCTATTTCTGTTTGAGGCAGATAACCTTCTTGGCTGTGTTATTTGCCAGAGGTAGATAGAAAGATTGGAGTAGCAGAGTGATGCATGAATTCCTCCAGCAAATAAAAGGGGAGAACTCGACACCACAGAGTCATTGTGGGGCCAAATTCTGTTTTAGCCCATTTCCTGGGGAGCTCTTGAAAAGAGCAGCTCTGGTGTGAGTCCTCCTGCAGAAGGCCAGAGCAAGGAGAAACAGGACACTTGGTAATTGGGACAGCAATAGCTGAAATCAAATACTGGGCCACTGCTCTGGCAGTGGGATCTCTTAAGCTGCAGAGCAGTGCCAAGGGATCTGGCAAACTCACTGGACTTGATGCAAGAGATAGACTTCCCCTGCTCCACCCCACTCCAAAAAAGAAGCAAAAAAAGTTTGCTCTTTTTTCCTAACAAAAGTTAGAATTGCTTTTGATCAAAATTGGAAATTATGTGAGTGTGGGGGTTTTGTTTTTCTCTCAAAATTTCATATCTGCTTTGGGAAACACAAACCTTTCCTTCATTCTGAAAACTGAATTTTAATTGAAGGCAACATTTTCTGTCAATGAGAGGAGATTGCTTCAGTTGTTCTCAGGCCAACCAAGCCTTAGTGAGGTGAATACTTGCAATATGTTGAGCAGAAATAAGTCTGCATTGGCTGCCCTGACATGAGCCACCCTCTTCCCACCCAGCTCTGCACATGGGTGTATGAAAGGAGAACCCCCCCATTCCAGAGGCAGGACAGTGACTCCCTCCAAACCCTCTCCTTCCTCAAAGTGCACGGCCCCTGTGGGAGCCACCACTCAGCTCTGCCTTCATGGAGGAGCTGGCTGGGATGTGTTACCTCCAGGATCTGCTGGAGCAGCTCTGCAACGTTCTTTGCTTTCCTCCTGCTCCCCTCTGCTGGCTCAACAACCACCTCTGTAACAAACCCCAGGCTTCCTGGGTCACCCAGCAGAAAAAAACCCCATAAAATCCATTTCAGAGACCAAATTGCCCATAATTTACATGCCTCTCCTCACTTTGAAACGCAAGACTGCTGATGATAACATCAGGAGTGACAGAAGTGGTATCTGTTGCTAATTACAAGCTGACATTATGGTCAAGCAGAGCCCCATCAAAAGCTTATTCAAAGTTGCTTTTTCCCCACTTCAAACACAGGCTGGACACAATGCCTGGCATTTTCCACCTTTGGAAAGAGCAATCCCTCTGAATTGGCCTGGCAGCTGCTTCTCCAGGAGAAAAATTGCTCAAAGAAGGAGAAAAGGTTACAATGCCCATGGATGAAGCTGATCCTCTAATGGTGAAATTTGTTCATTTTTCATGGACAAAAACAGTGCCCATTTTGATTTCTGAAACACCTTCCCCCTCACAGGTCCTTTCAAGCTGTCCTAAGGAAATGGTCACCACGTCCAGGTGTCATCTGAGGCATGACAGAGCAGTGGGGACCTGAGGATGCTCCATGTTGGAGCTGGACACTGAGTCCTGCAGTGATGACCCAGAGAGATGGGCAGGGAGCTCCAGCTTGTTGATTTTCTTGGGTAAAAAGTGATGGAATGAGAACAAGTGTCCTTAAGCTGCTCCAGAGGAGGTTTAGATTTGATGTTAGGAAAGAAATTCTTCATGGAAAGAGCAGTCAAGCACTGGAAAAGGCTGCCCAGGGAAGTGGTGGAGTCATTATCCCTGGAGGGATTTAAAAGCAGAGTAGATCTGGCACTTGGGGACATGGTTTAGTTGTGGGCTGGGCAGTGCTGGGTCAATGCTTGGACTTGATGATCTTAAGGGTCTTTTCCAGCCTTAATGATTCCATGATTCCATGATTCCTCTGCCCTGCAGGACCTGCAGCAAATCCCATTAAAAGTGGTGATTAAACTCTCATTAAATCTCCCCACTGTGCTTTCTGGGCTTTGACACAGTCCAAACTCTTTTATGCTAAAGACAAACCCACAATTGTCCCACCAGGCTCAGTGGCACTGGTATAACCTCCTGGTTTTCCTTGCAGCCACTGGCCATGGCTGGATGCTGCTCTGTAGGCAGCAAAAATTCATCCTGACCTTATTTTCACAGCGCCATCACAAGGTGTTTCATGGAGCTCTCCTTTGGGACTTCTGTTACCTACCATGGAAAGAGTGTCTTCAACCCCAGCCTATGAAAAGTGGGTCAAAAAATAAAGTTTAGGAGACACAGCAGTCAATGAGCAAACAGATCCTGCACTGCAAATCTGGTTCTTGTAAAAAATTAAGGAAGTTTCCAGCCAAAACTTTTGGTTCCACTGCCCCAACTACATCACGGGGAGAGGGGCAGCACAGAGAGCTCTCTGCACCTTCCCTGGCTGGGATAAATCAAACTCCTCCAGGAAAGAATGATGAATTTAATGCATTCATCTGTTTCTTAGATTCCTTGAAAACAGAAGCTGATACAATTTGCAGAGGGGAATTACTACAGCAGAGGTTTAAC
Source organism: Ammospiza caudacuta (assembly GCF_027887145.1). Taxonomy (NCBI): domain Eukaryota; kingdom Metazoa; phylum Chordata; class Aves; order Passeriformes; family Passerellidae; genus Ammospiza; species Ammospiza caudacuta. Next base: position 5,852,963 of record NC_080611.1, read on the forward strand.
TGGAGTAATCAAGTTTAGTGGTTTGAGAGCAGCCAGGCCTGGACAGGAGCCCTGGGTCTGCCCTCTTAGAGGGTGCTGATTTGCAAAAAAGCAATTTAATCCATGTGAAAGCTTGTAGGCACACAGTTTGTGGGGATTGGGATGGGGCTGTGTGTGGCACAGTTTGGGGTCACTGGGCTGTGTGTGGCACAGTCTGGGGTCACTGGGATGGGGCTGTGTATGGCACAGTTTGGGGTCATTGGGGCTGTGTGTGGCACAGTTTGGGGTCATTGGGCTGTGTGTGGCACAGTTTGGGGTCACTGGGGCTGTGTGTGGCACAGTTTGGGGTCACTGCGGCTGTGTGTGGCACAGTTTGGGGTGATTTGGGCTGTGTGTGGCACAGTTTGGGGTCACTGGGGCTGTGTGTGGCACAGTTTGGGGTGATTTGGGCTGTGTGTGGCACAGTTTGGGGTCACTGCGGCTGTGTGTGGCACAGTTTGGGGTCACTGGGCTGTGTGTGGCACAGTTTGGGGTCACTGGCAGTGGGGCTGTGTGTGGCACAGTTTGGGGTCACTGGGCTGTGTGTGGCACAGTTTGGGGTCACTGGCAGTGGGGCTGTGTGTGGCACAGTTTGGGGTCACTGGGGCTGTGTGTGGCACAGTTTGGGGTGATTTGGGCTGTGTGTGGCACAGTTTGGGGTGATTTGGGCTGTGTGTGGCACAGTTTGGGGTCACTGGGGCTGTGTGTGGCACAGTTTGGGGTCACTGGCAGTGGGGCTGTGGCCCGGCCTCATCCCCAGTGGGTGCAGCTGTGAGCAGCAGGTGAGCAGCACTGACAGCAATGAGCCAGGGAGTGCCCAGGGGTGCTGAGCAACCACCACAGGGAGCAGAGGGCACACAGGGGCAGTGCAGGGGTATAAAATGTTGGGTAAAGAACAAGAAGAGCAGACACTTGCAGCCCTCTGAAGTGTTCTGATGTTACTCTCTATGGGTTGAAGCCTTCTGAAATTGTATGGTGATACTCTGTTGTGGCCGGTGATGCTGGTGGTGAAACTGGAACATGGAATAACTTTCCTTTCCCTGTAAGCTCGTTTCCCCTGAAGCTGTGGGATAAAAGGGGGAATTCAGGCAGATAAGGACAAAGTAGCTGAGTGCTTTGTTTTGGTTTTTATGCTTTGTTTACTTGCTGCTTGAACTTGTGACTTGCCAAGTACTGAAAATGCTGAGATTTTCCTAGAATGTGGCCAGTGTGAAGCAATTCTTGCTGTCCTGAGTTTCCCTTGCTGTGGGTAATGGGAAGAGGCAGGAGCAGCACATAGAGGTTCATGGTTATCTCTAAGCTGGTTTAGGGCTGAAGGCAGTCAGCTTTGTGAGGAACCAGCTGCCCTTTGCTGGCTTTGTCCTTGTCCCCAAGTGCTACAGAGCCTCAGAGGGTACAAGCAAACCTCAGAGACCTACAGGCACCCCTGGGGGAGAGACAACAAAACTGATGAGTGTTTGCTCCCTTCTGGGTGATTTCTGGAAGCAAATCCCCTCTTTTTCTCCCTCTAAAGCAAGTACCAAGCTTGTGTTCCCTCTGTTCCTTTTGTGTCACCAATGATGAAACGAGGCACCTTCAGCAGGGATTCTACTCCACGTAAACCTCTGCTGCAGTAATTCCCCTCTGCAATTTGTATCAGCTTCTGTTTTCAAGGAATCTAAGAAACAGATGAACGCATTAAAATTCATCATTCTTTCCAGGAGGAGTTTGGTTTATCCCAGCCAGGGAAGGTGCAGAGAGCTCTCTGTGCTGCCCCTCTCCCCGTGATGTAGCTGGGGCAGTGGAACCAAAGAAGGGCAATGAAAATGGTGAAGGCTCTGGAGAACAAATCATGTGGGGAGACTCTGAGGCAGCGGGGCTTGTTCATCTTGGAGAATGGGAGGGTATCTGAAAGGTTATGATGAGGTGGGACTGATGTCTTTCCCCAGGCAGCAAGCAACAGGACAAGAAGAAACAGCCTCAGGTTGCTCCAGGGAAGGTTGAGGTTGGTTATTGGGGAAAAAGGTCTTCACAGAAAGGGCTAAAAAGCATCTGAATAGGCTGGGAACATCCTGGGACTGGACTGGCTTGCAGGTGGCTTCAGGGACTGCTCTGGTGCAGGTTTCTCTATGTCATTCCCTCTCCATGACCACAAAATCAGTTCCCAGCCAGCCCTGGCCCCTGTGGCAGCCAAGCCTGGAGCACACATGTGTGAGCACATGCTGTACCCCAGAGCAGGGCTGGAAGCTCAGCGGGGGCTGCAGAGCCCTGTGATGGCCCCTGCCCTGCTCAGGGAGGGCTGGAGCTGCTCCTTGGGGAGGGGAGAGCTGCAGGCTGGAAAACCCAGGGAGAGGAGATGCTGCAGCCAGCCCAGGCAGCTGGGAGCTGAGAAAAGCTCTTCTCAGTCTGGTTTGGGCTGCGCCTTGGTAAGCCTGGTTTTGGAATGGGAGGGATGGCACCCAACAAAAGGAAGTGTCAATGCCTTTCTCTGCCTGAGGATGCTGTGAGAAGTGAATCTCACTGGGTCCCTTCCAGCCCAGGTGATTTGAATGCCTCTGCTTTATGTCCTGGAAGGTCTCTCTGGCTGTGGTCAAACCTTTCCCTGCCCTAACCCCATCCAGCTCAGGCTGGGATCCTGCTCTGTGAACATCTCTCTGCTGGAAGTTTGAGCAAGCTGAAATGTCAGATTGACCTTTTGAAGTTTTCCTTTTCTCAAGGAAGGAGCTTTCTATACAATTCATGTCATGAATCAATCCAAAGGGCTGCATTTTTTCTGCACCAGTTAAATAAAAGATCATTAAACCTAACAAATGTTTCCCAGCCTGGCTGCACTTTCACAGAGTGTTCAGCTATAAATATGACCTGCGCTTATAACAACATAAGCAATATGCTCCTCAAAAGCAGGACAGACTATATACCTCTTCTTTTTATTTTTAAGCTGCCCAAGAAATATATACACACATTCCTAATATGCTTACTTAAGCAGGAAGCAGACGAATAGTTTAAGATAATGTTTCAGCCTTTTGTGAGTTATATATGCCCCAAAGATTGTTTCCTTTATGTGGTGATTTTTCAAACACAGAAAGAAAAAAGGCTGAAAAATCTTGTCAATTCCTTAACTGTAGGCAAGATTTGCAGGAATTTCCACTGTGTTTCCCTCTCAAAGGGATATATGAGACCACTGATAAGGGGAAAAGGAGATTAAACAGTCCTAATTCTTTTCATGTACTATGGAGACTAATTCCTCTTGCTCTCACCACCATGTCCAGTGGACTGGCCAGCTGCTGATTTCCCCTGCTTGTGGGGAGATCTGAGGGGTGATATGGGTTTGAGGGCCTGGAGAAGGGGGAATCAGTTTAAAAAAGGAAGATGCTTAATTTGTATGCAAAGTTTATTCTGGATTTGATCACACCAGAAGCTTCTGCTGGGCTGTTTCCCCCTCCTCTGCTGGAATATCTTTTGGCTGACATCACCAGCAGAAAGGGACATCAGAGAGGGTTTAAAATGCTGCAGAGATTGAGTGCTGGCGGCTGATGCTGCCTCATCTCTGGCAGGCACAGCCCAGGGAGACCCAGGGAACCTTCCTGTGGATGTGGAGATGGGCTGGATGAAGCTTCTGTACCTTTGGAAGCCACCCCAGACTGGAAAAATGACCTGTTCAAGGCAGCCTGCAAAGGAGAGGGTGACAGGAGCTGTCCCACACATGCTTGTCTATCACAGACATCTTTTATGAAAAATCCTTTCCTTAGGATTTTTCCTCCTGAGAAGCTGAGAGACCTCAGGAACAAAATGTAAACAATGGTAATCTGCTGCTGTGGAATGCAACAGGTGGGTCTGTGATTCGCCCATGTTGGATGTTTCTAATTAATGGCCAATCACAGTCAGCTGGCTCAGACAGAGATCCCGAGCCACAAACCTTTGTTATCATTCCTTTCCATTCTATTCTTAGCCAGCCTTCTGATGAAATCCTTTCTTCCATTCTTTTAGTATAGTTTTAATGTAATATATATCATAAAATAATAAATCAGCCTTCTGAAACATGGAGTCAGATCCTCATCTCTTCCTTCATCCAAGAACCCCTGTGAACACCGTCACACTTGTCTCTGCCACAGGGATGAGTCTCCACTGCCACATCCTTCCCGTGCTCTGGAGAAATCCTCCTGCCGTGCCTCCTGAGTGCTTTTCTGAGTTCTGTCTTTCCCAGGGCTGGAGAAATTCCCCCCTGGCTCTCTGAGGGTCCAGCCCTGGGCACAAATCCTTGCCCTACCCCTGCCTGCAGCAAGGGCCAAGATGAGACTTCATGCCAAAAACTGCAGCATGAAAACCAGCCAGGAGGCAGCTCACTGGAGCCAGACTCTGCCCTTGGCCACGCTTGAACACCCGTGTTGAATTTTATTTTTGTCTCCAGGTCAGTCAGGACAATTATTTTGCTTTTTTGTGCACTGTGAGTGCTGCCCTGGCGGGTGGGGGAGCCCCCTGAGCTGGATGGGTGCTGGGAGCAGGGGGAAGAAAGACAAACTGTTTAACTTGTGAGATGCTTAGATGGGCTACAAATAGCTTGGCTGGTGCGTATTCTTCCCTCTCATCACCACTGCATGTCTGGCCTGGTGCCATGGGAACCCAGAGGGACAAATTGTCTGTGCCCATGGCAACGCTCCTCGGGTGTCATTTGCCCCCAGCCCCTGGGGCTGGGCTGGGCTGGGGGCTGGAGACCACAATGAAGGCAGAGAGGAGAAGCTTGGGACTCCTGGTGTCAGGAGTAAATTAAAGCTGAGTGAAGAATGAGGATCTGATGGTGGTTTCCACAGCCTGGGATCCTGTCCTGACTCAATGGGGACACTCAAAGCGTGAGGAGCAGCTTTGTGGGGTGTCCTAAATCTGACAGACAGCTCTGTGATAGGCAGATAAAAGGCAAGGATATATAAGGATATAATTGGGATGGAGCTGGAGGCTAATTAAAATGGTGGTGGTTGGTCAAAAGTGAAAAGGAGAACGCAGCCTGAGAAAAGGCACATGTGAGCAAACAGACAGGAGGAACTCTGATCCTCCAGCTGAGAGGGAAAAGGGGCTGATGGCCTTCTCTGCCCCCTTCCAGGACCCTGGGCTTGGGGGGGTCCTGGAGGCAGGACCATGCAACCACAGCTCACACTTGGGAGTGGGCAGGAGATGCCTGCTCACACCTGTCTCTGGTAGGAAATGCTTTGGGAAAGTGCTCCAGGGCCCAGCATGGCCCATGGGATGCAGATCCCATGGCTGAGGTCAGTGGGATCAGGGATGCTCCAGATGACTGCAGAGCTGGCTTGCCCAGCTCTGGGGATGGAGATTTTCAGGCTGCTGCTCCTACACCTTCCTTGGGACAGGCTGGTCCCTCAGTGTAGGGACATCTGAACCCAGCCTGAGGCACTTCATGGACTGCCCCAGGTTTGTCTTCCCATCCAAAGCTGGAAAACAGCTTTCTCTGTGTCCCTGGCACTCCACCACTCAGGCAGCACCATTCTCCCCGCTTTGATGTGGTGTAAACACAGCAGAGGGTGCAGTGACCCAGTCCCAGCAGGTTTGGCACAAGCCCTGTCCCCCAGAGAGGACGGTCTGGCAGCTGGGAGGGATGTGGGACACGTCCTGCTCCCCGTTTCCTTGGCACTGACCCCGCTGAGGAGCTGACACAGCGAGCAGCAACTGCACAGCCCCTCTCATTAGGGCTGTTTGCTTTCACAGTGAACTGTGTGTCACGCTGAAAACTGACACTGCACAGGGAAAACAGTGTCCTCTCTTCCCCCACCCTCTCACCAAGGGACAGCTTGTATTTACTTGTAAAGAGATAGGGGTGATTTGGTGAAATAATAAAGGAGTGGTTAAAGAAGCAAAAATTCCCAAGTGGGGAGAAAAAGTAGAGGTTTTACTCTTTTCATGACATTTTGTTTTCACTGAGCACAAATATAAGCCCAGCAGGAAGGGATTTGTCCCTGAAGGAGCTTGTGACAGAGAGAGGAGGTGGCACAGGCAGCACAGAGCTGAGCCTGGCCATGCTGGTGTGGGGAAAAGCACCCACACTGGGGAACAGCTCAGCTGAAATCCCACTGGAATGGCCAGGGAGTGGACAGCAAAGCCTTGAGATGTGGTTAGGATAAGCATCCAAGCTTCCTGATCCTTACAGGTATATTAGAGCTGACAAAAAGGGGTTTAGCAAGGAATGGGCCATCTCTGAAGGCTTCTGATGCCTCTTGTGATGCCTTCTGATGCTGCTCCTCTGACTCCTGTAGGAAAGGGCAGGGGTTGTGACACTGGAAACCACTGGCAGCTCTGTTTGCCTTTCATTCTTCACTTGTAAATGCACTCCACAGAGCTTTGTTTGGAATCCTCCTCTATTCCAGCCAAATTTTGTACAACAAAGGTACCAGAACAAACTGAGATAAAATCAAACGCAGGAGTGACTTACAGCAAGCTGAAATGACTTTGCTGAGCTGCACTTTGCTAAAGGATAGGTGTGCCCAGCAGCCTGGCACAGTGAGGCAGGGCAGTTTGTGTCTCTTTATTCATCTGAGCCTTTTTTTGCACTCCTGTTACTCCAGTGCTTGTCTTGTGCCAACATCCTTTGGGTCAAGTGTCTGCTGTCAGCAACAAAGCTCAACAGGAGCTGTAAGCCCTCTGTCCTTGTTTTGGTTTAGTCTAATTCACTCAAATTTTGGTTGAATTTCCCTCTGCATGCCCTCCCACCCTCCCTTTGCTGTCTGCTGTGCTCAGAGGAGCCGCCAGCGCTATCTCGGGAAGGAGCTGGAGTCAGTGCTCTGCTGAATTATCTCGTGTTTGTTCAGGGGGAAGCACTGCACTGCTTTGTTGTTCTTGGCTTGAAAATTTCTTGCTGTTTTCTAATTGGAACCCCAGCCCTGGTTCCCTGGTGGCTGGAGTGGCCTCCTGGCACAGCCCCATGGGCACCTTGGTCCTGGCCAGAGGCTGCAGAGGGGACTTTGGGCTTTCCTTGGGGTCAGGAGGAGCCAGGGCTTGGGTCAGATGGCTGGCAAGGAGCTGAGGGATGAGATTTCGTCATGTGGCCTTGGCTCTGCAATGCACACCCTGCATGTGTGTGCTGTGATGTAAGGCAGGAGGAGGAGAAGCTGAGCTGTGTGTAAGAACCAGGCAGTGCTGAGGGATTATTTCTCAGCTGTGCTAGAAATTTTTCATTTTACATTGACTTTTCTTTTAATTTTCCCCCATCTTTTTAAAATTTTCCCCCCATTTTTAAAATTTTCTCCCCAATTTTCCCCCCCATTTAAAAAAAAAAAATTTCTTCTACACAGGTATAAATGCACAGAGGACACATTTAAATATTGGGCTCTACAGCTCTGTAAACAAACCATAAATCCACCCCTTTTAGGAGCTCTTTTTTTCTGTTCTGGCTACAGGACAGCCCTGGTGTGAACCTGCACCCACTGATACCTGTTTGTCCTGGGTGATTTCTGTGTCAGAACCAACCCTAGGCTTTCCTACACATCCCAAAGTTCACTCTGGATTTATGCCAGAAAGATCCTTTGATTTCATTGGGGTTTCTAGTCAAGGCAGTGATGAATCCAGGCACATAGAATTAATCTTTATGCACTGGGGTGTCACCCCTGATTAAAAATGATGACACTACAACAAAGGTATATCTGGTTTTATAGGAAATAAAAAGGTATTTTAAACCTTAGTATTAAATGGCATGGGGGTGGGGGTGAAATTTGTATAGTATTTTATGTAAATCACCATTTTGGGGTGAACTTTATAAAGTATTTTATATAAATCATCATTTGGAGGTGAAATTTATATAGTATTTTATATATATTTTATATATATTTATATATTTATGTATAATATTTTATATAGATATATATTTATATATATTTTAATATATATATGGTATATATCCGATATATTTATATATAATATATTTATATATTTATATATTTATATATTTATATATTTATATATTTATATATTTATATATAATATTATATACATATTTTTATAGTATTTTATGTAAATCACCATTTGGGGGTGAAATTTATATAATATTTTATATATATTTTATATATATTTATGTATTTATGTATAATATTTTATATATTTATATATAATTTTTTAATATATACATATGATATATATATCTGATATATTTATATAAAATATATATAATATATAAATATATTATATATAATATATTTATATATTTATATATAATATTATATACATATTTTTATAGTATTTTATGTAAATCACCATTTGGGGGTGAAATTTATAATGTATTTATATAAATCACCATTTGGGGGTGAAATATAAATCACCATTTGGGTTTCCCAGGCCTCTGCAGCCAGTGCCTGAGAGCAGCCCCTGCTCCCACAGCCACGCCGGTGTCACTGGTGTCACATGTACAAGGACACAAGCAAAAGGCAATGGATGCTGAATTCCAGCCCAGGACAGAGCCAGAGCAGTGCCTGCCAGCCAGAGGATGAGGTCATTGCAGGAATTCTTTACATTCTGCCTTCTGCACGGGCTGCCCGAGCAACCAGAGTAAAACTCCAACAATAACCAACACATGGGAAGCTCCAAATGCTGCTGGGGTGGTTTTTTACTCCCCCTGCTCTGCTCCCCAGAAGAACATGGAGAGAAGAAGCTGCTAAATTAGGTCCTGTCTTGATGGAGACTGCATAAACCCTGCAGGAGGCTCTGTTGCTCGTTAGGAGGGCGCGCACAGGGGGCTGCAGGGGCTCTGGCCCCAGCCCATGCACGCTCCCAGTGGTGTCCACACTGCAGGCTGTGTGATGGAGGGCCTTGAGAACTGCTTTGAAGCTCTGCCACGCGTGCTGTGGCTTATTAACCATAAATAAAAGTAATTCTGGGAGTTCTGAAAGTCCTAGGGCTCAGCTTACCCTTGATTGGTGTCTGGTGGCTCGTTCAAGTTTTATTAATTGTATTAAAGCTGCAGCGTGAGCTCTGCTGTCCTTAGAAGTCAGAAAACCCAGGCCAATAAGAAATGCTGCTGGGTAGGTTCCTCAGGGTAGGACAATCCTGACCAGAGGTTTTCCCTCCCCAAGGTGAGGGTCTAACCCCTTCCCCTGCTCCAAGAGGTTTTTCCCGGTGTGCAAAGGATTGATTTTTATGCTACTGCCTTTCTTTCACTGGGGATATCAAAAGAGCTCTTTTTCTTTCTACCCACTAACTTTCTTTTGCCAAAAGTGAAGTAATTTAATATCCCAGACCTGCATGCCTTGTTGGATGATAGGCCCAAACACTGGATAGGACAGTGAGTGTGCAGTGTGACTCCATAAATCCTGTTCCATTTGGAAAGTGGGATAAAACGCCTCAGTAATAAATTTGAATCCTTGTGATTCATGAACAGAACCAATGAGGCTTCATTTTGCTCATTATTCTGTGGGTGAAGCCTGTCTGTATTTGACAATTTTATTATTTGCTGCTGTTATTCTTTTATTTCTAGTGCAGGAGGCTTCGTAGCTCTTTCCATAGATCTTGGGACCAAAAGAGACTTTAAATCATCCAGGCTGTGACCTCCTGTGTAGCACAGCCCAGAGCATTTCAACCCTTATTGAACCCAATATCTTGCATTTGACAAAAGCACATCTTCCAAAAACCCATCCAGGCTTGATTTAAAGGCAAGGCATGGTAGCAGCTTTGGGGATTGCCTAGAAAAACATGGAAACATGGCTTCTGCAGCTGCCTTGGTGTTTAGTTATCCTCAGGAGAGGAGGGGAGTGGGGGAATAACAACCCTTGCTTGTTTTGATGCCTTGGCAGCTCTAGTTTATGACCTTGTGCTGCTGGTATTTTTCTCCAGCTTTTAGCAGTGTTTAGCAGTGTTTTAGCAGCCCTTGCTCTGGGTGTTGTTATTCTGGGCACTGACATGTTTTGGGAGATGCCAGCAAGGTAAGAGGGTGGTGGGTCTGGGTAGGTTCAGTGAAGGTCTGACTTTTCTTTTAGTCCAGAACTAAAGGGCACTGTAAGAGCTGTGTGAGCACCTTCTCACTGGGACACTCAAACCCACAGAAAATCCAAAGTTTCTCTTGATCTCCAGGAAAAATGAAGGCATTGTCCTGCTCCCTGTCCTTGCAGGACTCTTATCTGCTCGGATCTGAGCTCAGGCCATGACTTCTTTTAGGGAGGTTCCTCATACAGCTGCCAGATAAAAATGACTTCAGTTCCTCCAATCAGGCTGGTTTTGAACCACTGACAGCAGGGCAGTAACTGCATATTCCTCTCCTTCCACCCAGCCAAATCCTGAGCTGGGCTTTCTTCCTTCCTTGTCCAAATGTTTGAGCAAGTGAAGCCAAGTTTTCTTTTTTTTTCCTTTTTTTAAAAATGAAATAATATTGCCTTGATTCATGTAGATGTTAAATAAACATGTAAAATAAATGGACTGAAGCGGGACTGGATGTAAAGCTGAATTCCCATGGTCCTTGGCTTCAAGGATCTGCTCTCCTGACCTTTATGGCAGGCCAGGATGCCTTTGGTGCTCTGTGTATTTCAAATGGTCAGGCTGCTCTCTCTCTTTCCTTCTTCCATGATTTTACTAGGAAGGGGTTCAGGACAAGCAAGACCAAAAAAGAATTCCAGTGACTGGATAGGTCCTGAAGCCAAATGGCCCCATGTCATTCATGTTTTTGGACCTTTGCTTTTCAACATTGTGGAGGTAGAAATGCCTTTTTGACATACCTCTTCTGTCACCCCTGTTGTTTGTCCCTTTTGGAATAAGTCCTTTGTCAGAGCTCTCCTATGACCAAGCACTTCCATGTTTCCCCTTCTTCTCTCCTCTTTTAAAGCCAGGGAACCCAGGGGACAGTTATTTTTGGGGAAGTGCAGCTGATAAACAGACGGAAGCTTGGAAAAACCTCTCTCACTGTACCCTGGGTGACCCTGGGCATGTTCTTCCATCTTGGTTTGGCTCTTTCATTTTTGTCCACTGATCCGTGGTCATGGTCTCTGTGATTCCTTCTCCCTGCGCTGGACTTTGCTTTCCAAGTGGGACATTTCTCATTCAAACATGTAATTTTATTTTATTTTCACATTTTTTGGCTCCACTCCCTTGTTCTCTCTGAACTCATAAACAAACCCTGCAAAGATTAAAGAGCCTGAGCTGACAGTGAAATAAGGGGCTGCATCACTTTTGCATGCAGCCCTGCTGCTCACTCCTCCTTCCTGCCCCTCTGCCTGCCCTCAGCCAGGGTTCCATGGAGTGCTCTGCTCTTTCCTCTTTGGAGAAACATTTGTGTCTCCATGTGCTTCCCAAAGCCCCAGGCTGTGAGGGTGCTTTAAAATAAATCATCCTATCACCCAATTGCTGCAGTGTTTAATTACCCCCTGCTTGATGGAGATGTCTGGAAACATAAACAGAAGGGATTCCAGCAGCTCTCCCGATGTCTGGATGTTGGAACCACATTGTGCTTCGCTCTCAGAGCTCTGCCACCCCTCCAACATCTGCTTGTCTCTCTTCCAGCACAGGGCTGCTCTCTGCATGCTCAATTCTGGGTCTGTGAAGGATCCCTAACCCAGGAAAAGGTGGAAAAGCACAAGGGAGCTGTGTGATCCCAGCACTGCTGGAGAGGGATGGGATTAGAAACCACCCCCAGGGGTAAGGGAGTGTCAAACTCTTGGATATTTAGCTCTTCACACACTTAAATTTATTAATATATTCTATCCCTGATTAATGGGTAGCATGAGACCTGAGTCTTTTCACCCTCACCTGTGTGAGTGTTGTGCTCTCCTGCAGCTGACTGCGCTCCAGGGGATGGGCAGGAATGGGCATGCTTCATTTCATGACCTCACACAAACCAATTACCCCTTTTACAAGCAGCATTATGCTGTGCTGAGTCAAAAGCCAGTTTTACAGCATTTTAACACCAGGAGTTAATGTTTCTTTTCTTTCCCTTTTAAGAAAGGAGCTGTCATTCATCCTTTTTCTTCTTTAAACCTGATAGATAAATCTGTTTTGACTTTTCTGCTGTGCCTTGGTGAACTCCCCTGCAGGTTTAGGCTGGTACATAATGAGAGAATTGGGGTTGCCTTTCTTTCCCATAATTTTAGTAACAATGTGTGGGTTTTTTTTTTTTTTTTCTTTCTCCATCTTTTTTTTCCCCCAATTTCAATAAAAGTTGTGGGTGTGCAATGGTTGTTGCATCTCTAATACTTGTTCTGATCCAGGAGCACTGAACTCTGAAGCACATTTCCAAGTCCCAAATAGTATATTTGAATCTGTTTTCATGAGATATTTGAGAGTTCAGAGGATTATCCAGAGTTTATCCAAACTCATTAGAAACTCTTGGTCCAGACTGAGATCTGGAAACTTCACAAAATTAGAAGCAAACTCGTAGGAGGTTTCCACTGTTCCTTGGTTTTGCTAGAATGGAGCATGGAGAGATCAGCTTCTCCTGCAGCATTATGGCTTGGGGTACCTGCCAAAGCCAACAGAGTGCAGAGATGTGCAAAATGCTGAATAAAAAGGATGTTATGCTTCATGTTTAACCTCACTAGAGGGCTGGCTTGAGTCTGGCTGGTTCAGCTTTGGGCTGGTTGCTTCCTCTGCTGAATCCAAACCCTGACCTGATCATTGTGTGTCTGCTGGCTGTGTTGAGGATCTTCTCCTCCTCCTGTGAGGCAGGAACAGGAGACAACTTTGTCCAGCTCATTATGTCAAAGCCAAACCTGGAGTTTGTTTAGTTTGGGTATTTCTGCTCCCACCCTTCCATCAGGAAGTGGGGCTGGCTCCTCTTGCAGCACAGCGCAGGGCTTGTGTTGGCTCTTGGGGTACTCCAGCCCACCAGATCACCCTTGGGGCAGCACTGAGCCCTCACACCAGCCTCAGCCAAAGGGGAGGGCTCCAGAGCAGCCTCAGGAAGCCCCAGCTGTCTCTGCAGCCTGAGGAACACTCGATGAGATTTTTGTCCTTTGGCCAGGGCTGTCCTTGCAGCGTTTCTGCTCCGCTCTTGGCGCGATGGCAGCGGGGGCTGGAGGAGGAAGGAAAAGCAGCAGTGAATCTCCTGGGATGTGTGGCAGGCCAAGGAAAACTTTGCTTTTTTTCCATGTGTGATATTAAAGGTGGATCATTAACCCACTGGCCCTTAGCTGGCAGCTGTGGGGCTGTCCCTTCCCTCCTGTTCCAGATGAGGATCTCAGGGTTCCTCTGCTGGAGCTGGGGACTGGGCTGTCCTCCTGCCAAGCTGGGAAGTTATTTTTGACTCTGTCCTGCAATTTGATTTCCATTTGATGATGGCAGGTTTTGGGTTTATGTAGCTATTCTCGTTTCATTGCATTTTGGGTGGTGGCAAATTGTTCCCAGTTGGGAACAAACCAAGAATTTTTCTAAGCAAACGGGAGAAGGACCAAAAACTTGGAGCTGCCACCTTCTACATGCTCTCTGTTTTCCTCTTGCTCTCCATCTGGAGATTCCAAAAGTACACAAGCTGTGTCTGAGGGAAGCTCAAAAAGGAGAATTGATGCGCATAAAAACTTGAAGCTGCTCCAGATGCAAGGCTCAGTGTCCACACAGTGGAGAAGACAGCCACACTCCACAGTGTGGAATGGCATGATGATAAGGGGGTTCTACCAAAAGGAAGGCAAAGCACCTATTAAATCTGTGGAAAATTGAATGGAGTATGGGATTGCTGAGTTTGGCCCATAAATATCCCTACTGCTGGCTTTGTGGTTTAATCCATGGCCCTCTTTAAAAATTAGAACTTTCTTAAACAAGAGCTCCCTCTGTCCCGGCTCTGTTTGGTCTCTTCAGCTCCAGGGAATGACTCTTGGCCTGCCTGAGCCTCCCTCCCCACTGTGGCATGGCACATCTCCCCTGTCAGCAGCACACTGTTCTCATTGACTTTTATTATTCCATGGGCTACATGACTGTGAGCTTTGATCTCCTGATGGACTTGCTGCTTGGGAAGGGGGGGAAGGTGGATTTTTAAAATTTTTTTTTTCACTCACGCAGAAAGGTCAGGCTACTGAAAGGGATAAAATGCCAAGGAGAGACTGTGTGGTTTTGGCAGTCTTTTGCTAGAGAAAATGGTATAGATATATGTCTCAAGGAGGGATTAACTACTACATTTTATCTGACCCCATGTCACAGTACCACACATGGTATGGATGTGGATGCCATGGTGCTGACAAGGGTTCTGTCAGTGCTGAGCAGAGGAGACAAATAAGATTTGGAAAGAGCCAAGGCTGTTTGTGGGTGGTAGGGGATGGACACCATTGTCACAGAAACCCCAGAAGGGCTTGGGTTGGAAGGGACCTTAACGATCCCCTTGTTCCACCCCCACCATGGGCAGGGACACCTCCCACTGTCCCAGGCTGCTCCCAGCCCTGCCCAGCCTGGCCTTGGGCACTGCCAGGGATCCAGGGGCAGCCACAGCTGCTCTGGGCCCCTGTGCCAGGGCCTGCCCACCCTCACACTAAATAATTTTTTCCTGATATCTAATCTAAACCTACCCTCTGTCAGTGAAGCCATTCCCCTTGTCCTGTCCCTCCAGGCCCTTGTAGAGTCTCTCTCCATCTTTCCTGTGGGTTCCCTTCAGGTATTGGAAGGTTGCAGATTTGGTCACCCAAAGCTTTCTCTTCTCCAGGCTGCACAACCCCAGCTCTCCCAGCCTTTCCTCCCAGCAGAGCTGCTCCATCCCTCTGCTCACCCTGGTGCCTCTCTGGGCTCTCTCCAGCAGCTCCAGCTCCTGCCCAGGGCGGGGCAGCTCTGCAGGTGGGGTCTGACCTGAGCAGGGCACAGGGGCAGAATTCACCCTGCCCTTAGACTGAAACTTGTCCTCTGAGTTGCTTGAGGGGATATCCTGGCAGAAGCTCTGGTTTTGCCCTGGCAGGTCCTTCTGAGCTCTGTCTTGTTTCACTCCCACCCCTACACCTGCATATAGTGGCTGCTCACAGCTTTTGCTTCCTGATATTCTCATCAGGCAGTGCCACCCCTTCCCTCTGCCATGCCTGGTGGCACTGGTGGTGGCACATATGTCATGGCTGTTGTGCCAGTGCAAGAATGTGGTTGGGAAAGGCTTCACTGAGGTGACAATGTCAGAATGAGAGGATGCAGTCTCAAGCTGCACCAAGGGAAATACAGGTTGGATATTAGGAAGAAGTTTTTCACAGAAAGAGTGATAAAATATTGGAATGGCTGCCCGGGGAGGTGGTGGAGTCCCCATCCCTGGGTGTGTTTAACAAAGCCTGGATGTGGCACTGGGTGCCAGGGTTGAGTTGAAGGGTTGGGGCTGGGTTGGACTTGATGATCTTTGAGGTCTTTTCCAATCCAGTGATTCTGTGACCTTTGTCAAAAGCAGTGCTGGGGATGTGTAGGGGGACACAGGATGGGTAAATGAAGGTAATGTAGAATGTAATCTTATCCCCCAATGAGTTGCAGCTGGACCCTATTACTAACGATTAGGAGCAGGCTGGATGATAACAGGCAACACCTGTAGCCAATGAGAACAGTGTTATAAAAGAGTGGATTGGTGGGAATAGGAGTCAAAGAAGTCAGAGGAGATGATGGTTGTGGCAAGGACCAAGAACAGTCAGTGCTTAGAGAAGCTGCCTACAGAAAACATCGAGGAGGTGTGAAACTCTGGTGCTGTGGAATCCTTGCACTACGATGATGAAAGGACTCATGATATATAAGACAACATATAATGTTGATAGAACTGTTGCAATATATAAGACAACAGGGATGGCTGCTGCTGTCTCCAGCACAGGAACATCTCTAAGCCTGGCAGCCATTCCCTTGGCCAGCTGGGATGGTGTTTCACTGGAGGGACTGGCCAGGGGAGAATTGGTGCAGGAGGAGGGTTGGGAAAAGCACCTCGCTTTCACACTTCCCTGGGGCTCAAGGTGTAACATCCATATTGCCCTTGGCCGTTAACTTCAGAGAAAAATAAACCTGAGCTGCTGAGGTTGCGTAAAGATGACTTTAAAGCTGACTGGCTGCTGAAAGTGCTTTTGGGGGGAGTTGTCTGAGCATGTGAAAGGAGCTGGTGTGTGCATGAATAATGAGCTCTGCTCCTGGGACTGGTAAAATTCACACATTGCCAAGGGCTGTGCCAGGAGAGCTCCCCAAAAGCAGCCCTTGTGCTGCTGCTGCACTCCCAGCACTCCTGATGGTGAGCAGTGCTGCTCAGGAGCTTGGAAAAATGGCTTTGGGCTTGGCCAAGAGCTGTGACATGCCTTGGAGAAAGGAGAGGAAGGATAGAGCCCAAAGGATGGGTTTCTATGACCACACAACTTCCTCTGACCTCTGCCTGCTCATCAGCAGGCTGGGATGGTTTGAGCCAGTGGAAACCTCTCCAGTGCTGCTCGTGATGTTACTGACCCCTCCAGGGACCCAGCACCACTCAGCACCATTTTAATCTCCTGCCTTCAGTACAGGAACAGAAAAGCTTGAGGAAAGCTTGTAAATTATCACATTGTGGAGCAGCTCCTCAAAAGCTGAGGTCCTAAAACCAGCTAAGCCTGCCCAGGCTGCTCCAAAGGAGACATTTTCAAGCCTCAGGTGAGCTAAAGGGTCAGCATGGTGAGGTGTCCCTCAGTGAACCTGTGGTGTCCTGATGCTGCTCTTATTTCAGAGGTCCCCCCACCCTCACCAGTCATGCCAAGCTTAGCCTGACAGAGAAGTGCTGGGAACAGAGAAGGAGATGGCAGCTCTTAGCTGATGTGGATTCCCGTATTTTAGGCTGAATTCAAAGCCCATGACAGAACTCCATGAAGTGTTTTGAGAACAAACCAGTTTAAGAGCAGAAGCTGAAACAATCTCTGGGCAGTGCAGGTGCCGTTTGCAGATCTGATCCCTGGAAGAACTAAATTTTCTTTATAAAGCCTGGATTTGTGCAGCACACAAATGCATTGTCCTGTGGATTCTGCAGCCCTCCAGGCAGGACCTGGGGCCACATTCTCCATTCTTGTCTCCATGCAGAGTTCCACCTCAGCAGCAAGGAGAGATCCTGCATGTAGAGACATGAGCTGCTGCATGAGGTCACTCCCAAACAAGGCCAATTACAGAACTGACTGGGGTTGCTCTTTTCATCAATCTCCAAGGCAATGGACAAGCGTTGGAGATGGAAGAGGGACTCTTGCACCTGGAGAACCAAGAAGGGAATGAATTCCCATTGTGTGGAAAAACCCCTTGGCAGAGAATCCCGTTGTCTCGTGACATCTCAACCACCAGCTGACATCTCGGATTTCCTTTCTCATAGTTTGTTGTCTTTGTGCAGTTACTCAGCAGATTTTACTTCTTCAAACTCCCCTGAGCAGCTTTCTACATGTTCAAGCACCTTTTTAATGTAGGAGAGCTGATCACAGCCTCAAGCATGGGATTTACCCTACCTTGGTACCTTCCCACGCTCGAGCTCTTGAAGAGGCTTTAGTGGAAAACTGTTCCTCTTCATGCTTGACTTTTTGTGCTCTTATTCTCTTCTTGTGTTAGTGTCTGCTTGCTGCTCTGCTGAAGTGTCTGACAAAGGAAATGACACTGATGATGTTCATGTTAACTCTCTGAGAGTGTAAAAATAGATGGGTTGAAATTATGCCCCCGAGAGCAGCTCCTGGCCCACTTTAGTGCACCCTCATTCTGGGGAGAAAAAACAGGTAATAATTACAAAGAGCAAGCAAATGTTTTCCTGGATGTTGGAAGCTTTTGACCTTTGCTAAGAATGCTCTATTTATAACTGCAGGACTGTGTATTTTTAAAAGCCTTGAGACACACGTGTGCTAAGGAGTCAGAGATGTTCTTTGGCTCCAACTCGTTTTTTGACCTCTGCTAGATTAGTGAAGATATAATTTGCAACATGACCCCAAGAATCAAAAGTCCCTTTTTATTAAAAACTTCAGAAATAACCTCACCAGGGAGTTAGAACTGATGAATACATTGATAAGAAATTCTCTACTGCAGTTCCTTTTGAGAATTAATACAGAGAACGGAGGAGGATGTGGATGAGACAAACTCATTCATTAGGCTGTACAGCTAGAGAACTAAAAATAAATGAGTTATAACTCACTTCTAAAAGTTGTTTAAATAGTTAGCCCTGTACCTGAGTTAGAGCTATTGAGCAAAGCATTTCAGTAAATGTTTAAGTGAAAGTTGGAGCATTTTCATAGTTTTTGTGCAATTTAGTGCCTATTCCAGTCACCTAATTATATTTGTTCCCAACATTGGCCAAAGAAATTTGCCTTCTGGTTTTGGCATCTCCTACTGAAGCTTCAGCACATTTATTGGGGACACCCAGCCTCCCTCCCTGCTGGAGATGGTGGTGCTCATCACTCTCCTGGTTTGGGCAGTTGGGGTCCTACCACCTAAAAAAATAATTACTAAGATTAATTGTTTGGTTTTTTTTTTTTTTTTTTTTTTACCTCTTGCCTCCCACACTTGTTGCTCTGTGCTGGGAAATGGTTTGGTGGCAAAGGGGAGTTGCTGATTCATTGCTTTTACTCCTGCAGCTGTACCTGACTTAATTAAGGTTCTAGCACACACGACCAAGCGCACAAACCTCAGGGTGGAGGAGGGACAATATTTTGCTTTCTCCCACTGTTACCACAGGTCTGCTACCACTGAGGGGCTCAGCTGGTCCCTCCTGAGCACGTGGTGCTGTGCTTTGCTGCAAGTCTTCAAAAGTGCCAAAGCAAAAGGGCAGAGTGATGCTTGCAGGAATGCAGAGAGCATCTGCAAACCCTGACAGGTTTGTGACCATTTACTGGAATGATGAAAATAGTGAGTCACTGTGGTAAGCCAGCAAAGGCTTATTTTAGAGTCAAGTGCTGTTCCTTTGGAGCCTCTGAAGTTTTGTATGAGCCAGGACTGAGACTTGCTGTACAAAGAGCTGTGCAATGCTGTGGAAGTGTTCCAGCCAGGCTGGACAGGGCTTGGAGCAGCCCAGTCCAGTGGAAGGTATCCCTGCCCATGGCTGGGGATGGAACTGAATGATCTTTAAGGTTCCTTCCATCTCAAACCCTGCTGTGGAAGAAATGAAATGCAACATTGGGAGCTCACCTGAGTAATTTATGAAGCTTTGGCCACCTTGTCTTCATGGGAACAGGGAAATGTAAAAAAAAATTTGAATGGGTCATACTTTTACTTTTCTATTAAGCAATGCTGTCAAAATAAGAATTTCTTAGTGCCAGCCACTTTGAACTGGAAACAATCTTCACTGGACTTCCAGGCCCTTTTAACAAAGGTGTGGGGTGGCCAAGACCCTGTCCTAAATGAGTATTTTGCAGTGTTAGAGGCAGCACAGCTACCTGGTGGTGATGGCTCCTGCTGAGCCCTTTTGCATGTCTGCCATGCAGCTGTTTGAGAAAAATGCTGGTGCTGGAATGATGTTGTTCACGATGAGAACTTGGCAGCTGGGGCTGCCACCCACTTGGAGAGCTGGAAGTTGTGAAGTGTTTGAGTGGCGCTGATGCTCTCCTGAAGGGCAGAGTTTCACCGAAACTGAGAGGGGAGAGGGAGCAGAGGAGCCTTGGCCACAGCAGCTTTTCCTGGCTGGATTGCTTTTAGACTAAACGACCAGAGGCAGCACAGAGCTGTAATCTGGCAGGGGATCCTGAGCTCTACAAAGGAGGGCACAGCACAGAGCTGCTGCCAGCCCTGTAATCTCCCCTTATTATCTCCCTAATATGCATCATCTGATTCACTGCCAGCTCTGACTTCCTCCCCTGTGTCTCTCTGTGCCCCCCTTTCCTGCCTGTGCAGAGATAAAATGTGTTGTTATAACTGTGAACTCACCCCTGGGACTGCTCCTGAAACCTTGGCACTAAATCACCCTTCATCTCTGCAGATTGCCTTGGATATCCTTGGAGTTTAAAATGTAAAATAAATAAATTATATTTATCTTATATGTACATATACATGCACATAAAATGTATAAAAATAATATAAATGTCACATTGCAAATCCAAACAAAAGTATTGAATGTTTTATGTTGACCATATGGCTTAGTGACACCACGTCAGGGTTTCCTGTGTGTGCTTTTTACTATTTCCTCTGCACGCTTTCTGTAATCTCTCCAAGACCTCTGGAAGCTCCCATAAATAGAGATTTATCTCCTGGTCCCTATTTTTGTTTTGGGTTGTAGTGGCAGAAATACGAGGTGGGTTTTTTGGGTGTTTTTTTTTTTTTTAATTTATCTATTTTTCTGAAGACAGGTCTACAAGGATGGGGCTGTGTGCACAGCCCTTCCCTACTTCTGTAGTGCTTGAAGCTGTGAGTTTTGGATGCAGGGGGGAGGTACCCAAAAGCAGCAGAGCTCATGAAAGGCTGCAGGAATCCTGCCTGGTCCCTGGGCATTGGGGTGTCCTGGGTGGAATTGGAAATGAGCTGATGTAAAACTGCTGCCACCCTTGAGAAACAGAGAGGAGAAAGCCCTGCTGTGGTTGTGAGCAAAGCTGAAATGTTCTGACCAGAGGAGAAATTCTGTAACTGGTGAGAGGAGCAGCTTCACCTCCCTGCAGCATTCAGCACCACCACAGAAAGAGGCCAAACCGCAGGAGAACCCAAAGACAAAGGTGTCCCTACCCCATCCTTCACCCCACAGAGCCTGCTGTGAGCCCCTAGAAAACCACAGAAAGCTGCAGAAACAGAAAACACACAAGTACTGCTAAAAGCTACACCCCTGCTCCTGGTAGGTGGTGGCTGCTCTGCATTTATAGCGGGGCAGAGCAGCTCCAAGTGGTCCCTTTCGGCATTGGTTTGCAGCTCTGGGAATGCCTCACAGCATGCACTGCAGGGCCTGTCTCCACTTGATAACAGGGCCCTGTGAAAGAGTCATAAATCAAACCTGAAATCTGGCAGGTTTAATAATAAATCCCAAACTTGTGCCAGGGCTGTGAACTTTTCAGTCTAATTGAGGTGCTCGGAGAGTGAACCTGAGAAGTCTGGTGGTTGCAAGAGGAAAACAGGCAGAACTTGTCAGTTTTGACCCCAAATCAAGGAAAATGTTGTGGTTTTGGCTAAGTGGGGCTTTGTGGTTTTTGTTAACCTGAGGCTCAAAGCAAATGTGTGTTTGGGAGAGGGAGAGGGGGGAAAAGAGAACATGAATTGAAATGGGAATGCTCTTTTGTCATGTTTCTCACTGCTCTCTCTTGGAAGAGGCTAATGCAAGGAAGTGGTGGTTTATCTCTGCATCAGGAGCGTAAGTAATGCCATGGAAAGCCTATTTTGTTACTGTGAAGTTCATTTACAGATCCCAAACCCCACAGCTGATCCTTTCTGATCGCTCTGCTTCCCTGCCCCAGAGTCCCTTTGCACCACAGCAGCATCTGATTCCATGGTGTGGGTTCAGAGAGGGGCCAGTGAGGAGCAGGAGGCACCTTGGTGGTTCTGGGCTGATTCTGGGAGAAAAGCCACGTTCCCTGCTTGGACAACATGAGTGCTTTTGGGTGCAGAGCTCCCAAATGCTGCCACCCTGCTTTTTCCTGCCTCTGACAGCACTGCTGAACCAGCAGACCCCACTGACACCCCCAGACTCACCCCAGCAGAAACCCCGCAGGTTTAAAGCTGAGGAAAAAATTGTTCCTGTGCTGGTTTTTGATCTCTCAAAGCACAGCACCTGAGCCATGAAGTGGGATGTGGATTTTGCTGTCATGTCCATGGCAAGAAAGGACTTTAAGATAAAAAGCTTCTCCTTTGGAGACCCCAGTGTTAACTATTGATTTTTAGCAAAGAACTAGAGTTGTTGTTATCACTTTTAGCTGTTCTGACCCTGAGTTTCCCATTTCTTACCCACAGTTCCAGCTGGGAAATCACATGGACCGTGTGACTGACTGGTGTCTTTGCTCCAAAGCTGCCTTGGAGACAGATTCCGTGTCTGATACTGCATAAGTCTTACTGGGAGTCAGCTTTATTTTGAAGACGTGGGTTCCTGAGTGAGATTTCCATTCAGGCAGGTGCTTAGTGGTAGCTTCAAAATGCCAAAATCCTTTTTTCCACACTCTTCTTGAAAGAAACCTCAGCAAGTTCTAAGTTGCTTCTAATGAAAATCCCACCAGGCATCTCTGTCTGTACCTATTAGATCTTGCATGACTTTAAGAGTTACCAACTTTATTGGTTTTTTTTTTTTTTTTTTTATTGCTCTTGCTCACGGGACACGACTGCTTGTGTAGGTAAATGCAAAATACAGACTGAGCAAGAAGTCCTTGGAATATGGGTCAGGGCAGAGGTGGCTGAAGGCTGAGGAGGAAACTTCCTGCTCCGGGGACAATGGTATGATTGATGCACCCAAAGAGCTGATTTAATCCAGTTGAATTATTTCATCATGAGGCATAGAGCTGTGATAAGGAGGCTTCCTCCTCTCTGGATTGATGCAGGGAGGCAGTAGATAACAGGATTAATGATCTGAGCCCACGGGTCAGGTTTCATTCCCAGTCTCAGTATGAATCAGATGTGACCCTGCTGCCTTGGTTGCAGCTATTCCAGAAGGGCAGGGGTTCAATGAAATGTGGAATTGAGCCTCCTGAGCTCAAGGAGAGCGGCTTTCTGGGCATGATTAATTTTTCCAAGTCAAACAGATCTTGTGGGCCAGTGAACAAGGCTTTGTTCCACACTGGCAGGGATGTGTTAGGAGGAGGAGATTCCCTGTTCCCAGCTCGACCCCTTGGGGCCTGCTGCTCCCAAATTAGGACGCTGCAGGTGATGAGAGGTCCATTTTGCCTCTGAGTTATATCCAATCTGCTGATGTTGGGCTGGCAGTGTATATTAGGGTCGGAGCTGCACAATCTGGGCTGCACCCTTCATTTTTGGGGGTTTGCTTTTTGCGCTGCTCAGGTTTTTTTCCAACTTATGAAGCAGAGGCGAGGAAAAGGGGGAAAAATCTATTTCAGCCTAATTAGTTTTCTGACCCAGTGGGCTGTAGGGCTGCATGAAGAGAGGTGTGGAGCAGGGACATGGGGTGATGCAGGAACTGCTCCTTTTTGGCACGGGATGTGTCAGTGCAGAACTGCAGTGTCTCCATATCATCCAGTGGAGTCCTGCTGCACGAGATGCTCCAGAAGGCTCCTGCAAACACACCTGGGGTCCCTTTGCCCTCCTCTCCCAGAGGTTTCTCCATCAGGAAGGACCCAAGGGGTGCAGAGGAGCTGCTCCAGAGCTTGGGCTGGCAGGCTGGAGCCCTGAGGTATTTCTGTGAATGTAAGCACTGAACACCTCTGACATGCTGGGCTGTTTGCATCCATGGCCTTGGCCTCCCTTCACGAGCACCAGAAAGTGGTGGAAAATATTTATACTAACAGATTGTGAGCAGCTGTTTCAATGAAGCATTTGTGTACTAGGCAAACTTTAAATTGCCCCAAAATGGGACACGTGTTCTATAAATACACTGTTATGAAGAAGTGGGGAGTAAGAGATTCTGGATCCAGAAGGCTAATCCTCCTACACTTATTTATTTTGATAAAGAGTTTATATGCTGGAAAGAAATGGTGTAGAAAGTAAGAGTGGGGCTTTCCAGAATTCAACCAGAGCAGAGTTAACCTCTCCAGATCCAGCACATTGCCTCTGGATTTTGCACATCAGCCTATTTAAAAGGGATTCCACCCCACCTTAGCAAGAAAACACCAGTTTGGTTTGGAAGATGTAATTTAGAAGATGGATTTGGTTTTGCTTTGGATCCAAACCCAAGTTTTCAAACATTCTGTTCTCTGCTTTCCTAGCAGATGATTAAAGATGAGGAGCCTGACCCTGAGGTCCTGTCATGTATCCAATCCCAAAGTGCGTTTTTTAGGAAAAATGGTGGATTGTTTGATGCTGGTGCAAGTCTGCTAGAAAATAAACTGAAAACTGTTTTGGGGCTAATATCCTCTTTATTTGCACGTCATCTCTGTAGCAGATAGGAATACAAAATGCCACTTTGCAAAGATTTCCACTACCTTCTCCACACCTCAGGAGTTCATAAAAATGCTGGGGGGAGCACACATGTGTGCAAAAGTAACATGCGCCCACAGATGATTAAAGATAGCAAATGATTAAAAATGAGGAGTCTGATCCCTGGAGTCCTGTCATGTATCCAATCCCAAAGAGCATTTCTTAGGAAAAATGGTGGATTGTTTGATGCTGATGCAAGTCTGCTTGAAAACAAACAGAAAAACTGTTTTGGGGCTAATATGCTCTTTATTTGCACGTTAGGCAGGTAGGAATACAAAATGCCACTTTGGAAAGATTTCCACTATCTTCTCCACACCTCAGGAGTCTTTAGTTCATAAAAATGCTGGGGGGAGCACACGTGTGTGCAAAAGTGCCATGTGCTCACCCTGCCAATTAAAACTGCCTAGAAAGTGGTTGAGAGTGAAACTTTCTTATTCAAATGGCATGTGGCCCTGCTGGTCTGGGGAGGTTGTCATGGTTATCCCACATCAGCTGATGTCATCTCCTTTTTCTGTAGAAATAAGTGCTTTTCAGCTGACCAGTTCAGGGTAAAGCTGTTTAAAATGCTAAGGCAGCCAGAGGAGCTCACTGGGGTCTCTGCTATCAGGGGGAACATAAAAAATAAAAGCTGTGAATCAGATGGAACTGCTAAATTGTGGGGGAACTGATGGGGAAACTGGCGTGGACATGCTTGGATGGGGCAGCCCCAAAGGTATTGTGGGTGCACAGTGGTGGTGCTGAGGTTGGGATGGATGGGGGGGCCTCATTGAGGCTGCTGAATAGGGAGGCGAAAAGCAGTCAGAGATGTACAAAAGCACGGAAAAATGTTGTTTGCCTTGTGACTTGGGGATTTGGAGCCAGGATGCTGAGTGATAAACGGCCTTGGGATGTTGGGTGTCAGCTCTGAGGGGCTGGCATGTGCAGGGTTTGAGCCTTGCATGGGTGACACTGTTGTGCTGGGGAGGAAGAGCTCTCTGCAGTGCCCAAACCTGACACACACCTTCTGTCCAGCAGCTCCCAGGGCACCAAGTGGTGCTCACTCAGGTGGAGCCCAAAGTTCGTGGCAAAATTCAGGAAAAGACCCAAGCAGGGAGTTTAAATAGCTTGCCTTTGAGGAGAGGGTGAAAGTGGCAAGCAGGGGCTGCTAAAGGGGTGCTTTGGTGTAAGTTCACGTGTTTTCCCAGCCTTAGATGTGGTTCTCCATGGGTTGAGAGCTCATCTTCCACCTGGGAAGGGCAGATCTGTTCTTCATGGAAGGAGAAAGTCTCATTGTTTCAGATTTAAGGTTGGACTTGGTGCTTTAAGGATCTTTTCCAACCAATGTCTCTATTAATTAGTTGAAGGAGCTACACCAGAAAAGCATTTGTATTTCTGTGCACCTGCTTCAGAGGCAGGAGAAGCATTTGTGTGAACAAACCATGGCAGAAAGCAGAGCTGATGGTTTCTAGGTTTTCTCTGGTTCTCATATGTAGGTATGGAAATGTGCTCAGAGCTGGAGCAGTGCAGCTGGAAGATGCAGGGAGGGTTGAGGAGACTTAAATTCTATTTGGCATGCCTGGAAACTGCAGAGCTGCTGGAGTCTGAATATCCTTCTGATGCTTATTCCTTTATCAAACATGATGTCTATTCCTTTATCAAAAGTGCTGTGAACTTCAAGAATTCCAGGGTAGGAGTAATGAGAGGAAGGGACAAAGGAACAGACCGTGCTGCTGCAGATTACTCATTTTCTTTGGAATCTTGGCTGTAGAAATAACAACCCTACTCATCGTTTTACAAATGCTTCTACAAACACTTAAACATGGGATGTTGCTGCTAAGTGTTGACCAAAATGCTCTGAGCATGAAAGCTTCATTAATCTGCATGAAAACATGTAAAATGATAAGATAATCTGTGCTTCCAGTCACAGCACTGTAAACCAATCTCTTGGTTTCACACCAGTGGAAATGGGAGAAGAATACGCTTTTATCTTTTATATTTTCTTTTCCTTTTTATTTTTTTTTCTTCCTTTTTATTTTATTTTTTTTTTTAATTCTGTTATGGCTGAAGATCTATGTCCAAACTCACTCTTCAGGGCTGGAAGATATTTTCTCTGTAAAGTTAAAAAAAATGGAGATGCAGTCCCTGGAGGAAACCTGATCAGAGACACGCTGGCTTCCACACACACTCCAGGCCCATTGATCTCCCCTGTCCCCTCTGCCCTCTCTGTCTGTGGGTTATGGAAACAATGTCTGTCAGCAGCAGCTCTGCTCTCTGGGCTGGTTATTAACTTTTTGGCAGAAGGGAGTCTGCTCTCCCTTTATGGGGTCCCAAGACCCACAACGAACTGTACAACCCAGAGGGAATATCTCCAGGAGCTGCCCCTTTTACACAAACCCCAGTGTTTTCTTAAAAAAGAATAAAGTCTCAGGGCCCTTTAGGTGTGCAAGGGTTGAACAAATGCAATGAGAGATGCACAAAATGTCTATTTAAACCTCATATTTGGGCAGATATCTAATGTATTTTCATGCTCAGAGTGCAAGCTGTTGTCACCCTTTCCTTTCATGACTTTGCACAAGAGAAAAGAATCATAATTTCATCTGCTGGCCAGGCAAGTATTGAGAAAACTTTAAGCTGCTGGAACAAATTCTGTGAGAAACAAACAAATTTTGAGAAACAAATTCTGGTGACTTTCTTTGCCCCCAAAGTTAAAGTTTGCTCCAGTGCCACTTCAAGGCACTTTCACCAAAATCTGAACCCTGTGCCAAGGGAGTGAGTAGGAAATCACAGCACCTCTTCAAATTTCTCTAGGGGAGATGGGGACATTGTCTGGGAGATTTTAGACCAAACTTTCAATCTCTGTGCCCCAAATAGAAACTATTAGTTGTCTTTGCTCTGAATTTTAGTTGTGTCCAAAGCTCTGCCAGGGCCCCTCCAGCACTTGTGCCTGAAAATAGAATGTTATGGTTTTGTTTATTTGTGGGCAGCTCATCCTGCCCCTTCATTTCACACCCTTCTGTATTAATAACTTGCTCTTGATCTTAGAATAGTCACAGTGCTGGTGCATCTTCAGAGATCTTATTTTGGGAAGGCACTTGTGAGGCCTAAAAAGCAATATATCATAAAACTGAGCGGAATCCAGGGCAGCCCCTGGAGATATTCAGCAGAACTTTAAAGCAGTGTAACACACTCTTCAATTCTACTCTCTGCATCACCAGGATGTTTCAGAAAAATGCTCACTCATTGTTTCCAGATTCTTTGCTTCATTTGTCCTGGGACGCAGCATGTTTGCAGGGCTGGTGTCCCAGGCATTTGTTGGCCCTGTGGGTCCAGCAGCCAGGGCAGGAGCTGCTGGGGTTGAGCTGTCCCTGCTGCCATCCTGGCTCTGGAGTTCCTTCCACACTTGCTTCCATCTAAGGCATGCCAGGAGAAACCCCAAGGTGCTCAAAGGGAGTTTATGAAAGGGAGAGACACTTATTGCATGGACAGGGGGTGGGCTGTGCTCAGCCCTTGGGAGCTCCCTGGGCTTGCAAAGCCTCTCCTGCTCCATCCAGCATCTGCCCTTCTCTAGGGGCTCATGTGGATGTTCCCTGACTTGCTGCTGCTTTAGCTGAGGGCCCCTTAGCCTGTAGTCAGTGTTTTTGGTGTCTCTTGCTCCTCCTTGGTTTTTGTACCTGCTGAAGAAATTACCTGCTCTATCTGTTAATCTGTCCCATCCCTCCTGATACTGAAGGTAGTTCTGCCCTTTGTTGTGTCCTTGAACTCTTTTCTCTTTCTGAGTTTCATTTTGGGATTTTTTTTTAAAATTTCCTATTTACACTCTTTGCTAGACCTATACAGCAAATGATTTACTCACAGTGAAACTTTGTTTTCATTTTTTTCTTGTAATGGATGTGAGCCAAGATCCCATGCATGGTTTAGCTGGCTAATTTCACTGATTTCACCCCAATGACATGGCCATTCATGCCTCTGCAGTGGAGTCAGAAAGGGGGTGCTGGTCACACCCCTTGCAGAGGGGTCCTGTCCCTGCTCTGCCACTGGAAAAGTCACAGGGCTGGATGGGGAATACTGGAAGTCATTCTTTTCCTCCAGAAAATGTTGCCCACAAAGTTTCAGACAACAAGATGAGGCCTTGAGGCACGACTGTAATCTCAGTAAATAAACAACCACAAATAATTGGTTGAAATAATTTGGGTGCAGTGTGCTGTTGTGGAGCAGTTGCAGTGTGTTTATGCTGTCAGTGAAGGCAAAAATAAATGAACGTGGGATATTTTTTTTCTGTTTTTTTTTTTCCCCTTTCTGTTTTGTTGTTATTTAAATTGTTGGCTCCCCCAAGGCTCAGAGCAAGATAGTGCACAGTCCCACAGCCTCCCTGCCCCTACAGTGGCTGGTGAGGAAGAGGAAAGGAATATTTTTCAGCAAGTGAGGAGTAACCTACACTCAGGGGAAACTTTCTCCTTAATCCCTGAAATATTGGTTTATGGCTTGAAGGCTGCAGGTTTGAACCCTGACCAACCTCAGCCTGCCTGGTGCAACATTAGGTGTTGTCATCTTGACAAATATAAAAAAAAAACAAAACAGTTTGATTTCTGCCAAGCAGAGAAACTTGAGCAAACCATGTGCCAGTGAGTAACCCAGAGTGCCTGGCTGTTGTGCAAGGAGGAGCTGCTGTGGCTGTGGGGATGCTCAGTGGGTTCAGGGCTGGTTTGCTGACAGAAGAGAAGATCTGATGAGATAGGCAGGGATTGCAACAGCCAGTGGCATAAGAGCTGCTGGTCCGCACAAACAACACTCCTGCAATGGGTGTTTTGGGGAGATGTGGGGATTTTCAGAGCTGCTGCAAGGATTTTGTGGAAATAGCTTTAGAGAAGCAGGGTTGTTTTCCTCCTGGAGGCTGAATGTGTTTGCAGAGCATCCAGGGCAGGCTGGGCAAGGAAAGCAGCAATTGAATCCTGATGGAGCTGGGGCAGAGGTTGGTGCTGCAAGCTGAGCATGATTCATCAGCACAAAGCACACTGGAGATCACACAAACCTCCCAGATAGGTGCTCTGTAATTAATATTTCCCCAAGTCTGTGCTGTAATCAAGGCAGATAGAAGTGTCTTTATCAGAAAGCCACCTCAGCAGCTGCTCTGCCCTGTGCCAGCCCTGCTGAGCATCCCTGGCACTGATTCTTGGGCAGTGTTGGGCCCTTGGTGCCTGGCACCTGCAGCTGCCCTGCTCCTTGCTCAAGGGACAGCCAGGGACTGCTCCCCTCCTTCTGAACCAAGCCCAGCACCATTTCTGCCACCACCTTCCCAGTGAGCTGGTGGCCAGCCCTGTCCCACAGCCTTCAGGGCGTGTGGGCACAAAGGAGCTCCTTGGAGGAGCAAATGCAGTGGTGAGCAGGGGGTGTTTGCTTGACAGCACCCTACATAAAACCCAGACAAGAATTCTGCCCTTGTCTTCTGCTGTGGGAATATATCAGCTGCTTTTTCAGTCTCAGATATTTAAGGGAGAATCCTTGCTGTCCTCCCCTGTTTTGCCCAAGACTGAGCTCAACTGCAAGTAGAAAAAAGCCCATTAAACAAAAAAGGCTGAATCTGGAGTTTGACATATATACTTGACACATTCATCCTTTTATCATATTTATATATCACATATTTATATATTATATATTATATATTATATATTTATATTTATATATTTATATATTTATATATTCACAGTTCTATTATTATTTATATTTATATTATTATATTTATACTATTATTTAAATTATTATATTGAGTATTTATTTATATTTATTTATCCTTTTCTATATTTTAGTTATATTTATTTATTATGTGCACCCTTTGAGCAGCAGAAGAATGGAACAGGATCACTGGAGGTGTGAGGCTCCAGTGCAGAGGAAGAAGATAATTTTGGCTTGGAGGAGTTGGTTGCATGGCTGGTTTAACAGCCTCTCTGTAACCTGCAGAGCAAATGTATTTGCTTTGGCTCCTGAACAACCTAAACACTTGGAGAGCTTCGGCTGTGCTGCTCACAGTGGGTTTTTATCTGCATTTGTGTCAGAGCTGTGTCAGACTCGCAGCCAGTGGCTCCTCCAGCATCACCTCATCCCCATCTGGATGGAGGGGATCAGGGGACCATGCTGGAGCAGGGAGGCAAATCCCCCTGGGAGCAGAGAGCCCTGAGGATGCTGCAGAGCCCCCACTCAGCCTGACCTGCACACCCCTCACCCTCTCTGCTGAAATTGCTCTTGGATACACCTGCAAGGCGATTGTAGCACTGGGATGCTCTGGTCCAAACCTCCTAAAGGCCCTGGACACTGCTGGTGTGTTGGTGCTCATTCAGCAGCTCTGCAGCCCCCCTGAAGCTGAGGTTTGGCAGCTCCTGCTCCGGGCACTGCTGAGCTGGGCTGGGCCAGAAGAGCCAAAATCAGGGATGCAGAACTCCAGGGGCTCTCCAAAATGCAGTTTATTGTACCCAGGATGTCACAGCAGTCCAGGGTCCTGGGTGACAGAGCTGTGCCCACAGCTGTCAGCTCCAGCTGCAGGCAGGCCTGGAGACCCTTTGGTTTTGGTTACAATGCATTATAGACTTTTCTTTTGGTTACAATGCATTATATTCTTTTCTTTGCTGAGCATCTTAATACAGTAGAACCAATCTATCCCTTAACTTTTATCTATAGCCTATCATAACTGCTATAATTACCATGTTCATGTTACTGTTCTCCAATCACTAAAAGTTTGTACATTACAGTTTAAGGCAGAAGTTGTTTTTCAGTTTTCTTGCAGTGGAAAATTCTGAGACCTTTTTTCTACTTGCAATGTTTACTGACATCCCTGGATGGGGGAGAGAATGAAAAAAAAAAAGGCAAAACTTGTGGGTTCAGATAAACACAGTTAAATAGGACAGAAAAGAAAAGGAAAATTACAATGACCATAAAGGAATATCCAGACCAAGTGATGCACAGGGTGCTTGCTCACCACCCTCTGAGCCATGCCCAGCCAGCCCTGAGCAGAGGCAGGAGGTTTTGGAGCAGCATCAGCACCCTGGGCTCCCTGCCTGCAGCCAGGGATGAAAGCAGAATGAGGAGTGGAGTGTGCTGAGTGATGCTGCACGTTGGGTTTGTGTGCAGCTTTCCAAGACAAACAGCAGCCTGCCTCCAGATTCCCAGAGCATGACTTGCAGAGGGGCACTGGATACCAAAGCAAAGTGCCAAAATTCATTATTTCACTTTGTCAGCTCGGTAAAATGTCTGATGTTGGGAGGAGGTTCTGTTTTCATAGAGAAAGCCTTGAAGAGAATAAAACAAAACCAACTCCCCCTCCCATGCTGGGGCCTCCTGTCCTGGGTTTCAGGTTGGAGCCAGGGCTGCTGACTCATGGAATGTGCAGGTGCTGGGGCCTTCCCTGGGGAGCACCACCTCAGCACCTGCCCTCTGGGACAGCTCTTCAGCTTTTTAAAAAGCTTTTGCCCTGATTTTCACGGCAGACCAGATCCTGGATCACCTCATCCTTCTGGGTGCAGGTCCACCAGTTTGCTCTGCATCAGCCCTGTGCGTCTGCTCCAGCACATAATTTGGCCCCATGCCTCCCTCCTTTCCTTTTTCTGTACCACAGGAAGCAGCATTTATAAAATCCCTAATGATCCTGTCAGCTTTTATACATTTCCTGTCTTGCTTTATAAATGAAAGAGGAAAACACAGCACTTTTGACCTGAATTACAATTACAATTACAATTTGGATTGTGTTTGCTGTATGTGGTGTTAGTCACTAGTCTGCTTTGCCTCTGTCATCTGTGATGCCAGGGTGGCTGTGTCTGCTTCCATGTCCTTATCAAAATCCTGGCAACTTCAGCATTTCCATAACAGCCCTTCTTCCCCCTTCTCATTCAGGGGGAATCTGAGGGAGGAAATTGCTTCACCTTTTGGAATCATAGAGAAAACCTGGAAAATGTGCATCTGTTTCACTCTACAGAGCAAGTGCCAGCAGGAAAATAAATAGAATTTATATTCTGTTAGTACAGATGAAAGACTCTTCATTTTCAAGCTAAGCTAGGTTGAGGTTTTTGTAAATGTCTTATTTGAGATCACAGGGGTGACCTACCCAACACACACACCGTGAATTATCTCTTTGCAAGAGACTGTCTGGTTTGACACATGCATTCTTGAGGTCATAAATGGATTTATTGGGGGATGCAAGAAGTCCTGAGAGCAGTAACCACACACCTGACAGCAGTTTTGAACCCTACATCAGTGCTGTCTCTGTTTTCTGTGCTGCACTTTACAAAGAGCAACCCTACCTCAGTTTTCCTCTGGATTTCAGGGGTTTTCACAGGTTCACGGAGCTGTGGCTGTGCAAAACTCCTCAAAGCCAAGGCTTGTAGAGGTTTGTCATTCCTGATTTCAGGGGTTTTCACAGGTTCATGGAGCTGTGGCTGTGCAAAACTCTTTGAAGCCAGGGCTTGTAGAGGTTTGTCATTCCTGATGTGCTCAGCAATCCATGTGCCATGTCCGGTGCTCATGAGGGTGATTCCTGCAGCACCTTGCAGGGCATGGGGCAGGACAGGGGTTTTCTCTTTTCTGTGTACAAGAACAGCAAATTTTGGACCATTTTATGGCTAAAGATGGGGAAGGTTGGCTCTTGTATCCTCATTACCTTGAACCTTCTGATGTTATTTCCTGAACTGGTGGAAAACTTAAAACCCCAGACCAGACATTAACTGCTGAGTTGAAAGATATTTTATTCCATTCCCTCTCTTTGCTACCTTTTTTTTTTTTTCCTTCAGAAGCTCTCTTGGAATACCATTCCTAGCCATAACTTTGTGAAACACAGGGGCCAAGTGCCTGGAAACTGAATCAGGCCAGCTTCTAAGCTGACTTGCATGCAGCACTGGAAATAAAAATAATTCCTGTAGTCATTGGAGCTTAACCAGACTGAAAACTGGACTAAGTGAGCAGAAAAATCCTGACTGCTATAAAGAGAATATACTCTACAGCAGCTATGAAATGGCAATGCCATAACCAGGTGTCTCCAGCAAGGAATAAAGTGGTTCAAGTGATACATAAAAAATTTCGAGTTTGCTTTCTTCATCTAAAATAGGGAGCAGACAGCCAAGGCCATCAGCAGTTAAACAGGCTGTTAAAGCAGCTTTGGGGAGAGCTGGATGCACTTTTGCAAGGGGAAGAAACCAGGAGGAGCAGCTGGGAGCTGGGCAGTTTGCAGCTGAGGTGAGGTAATATGGTCAAATATGTGCCTCTGTGAGTGAGGTTAGATATTTATTCCCTTCAAAGACTTTCCTGTGTCTGCGCAGCCTGAAAATGATTTTTACAGTTAATATCAGCCTGGCTCAGCCCAGCCTTGTGCTGCTGCTGGTCAGGTCTGCAGCCCAGCGCAGGGAGCTTTGATGGGGCTCCGTGGGATCCCCAGGGACCCAGAGGGAGCCCTGAGTGCAGATAATCCTTATCAGGAATCATGAAGTCACTCAGGAAGCAGCTGAAGGGACCCTGCTGGGTTTGGCTCCAGGGATGGGAGGATCTGGGGAGCTGAGCTGAGGTTTCCAGGGAAGGGGATCCCCTTCTGCCCTGGGGTGTGTGGGTACCCCACAGCTTGGAATCATGCCAGGTGTGCACAGGCTCCTCTCTCTGGTGCAGGTTTTTGTCCTCAGGACCAAGTGGAAGTGATGCCTTAAGTTTTAGCTTTTGTATTTTTCTGATCAGTCCTGCTTTAGTGTGTAACTCCAAAACTCCACAGGCTGTCAGCTGCTGCTCTCCCATTTTATTCAGAATAAAGAGATTCTCTCTGGGCCTGAAACTCAAGGAAACATTGTTGTCTCAGGCCCTGAAAAATGTCAACAACAGTGAATTTGGGGGGCAAGCTTGGAGTAAACGATTACCTGAAGCTATAATTGGAAAATTAACCCCTGATATGCAAATAGACCAAACTTATATTTGTATAAAAACTCATGACCATTGTCCATCCTGGCTGTAGCCTCTGGGAGGCTCTTGCACTGCCCAAGGTGTAACGATTGAAAACAATAATAAATAAATACCCACTTTATTCTTTTAACTCTGTCTGGCTTCTGTTCTAGGAAGCCTCTCAGGCATCAGAAGAACACCCTGATGCTGGCCTGGCTCTTGTGTGCCTGGAACCTCCCCAGTGCCCAGCACAGGGAGCTGAAGAGCTCCAGGGGCTGCTGGGCTGTGAGTTGGAACAGGGGATGGCCCTGTCCCATAGAGAGAAGTGACACCTGACTCATCTAAAACCAGTCTGTGGCACAGAGCCCTGGGACCCCAAACCCTGCTTGGTGACTATTATATTACATTACATTATATTACATTATATTACATTATATGATATTATATTACATGATATGATATGATATGATATGATATTATATTATATTATATTACATTATATTACATTACATTATATTACATTATATTATATTGAAATTATATACTAAAACTATGCTAAAGAAAGAGAAAAGAGACATCAGAAAGCTAGCAAAGAAAAGTGATAAAATCTTGTGACTGGGAGCATCTAACACAGCTAGCTGTCATTAGCTGTTAATTAAAAACAATTCACATGCAACCAATCAAAGATGCACCTGTTAGTAAACTATCTCCAGAGCACATTCTACAACCATAGTTATTGTTTACATTTCATTTCTGAAGCTTCTCAAGAGAAAAACATTTCATTTCTCAGCTTCTCAAGAGAAAAATCTTAGCAAAAAGATTTTTTCAAAAAATGTGTCTGTGACGCAAGTTCATCCTCTGCACCCAGTGGGGATCAGCTGATCTGAGTCTAAGCTTGGGTTTACACTATGGGAAGTGAAAGATGGAAAAGATTGTTCTCCTGCTGCTGTGTGTGCTCTCTGGTGTTGGGAAATGTGCTCAGTACCCTGTAAGGAGCCTTTCAGCAAATTTCAGGCTTGGGTGAGATAAAAGGAGACTTCCGAGAAGCCTGGCCAAAAAAGGGGAGGAGAAGAAAAAAAAGACAAAAAGAAATATTTACTTTGAGGTTCTGCGTTGAGAGATTTGGGGTTATCTGGGTTTGCAACATTTAAATTAAGGGAGGAGTCAAAAAAATGAAAGACATCACCAGGAAATGAAAGACATCACCAGGAAATATTGATGCAAGGCGATTTCTTAACACACACAGATCACTGCTGACTTTGGGAAGTTTGCCCACACTGAGCTTAGAGGCTGGAATTGGAAAAAAACCCTGAGTGCTTAGGTTTTCTTACCAGTGGGTTGAGTTTGCAACCCCACTCTTACACAACCCAATCTCTCCAGTGCCTCTGCTGAGCTTTCCATCACATGCCCCCCTCCTCCTGCTGTGACTGATGCTTGTGTTTCTCAATTTTGAGAGCCCAGGGATCTATAATTCAATCCCATTTCCAGTTCTTACTGGGTTCTTCAGGACCTTTTCCTTGCAGGGCTCCTTGCAAGGGAGTCTGAGGCAGGTTGCTGCCTGTTCCTGGCACTGCTGTGTCCCCTGCCCTTGTCACCAGCATGCTGCCACTCAGTTTTGGGCTGCCTGGAACGACACATCAATGCCCTGGAAAGCAGTGGGAAAACAGTAAAGAACATGTTGGAGCTTTATTTTTCTTTCTTGTTTTGACAACCTCTGGCAAGAATCTAGATGAAAACAGAGGGGTTGCAGGAATGATTGAGGAGGGATTTTTCTGGGTGGTGTTTTTTCTAAGCTAGGATTTGCCAGGAAAGCCACCCACCTGTTCAGACAAGGCCTCAATTGTGGTAGATGGTGGTGAACAACTGAGTGCCTGTGTTCTCCTCCAAGAGCCACAATTCCTGGGTTATTTTTAGCAGATTTGCACACCTCTGTTTATTTGCTCTCCCTGGTGCACATTCCTCAGTCCCTGTGACTTCCTCCATAATGTGGCCAAAGCAGGAGGCAGAGGAGCTTTCTGTGAGCAAATGCTGCTCTGATGGGAAAGGATGGGTACTGAGCTTTATCCCAGCACTCATTCCATAGAAATTGAGTTGTGGCTTTACCTCTGGGGGTCGCAGAGGGCTGTCCTTTCATTGAGCAGTTCCCTGCCACTTTTCCTGTGCCTCTCGGGATGTTTTTGGAGCTTACAGAAACTGGATCTTCATCTGCTTTTCATTTCCTTGGATGCTGCTGGGCTATCAGCTTGTTTTGTCCTCAATGGCAAGCTGCTGCTCCACAAAATCTTACAAGACAAGGGAGGTGTTTAGTCTGCTGTGGGTTTTTTCCTGTGCTCATAAAATAAGGGAGACAGTAACTGATGTCTTGGGAGTGGAGGGAAGGGATTTATCAGTGCAGAAAATTGGGCTGACCTGGAGGAATGTCATTAGATGTGGAAGAGTCCTTAAGTGGTAAAAACAATCAAACAAAGAGCTCGTGGCCTTGAGCAGAGCACTCGGTGTGGTCTCCTCACCACAGTCCCCCGGAGCCTCCCTCAGTGTGCCATGAAACTGGAAAGGAATGTCTTGTCCTTGTCACTGGCAGGAGCTGAGCAGGGAGGGAATGCTGTCTGTCTGTCTGTCTGTCCTGTGGGACACTAGAGGCTGCCAGGGCCATCCTGATCCAGCAGTTCTGGCCTGGCCTCTGTGAGCTGCCCAAGGTCATGCAGGAAAGTCCATCTCAAAGTGCAGGAATATTAAATTCCTTCTGTTTCCTTCCCTTTGCTGCTGTTATTGTTCCCTTGCTCTTTGGTTGGGTTCCTATTTTTTTTTTCTTGGTGCTTGGCACATCATTACTCATTTGCACAGGTAGGAAGACTGTTGGACAACTCCATTTCATTTCATTTCATTTCATTTCATTTCATTTCATTTCATTTCATTTCATTTCATTTCATTCTGTATTTTCTCTCAGGGTTTGTGTTAACCCTTGATCTGATACACTTTCAGTGTGAGCCTGAGCTTGTTACATCAAGATCTTTGGCTGCTGCAGTGGGGTCACTTGGGAAGGTTTAGCAGATTGAGGATCAGGTTTGAAATGTTCAAAATATTCACACTCATGAAGGACAGAAGTGGTTCAGCTCTTCCCTGCTTGCACCAGAGCCAGCTCCACTTGGTTACAGGGACACAGGACCTGGGCTGGGTCAGGTATGACCAAACCCAATGTGAATTTTGGTAGGAATTTCCTTGGGAGACCTGCAACAGCCCTGCTGGTACCAGAGCCACCCCTCAGGACGTGTCCATGGGCCTCCCTGCAAAGGAGGATCTTGGAAACCAATGGTCTGGGCACCTCTATGAAATATTCACCTCTGCCACTTTACACATTTCTGCCTCAACAGCCTGAGCTGAAATTTCCCATCTCATTTGCTCCACACCTGGCAGCTGGGTTAGAGTTGTGTAAAAAGGGAATTTTTTACACATTAACTTTTGTGGTGGACAAGCCCCAAAGTCCTTTGGGAAGTAGTTAGGATGTGGACTGGCTGTCTAGGCCCAGCTTTGTTTGCAGGAAGGTTACAGGATCACAGGGATGTTTTTTTTGGAAATGTAGTAGAGTTACACTGGTGTAACATACATCTTGTATGAGGGAATACACAGGGAAGAGAGACAAGTCCTGGCAGAGCACCTCACTTGTTTCTTGTCCTCCTCTCAAGGCAAAAGCACCTTTTTCTGGGCTGGCTGAGCCTTCAATGGATGGGACATCTGCTTGTGCTGAAATTGGAGAGTATTTTCTGTTTTAATGAAGAAGAGATGACCTCTCAAATCCATCCCAGCTGTTGGCTGGTGATTACTTGGTGACACTTGGTGGCACAGTGGGTATCTAAACAAGAAATGATGACAGTGATCCTGATGCTGCTGGGATTAGCTGTGTCTCTCCACTCCTGCCATCTCCCACCCCTTCCAGCAGAAGAGCTGGAAACAACAGGAGCAAATTCCCCATCCTGCTGTAGCGTGGCTTGGCCATGAAACTGTGTGCACTCCAACCAGCTCACTGCACGTTAAACAAACAGGGAGACTCCTCATTGTAGTGAAAGCATAACCATTAATAACATTGTTTATAATGTGCTTATTTGCTGATTTGGAGGTCAAGCATGTTTGACATTCCCACTGCTGGAAGGGGGCTGGCTTAGCAAGGGCCTCTGCTTTACATCGGAATCTGCTTTTTTATTTTGCAAACCACATCTTCATGTTCCTGAGAAATGTTTATGGTTTGGAGGTCGCTGACATAGCTTTAAACATCTGCTCAGCTCAGAAAGGGAGAAATTGTCATTGTTTTTGCTATGGCCCTCCTAAGTGTCAGTGTCTTTTAGGTGCAGTGATTCATGTGTCACTGTCCAAACATGCAAACAGTGAGTGCTCCAGAGCGAGAGAAAGCAAACAGTTCAGCACCTGCCCCTTCCACACTGTCCTGTGGCCTCAGAGAAGGCTCTTGAAATTATGTTTTCACCTGTGTGGGATGCCAGGTCTTGATGGTGCAGGGCAAGAAGTGCAGTGACAGTCAAGCAAGGAAGATGTGGACACACACTGCTGAACTCCACACCTGCCAGTTCTCAGCTTCTTTTTCTACCTCTGTCTTGGTCAGGATTGAGTTCTGCACTGTTTCATTAACAAGGCACAAAATGCCTAACTATCTTTCTTTACAAAGCCTTTTAAGGCTAAACTATCTAATTAAGAAATGACAGCTAAATTATTTTCACTTGTAACCCAGTAAATGATCACTCAAAGTCCACAATGTGGACTTTTCTGTCCAATTACACAAAACCACCCAAACCCATGAAGAAGGAAGGTGAAGAAGAAGGTGAAGAAGAAGGACCAGCCTCCACACTAAAACCTCCATCTTGCTCTCTATATATTACTATCTTCTAAGACCTTAAACTCTAAGTTTTCCACACTGTGATATTACACACTTCTAATCACAGCACACAGTTTGGGGTCATTGGGCTGTGTGTGGCACAGAGTTTGGGGTCCCTGGGATGGGGCTGTGTGTGGCACAGTTTGGGGTCACTGGGCTGTGTGTGGCACAGTTTGGGGTCATTGGGATGGGGCTGTGTGTGGGTTGAAGCCTTCTGAATTTGTCTGGTGATACTCTGTGTATCATGGCTGTCTCAGCTGTGACATGGGCTATGACAGGGAAGATATTGTGATTTTTGTGTGCTGTGCCCTACATCCTTCTCAGTCAGCTAAAAGGAGCTGGGGTTATCATTCAAAGCCTGAAATGGATGTGGAGTTTGATGTGATGATGTCTCTGGAAAATGGCTGATGACAATGGCGTGGTGAGTGATTTACAGAAGTAGTTTCTATTTTTTGAAAACACCCTGTTTCTCTGCACACCATCAGACAAACAAGGCAAGGGACATGGATGCATTATCAAATCTATGAAACAAACTGGGCTGCTTTACAAATGTGAAAAAGATACCTAAGGGCTGCCAAAAAGCATTTTGGTGAGGAAAACAAGATGACAAACTGCTTTTGCTGTAGAGAGAACAGGCCAGGATTCAAAGTTGTGCATCTACCATCTCTAGAGAGGAGCACACAGAAATCTGTGTCCCAACATTTCTGTAATGAGCAAGAATAGACCCAAATGTAAGTATGAGGTGCTCTGTCCTTTGGAAATCTGTCCCTCTTGTGGATCCCACACTCAGAAATTCCAGCTAGGAAGTTTGCCATTTGAAAAACCTTTGTGGAGGTGGGCGTGGAGCTGTGTGTCAGCCCCTACCTGTGCTGTGGCTGGGCAAGAGAAGATTTTTCTGCCTTTTCTGCATTGTCAGGAATCTTCCTTTTAACCCAGGTGCTGATTTTCCAAAAACATTTCTGCCTGGAAGACTTGCACCCATGTTTGCTGATCCCAGCCAGCTGAACACAAACCTTGCTGGGGCTGCAGAGAGACTTGCAGGGGGTGATCACAAAGGAGCTGTTTCTCTACAAAAGCTAAGTAAAAATAGGAAATTTTGTGGACTGTCATGGCAGATTTTCAAATTCTAAACAGTATTTTAATTTTATTTAAATCCTAGATCCCTAAGGAGGAAAGGATGGTGTGCTCATGTGGGGCTGTGTGTTTGTTTATCCTTCCACATTGACTCCTACATGCTGCTTTTGGAGCCCCAAATTTCAGCAAAAAAAAGAGACATTTTGATAGTGTTCTTGGAGTTTATGAAACTCTAAAATTGTGTGAAATATGCAGCTCAAAAGATAAAAATCACTTCTATTAATAGTCAGATTGACATCTAAGCTCACCCCTCAGCAGACTGCACAGAATCCACACAGGGGGATGCTATAAATGCTCCAACCACAGAAGGAGTTTCAATCACAGCACATCCTTTATCAGGCACCAGAGAATCCAACCACAATGCAGAAATCCCCAGGAAACTACCCTGTGTTATTTCTGGGGCTAATAGAAAAACTCATCTGGGCTGTTTGTTTATTTGTGTGTTGGGTGTTTTTAAAATTTTATGGAGAAGCTGCAGGGCATGACATTTTAAATTAAGATGAGATTGCTATAGGAAATGGTGAGAAAGGTCACAGCAAGATCCCTCTCTTGGCAAGGAAAGGCCTTTAAAACCACGTCCAGGCTTTGCTCTGCTGAGCAGGGTGTTGAAGATGTGCTCAGTGGAGGCGTGGGAACGGGGAGCAGGGTTCTGGGCAGCTTCTCAGGAGGGAATGGGAATCTTTGGGATTTTCATGTGGCCTGGCAGCACAGTGCTGTGCTCAGTTGCTGTGCTCCCTACAATGCTCCTTCTCCTAGGAGAGGGAATTGTGCTTTAGGCTGGAATAATACAGGATCCAAGGGGGCACCAGCCTTTCATATGATATTGGTAGTGGGACTCAACGCACCAAACCTACAAGATAGCCAAAGCTAAGTTATTTTATTTGTAATCAGAATAAATAGGCAAAAATAGAGTGATTTCTCCCCAGGAGGTTCTTCATCCTAAGACAGGTGGGGGCTCTGGGGTGACTGCTTGTCATCATGGACTTCACCAGTGCTCAGGGTGACTGGTTTAGATTTGGTCATCTCATTTGTAGACACCCTTTAGAATGAAGATTAACCCCACTCAAGCTGTCCTAGCCCACAATGATGGCTTCCAAAAAGGTGTTTTAGTGCAGGGCTTTAGTCCAGCTCTAGCAACCAGCTCAGCCTGAGACTGAGATCCACATGATGAGCAGATATTGCCACCAAATCTCATTGCTATGAGATCCCTACGGTGCCCTGAAGCATCTGACAGGGCAGGATGCTCCCAGATGGACCTAAAATCTGAGCTGTCTCTGAAAATAAAGTGCAAATAACTTCCTGCATGGAAATTATGATCAGGATAAGCAGCTGGTGATGGGGGTGCACTCTGAGGATTTTGTGTCCAGGTGTGCTTGATGCTGTTGACTATCAGCAATTTAGCATTCTTCATAGGGACAGCAAGGACAGACTTTGGAGACAATGAAATTCTACCTGGTAAGGGCTTTTCTGGTTCTGCTGACAATTAACAATGATAATTTTAGTTTTTTTTTTCCTTCTTTGCTCTCTGCTGATATTCTCAGCATGATGGGGAAGCAGT
Source organism: Ammospiza caudacuta (assembly GCF_027887145.1). NCBI lineage: Eukaryota > Metazoa > Chordata > Aves > Passeriformes > Passerellidae > Ammospiza > Ammospiza caudacuta. Next base: position 5,894,281 of record NC_080611.1, read on the forward strand.
TCCACTGCTACTAATTGAGACCAGCTGATTCTTTCAAAGATTTTCTGCTTGGAATAAGAGCATTTTTCTTGCGATTATATTACAAGAACATGGCAGCCTCCAGTTCTCCTTTTGCCATTTCAATCTGTGGCTGTATATCCAAGTGTGGAGCTGTGTAACCATAAGTACATTCACTTTTTTATGAATACTCTGTCTCAGTCTGTTTTCACTGTTTCTATTATTTCTGTGTGCTATAAAAATTATGAAACTTGAAGGAAGAAGCCAGAAATGTGGCCAGTTCTAGGCAGAGATGAGTTTTCTACGTGGGGACTGGGGTGTTGGAAAGACTGACACTTGTTTTTGTCATAAAAAATGCTTTTGCTAACTCCATTCTGGCTCAGAAATACCTCCACGAGATCCTTGGCTGTTCCAAACACCCTTTTGCTGTGCTCTCTTTATGCAATTGTTTATTTTATGGTGTCAACTACTTTGTATTGTTAGGACATCGTTGCAGGCCAATATTTTACTTGGCAAAACTCTTTGAGTCACAAGCTCAGTCCCTCAAAATCTCCTAGTGTGAGTGCTCAGTGAAACCAAAGCATGCTCTGACATCTGTGAGGGGCTTGTGGGTGAAAGAGGGGGATTAGCAAAGAGGTGATCTCAGCTGCTTGTGTTTTGCATGCAGCACATGGGGTAATTGAACCACTATAAAGTGCTGCAAGAGGATGTTTGTGACTCCTCCCCAGTGTCTGCAGCTGGGAAGTGCTCAAGCACTCCACTCTCTGCTTTATTGAGACCAAAACCAGGTGGAAATTTGGAATGAAGAGCTCTCCCTCATTGAATTGGTCATCCTTGAGGGGTGACTGCACCCCACACACCCAGGGGTTCACAAAGAGCCATCAGTGACAGAGAGGGTGGAGAGGGATCTGCTCTTGGTGGGGTTTGGTGTCACGGACATCTCTTAATGAAAAATCCTTTCCTTAGGATTTTTCCTGCTGAGAAGCTGAGAGGCCTCAGGAACAAAATGTAAACAGTGATTATCTGCTGCTGTGGAATGCAACAGGTGCATCTGGGATTAGCTCATGTTAGTTTGTTTGTAATTAATGGCCAATCACAGTCAGCTGGCTTGGACTCTTTCTGAGACAGAAGCTTTATCATTCTTTTCTATTCTTAGCTTAGCTAACCTTCTGATGAAACCTTTTCTTCTATTCTTTTAGTATAGTCTTAATGTAATATATAGCATAAAATAATAAATCAGCCTTCTGAAACATGGAGTCAGATGCTCGTCTCTTCCATCATCCAAGAACTCGGTGAACACCATCACAGTTTGGTCTGGTGGAGTTCCTTTTATTAAAAAAACCCTGAAACTGTCATCTGAAATGTGAGGTGTCAGGTCTCCTGACAGGTAGAGCTATGTGTGCTACAAATCTGGAGAGGGGATTTGCTGGATGCTGAAATGGCTCAGTCTGGATGTTTGATCCCCATAGCCTTATCAGAGTTTGATATTGTAGGAATGATCACTCTATTCTGACTGAAGCCTTGGCATGTATCTTGTTTTTTGCTGTCAGTCTCGCTTCTGCTTGCTCTTGATGAGCCCTGTACCTGCTGCTTTTCAGAGAAATCACCCGGTGCTGGTGAATTGGAGCAGAACCCTGTTGCAGTGAGTTGCAAGGTGGAGGACAAGCAATCCTGGCAGTCTAAACCCTCTATCTTCCCAACAAGCTGCTCTCCTCACGGTGCTCCTGCTTGTGGCAAACACAACTGGGCAAATCTCCTCCACAAGAGCTTCTTACCCAGTAAATATTTTTTTTTTTTTTCTGTCTTGCCAAACTGGTTCATCCCAGCACTGATACCTGTGGTGGGACCAGGTGCTGCTTCCTCCTGGTTCAGGAGGTCCCCTGGCTGCAGGAGATCTCACAGGTGTAAAGGAACTTTGTGCTTGGATGTTTGATTGGTGACAACAATCAGCAGCAGATGAGTCCTGATCATAGGAACCAAGCACCAGAGCTCACAGCTCTGTTAGTAAAAGCAGGATCTAAGCCTGGATTGCTGGAGCAGCAGAGAGTGGGTTGTTTCATCCCAGGAGAATTTTGTGGGTTATTTTGGCAGAGCACAATGGAAAAAGCAGGGACTGTGGCTGCCTTTGCAACTCTTGGCTGTGTGGATGACAAAGTTTGCCTTCTGGCCTGCCAGGCCTTTTTGCCTTCATTAGCACAAACTTATTTTGGAGACTTTATGTATTCTTTTTTCAGTTATTTTTTTATTTTTATTTTACTTTCTTTCCATCTCCTCTGGCTGGGCTTTGTCCCTGGAGCCCACACTGATGGGAGCATCCAGGAGATAAGAAAATGGTGAATTATGTTTCGCATCATCTATGGTTGGAATTTCAGTGCTGCAGGGTCAGTTTTAAATTATCCCTGGAGGGTTGGTTGTGTTTTATAAGCTGGATGGCTTGGCTTGCAGCCCTTTGATTTTTCCAAATAGTATAAATCTATAGACATTTGCCTTTGGCACAAAAAAGCTCCCCACTTCGAAGTCGAGAATAATTATTTTCCCAGAGACAAGGTCAGCAGCTGGATTCAAATAATGAGATGGAAAAAGTCACTCTTGTTGCTTTTCACATGATTTTTAATAAGTAATTTTCAAAAGTAACTTCAGTGCATCAGCATCAGCCCCTTGCTCCCATGGCAGCCACGAGAGGTTCCTTAACCCAGGTACAGCTCCCAGTGTCCTCCACCAGGGCAGGAATTTCCTCTGAAGCTCCACCTGCAGCAACAAAATCACAGAAAACCACAAGAAACGGTAAACAGCCGCTCTTCCCTTTGCCTAATAGTGGCTGCTTCCCTAAGATTTTCCAAATTACTCTAAAAACTCACCATTTCCTTTTTTAAATTTATTTTTTAATGGTTAACTAGAACCAATGTAGTTCACATCAACTGAAATATTTCATTTACATTTTTGCTTTTCCAGAAAGAAATACTCTTTGCAAGTAATTTGCACTGAAAATGCCAATTTAGGGCTGGGTCCCTGGACAGCACTTTCCACCTGGCTCTGCAGGGAGGACTTGGGATGCAGGAGGGAAGTGCCCAACCACTGCCCTGATGAGTGGTTTGGAGAAGAAAAATCCACTCTGCATCTGTGCTGGACATGAGCTGTATCTAGCCTGATGTTCCTTCTTGAAGCTATTGAGTTTATTAAGGATTATTATTTCAGGCATTCTTTCCCCTGCTACTGAAAGTCCATTAAGATGGAAAACCCTTCTCTCTTTGAGCACGTGGATAGTTTTGGTCTGGACCAACTTGTGTCAGAGTGACATAACCCAAAAAAAACAGTAGGAACCATTTGACTGAGGTTCTGCTGCCAGAAATATTGAAGGTTAAAATAATTCCTGGCAGGGCCTCCATCCCCTGTGGATCCCAGGTGTTGGACATGCAGATTCCAGCTGTGCCTTGGCCTCTGGTGTGGCTGTGAAGCAATTCATGGCAGAGAAGAGAAGGGTGAGGAGGGGACAGGGTGGGCTGGGGCTCTGTGGCTCCCTGTGTGGATTTAGATGTGCCCTTGTGATGTTTTTCCTAGGCTGGAGGCACCTTGGGCTGATGTTGGAACCCTGGATGCTGAGAATTTTAAACTTTCCGTGCTGAAAGGCACAGACTCACAAGAGAGCACTACACTTGACCAGAGGCTGTGGAGAAGGTTTTCAAAATTGATTGATAGCACTGGGATTACAGGTGTGTAGTTGGTTAGAAGTGTGTAATATCACAGGGTGGAAAACTTAGAGTTTGGGATTTTAGAATATAGAAATAAATGTGAAGCAAGATGGAGGTTTCAGGGCAGAGGCAGGTTGCTCCTCTTTACCTTCTTCCTCCTTCTTCTTCATGGGTTGGGGTGGCATTTTATAATTGTGTGTAAAAGTCCACATTGTGGGCTCTGTGAGATCAGTTATTGGGTTAAAAGGGGAAATAATCTAGGTGTCATTTCTTAATTGGATAGTTTAGTCTTAAAAGACCTTGTACCTGATTGTTGGCCATTTTGTGCCTTCTAATGAAAGGCTGCAGAACTCATGGTTGTGAGGCTGTTTTACTGATAAGAAATAATCAACACCTGAGTCTGAGCATGAATTACTGTCTCAAGTTCCTTCAATCCCAACCTTGATTATTTTCCCTTTTAACCCAATAACTGGTCCCATAGAGCCCCCAATGAGGACTTTTCTGCCCAGTTACAAAATGCCACCCAAACCCATGAAGAAGGAGGATGAAGAAGCATGAAGAAGAAACCCGGACAACACCCTGTGCCCTCCATCTTGCTTCCATCCACAACACACTAAAAATCCGAAAACCTCAATTTCTCACCAAGTGATTCACCTACACTACTCTCTATAATCTATTTCACACTTTTGTGGATTCTAGTCTATCTAGTCTGGGAAACTTTCTCCATGAATGAGGGTCAAAGTCAGTGCTGCCTTGGGCGTCAGGGCACCCCAGAGCAGACAGAGAAATACTCCCTGTGGTGCCCTGGGTTTCCACATCTGATCTTCAGCTCATGCTGAGAAGTTGGAGAGCTCTGGCAAAGCTGAGGAAAGAAACACAAGTTGGGTGATGGATACCCACAAGCCATACAGCTGCCCTTGGGATCATCATCCACCCCAAATTCCCAGCACACCCCAGAGCCACCATCTCCAGTGGGGCAGCAGGACAAGATTTGGGGCTCTCCTAATCTGTTTCCACATTGGCCATTGCCCTTTGGGCTGTTTAGTATAATTCCTGGTATCAGCTGGGGAACCTCTGCCCATGGGACTCTCTCCCTGTCCATTTCTCCATCTCTCTGCACCTGGTGTTGTCATTCCTGCCTGTCCTGAGTGGGTGTTTAATAGCTCCCACTTGCATTTCACAGGCGCCCTGGGTGGATAAACAAGGTGAGGGCTGGTTTGGTCTGGCTCAGAGAGATGAGATGAACAAACCCTCCTGCACAGCTGACACCAATCTCAGTCTCTGTGGCACCCATGGGTCATTCCCTACCCAGACACCCACAGAGTTTCACTATTTCTTTGAGTGCTGCAGCAGCAAAGACTGCAGTAAATACTCAGGAAAAGGGTGGCTCTCTCTTGCCAGTCCTGAGCCCAGCAGGGCATTGATGGGTTTATTTAAGAGGCTGAGCAGGATATGTATTTTCCACACAGTAACAAGGGTTTGTTCACTTTGCTGGTTTGTTTGTTTGCTGCTTTGTTCACTTCAGGCTGCCCAAGGTGTGCCTGTTTGTGGGTATGAACCCCCCAAACCAAGCAGGGCAAAGCCTTTTTGCCTTACACAGTGTGTGTACACTTTGTGTGAGCTGTCCCTTGCTTTAAGCCTCAGGCATTGGCAATATTTCTTGGGAAACCAAAAGTTAATACCAAGTTTCTCTCTTGTGGATGATCACTTCTGATTTCCCTAAGCTTTTTACCCTTGTTGGAATGACAGAAGTACAGGTACAGCTCCATGGTGGGCCCCAGCTTCAGAGGAGTTTTGAAGAGAGAGAACTGCAAAACCTCAGCCCTGATGGGGCCACCTTGGCTTCAGGTGGTGCCTGTGGATTCTGGTGTGTGGGTGCAGAGCACTCCTTGCAGCAGGCAGAGTGCAGCATGTGGGGGAACTGTGGTGGGAGGAGAGGAGGTAGGGCTGGGGAGAGCTGGGCTGAAGCAGCAGCAAAACATGGCAGGGCTCCAAACTCTTCAATAAGGTCCAAACTCTACAATAAAGTGAATAAAACCAAAGCTACTTGTGGAAAGAAGGTGCAGATTAATAGAAAGGTACTTTGGCAGACAGAGATTGGCCCAAGAATGGGGTAAATCAGGTGGCTCTCCCACCACTAAAGCCTGGATTCAGTACAGGACCTGGGATTTGGTGTACAGGGGAGGCTTCTGGTCAGGTCTGAGGCGTCTTGGGGTTACCAAACAGAAGGTATGGATGTCAGTCTGTCATATTCACAGAGATACCAGGATCCCTTCCATTGACTTACCAGGAGCAAACAGTTCTCTGAGCAGTATTCAATGTAATGTCAGACATGATATCAGTATCTCTTTGAAATAAAATTTGATTTGCTATTTAGTGTTTTTCTCCTCTCTGCTGTCAGTGCTGAAGCCTGTAGGACCAATTTATCTGTCCACTGGTGCAAACTTAAGTTTAGATCCTGGTAAATCTTCTCTTCTGCTCATAGGACCACCTTTTCCACCCTCATAAGCATTGAAATACATTTTCCGATGACAGAAAAAACCAAAGAGCTGTTGAAGAGGCAAACACTGGACTGGAACAACAGGAAGAAATGGTGCCACTCAGAATTAAGCCTAACTTAGTTTGGCATTTTGGCCCCATGCAAATGAGTGGTAAAATTTGCATCAGCTTGGACTGAGATAAGCCTTAATCCATTATAGATTGTAACTCTTTGCTGCTGGTATTGTGAGCAGTGTGAATACGGGTTTCTGGGCCTCAGGCAAGTCTGGCTGTGGCTTGGATCACAGCTGCCTCACTGAAGCCAGTTGCAAAAGTCGTGTTGACTTCAATGTGACCAGGTTTGGGCCCTGCAGCAAGCCTGGCCTTTTAGTCAGCCGAGATCAAGTGTGATATTAATTTAATACCTGATGAATCACCTTGTAGGATCTAATTTTTCCCATTGCAGGGAAAGGGGAGTATTTGACAACCCAATATGATCCCTCCCTCTTTAACTGCTAATCCAACTAAATCTTCTGGCAGCAGACATCTGAAAAACACTGGAAACTGCCATCCCACAAACGTGGCGGTATGCTGTAAAAATAGCTTTATGCTGAAATGCTATTTCATTGCAGCAGTTGCTATAGTTTCTGGATCTGGCAGAGATTCCTTCCCCATAAACCCTGACTTTAAAGGGGGGGTGTTGTAAGTCAGCTGTTGTGATTCCCATTAGGCTGAAACTTGGCACCAAGTCCATCTGTAGGTTAAACTCATCCCCTGCAGGTCTTCTGAGCCTTCTCAAAGTGTTTGTGTGTGACTTGTGCGTAGGAGAAATACCAGCCCAGGTTCACTGGCTGCTCTGAAGGGCTCATTTCTGGGTTCTTGAGGGGCAGGAGCAGCCCTAGGAGCAGCCAAGGCCAGGAGAGACTCGGCTGTGTCAGATGAAATACCACAGTGAAGGTCAACTCCATTATTACTGTCTCTCTCTGCTTTATGGATTATACCTCAGTCCTTCCAAGGTGACAAAGGAGAAAATGAGAAAACCCACATGTGTTCCTGGCTCTCTGTTTCTCTGCACAGCCTCCATCTGTCCTGAGCTGTGAGACGTGCGAGCTGCAGGGAAAGGTGAGAGCCAAGGAGGCCTTTCCCAGCCAGGTCTCAGCTGGGTTTGAGCCCCAGAGCAGCAGGAGAGCAGGTGGGTGCAGAGAAATTCCTCACAGACATCCCAGCAATGCCAGGGAGAAGCTCAGAATGAAGCATTGGTGCATCTTCCACCTCCCATGAGCTTGCAAAGGACCAGTGCTGGCCTCTCTGTAGAAGGCAGATGTTCTCTTGGGGCTTATTCAGGAGGGCCAAGGTGTGGACAAGAGAGCCAAATTGTTCATCTCCTGTCAGCAGTTGTGCACTTTTAGTTAGAAAGAGCCAAGTAATGGTTTGTGGGGTTTTCAGTTAGCAGGAAGCAAGTCACCACTAGAAATGTTCCACCTGGAGGCCAGTGCTTCTCCTGAAGGTGAGGAGATGTCAGTGCACGATGCCAGGTGAACTAAAACCTGGGAAGGAATGGTTTGTTTGGAGTCACTGCAGCAGAAAATGCAGTTATTTGGGTTATGACCTGTTGCTGTTTGTTTGGGTCCTGCACACAGCTTTGCTCATTGTCACACCATGGATCAGGGGCTGCAGAAAGCTGCTGGTGATGGAGGGGGCTGGGCACCATCCCTTAGGGGCTGTGCATCCACACACAGCTTTGGGAATCTCCAGCTTGGAGAGGCTCTGCCATGTCAGAGCTGCAGGGAAGGCAAGGGGCAGGAACATCTTTAAAAGCATCAAATAAATAAATAAATAAATAATCCTTTCCATCCCCTGGTGCCTCTGATCCCAAGTTGTGTCAATGCTCAGGAGCCACCCACGTGGTAAGGGCAGAGCTGTGGGTTCCTGTGGCCCCATTGCAGGCAGGTCACTCCACAGGCTTCTCTTTGATGTTTAGGCAAGGTCTGCATATTTCTTTTCTCTTTTCTTTACTTCTCCCCTTGGAGGGACAAAGGCAGTGGTGTTGTCTCAGAGCCAGCTGTGCTCTATGCAAACCAGATGCCCATCACAGGCAGCTGTCAGGTGTTGCTGCCCCTGGCTGGCTTGTGCCATGAGGGATTTGTGCTTGGGAGGTCACTTTGGGAAAGCTGAAGCTCTGCTCCAGTCCAGTGCTCATGCCATGGCAGCACCATGTCCTTGCCAAGGCTCAGAGGCTCCACAGGAGCCACGTTTCTGCAGCATCTCCCAAAGCTGCTCAGGTGGGACCCACCTGGGCCTGCTGTGTCTGTGTTCTGCTGCCTGGGGGAACAGATGCTTTCAGGAGAAGGGAGTGCAAGGATAGGTTAGTGAGGGAAATGTGAGATGGCCTATGGAAATCCCTTGCTCCTGCAGAGCCCTGAGCAGGCAGGGGACAGGAGGTGCCTTCCTCTCCCTCCTAAGCCAGGGTTTGCTTATGAAAAATGAATCACATGCTCCAGTACTTGCCACCAACGCCTTTCCTTGTGGCTTTCTGTGTGCTGCAGTTGCATTTTGCAGACATCTGGATTCAATAACCCTGCTGATACAGCCCATAAAATTAGAAACCGAACACTGTGGAAGGCAGAGGTCAGTGAGTGATTCATCCTGATATAATGTGCTGGGGCTGGAGCGCTCCATGACTCAGGATGGGCTCTGCAGGACCCTGGGGTGCAGCGGGGCAGCCCCCTGCCCACGGCTCCCTGTGCTCTGTCAGGAGAGCTGGGAAAGCAGGGGGAGGCATTGCTTGCCTCCGGCATTTCCCCGACCTCAGAGGGAGAGACCTGGCACCTCGCGCCTCCGGGATCTCTGTGGCTTCCAGAGGAAGTGCTGTGCATCCCCTTATTGGGGGGAGAATCAAGGGCTTGGAAAAATTTGGCTCGTTTCCTCTGCACAAACTTCTTGTGTAACTACAGACAAACCCCTGCTTTCCCTTCTGGCTCTAGACCCAGACTTGAGCCTGCTCAAAGTCCTGTTTAGTGTGGAGAAGCTCCATATGTGCCTCAGCTTATCCCTGCAGAAGGTTGGGCAGTGAGGCTGAGCTGCAGCTGCTCTTCCCTGTCCTTGCAATGCTCTCCAAGCATCTGAGCCCCATCTCTGAGGAGGAGGAGGTGGCTGCAGTGTCCCCAGGCTGGACAAGGCCCTGGCTGGAGCCAGGTTCTGCCTGACAGGTCCCCTGCCAGCAGCTGGCACCGGTGCTCGGTGCCCTGAGCCTTGGGTGGATGGTTCCACCACCCCAAACTCCTTCCTGCCCTGGTGGCTCTGGATCACCAGAGTCTCTGGCCACGTGTGGAGAGGTGAGAGGTCTGATTCTCTCTTTGCAGCACCCTGTGACTCCTGTCTCTGTGCTGAGCAGAGCTGGAGCTGATGTTTTGTTCTGCAATGTGCCAGCGCCAGGCTTGAGCAGGGACCAAGAGGTGGATGTGGCTTAGAGGGAGGTTAAAGCTCATCCTTTAACATATTTAAATAGATAATATTTCAAAATGGAGAATGGAAGCAGAGAGAAGGGGATGGAAGAGATCAGGGTGCAGAGAATAGATTTGATGCTGTGCTGCTGAGCAGAAATTCAGCAAGTCCATGGATACCCTCCTGCTGCAAGCACAGCTGTGCCTGCTGGATGGTGTGTGCTCATCACCTGGGATTCCCTTCCTGATTTCTGAGCCTCAGTGGTGTTTGTCCACTTTGGTTCTCTCTGCAGCCAGGAGAGAGAGAAACTGTCATATTTTTATGGTGACAGCATGCAACTCACTGTCTCCAGAGAGCAAAGCACAGCCAGAGGGATGAAGGATTGTTTTCATCATCCTGCATGCGGGCAGTGACTCACACAGGGACGCTGCATGATGAGGGAGGGATTTCAAAGTCAGGAGGAGAGCCAAAGGCTGAATCCTGCTGGCAGCTCTTACCTGCAGGGCTGCACAGACTCTGGGATGGTGTTTGCTACAGCAAGATGTCCCCTGTGACCTAGGATGGAAGTGGATTGTGACCCACATGGTGACTGGGCTCTTGTAGGACGTGCAGGTCTGGACTCTGGGCTGCTGGCAGCAGCAAGAGGGTGGTGATGTCACACCAGCTCAGAATGGGGAGGTGAACTGGCCAAACAGGGAAGCTGGGCCTGGCTTGGTAGCACTGCTTTGGTTCTTACAGAACTCTGCAGGACCCAGTCTAGGCGAGAGGCTTTTTATAACATTGGTTTTATCACAATGATTCTCAGAATTTTCACTCCTCAATGCATTGAGATCACTGGTCCTGTTGGCCTGAAACCATCTTTTCCTGCTACTCTGTAGTGAAGATGATAATCTCTGGAGCCACTTCCTGGGCAATTTCAGGGTGAATTGAATCTGTGGTTTCCCTTGTGTTTGCACAAGTATTTATATGTGCAATCATATAGAGAAACTCTCAGCCCCTGGTACTGCAGAGAAGCATCTTATACTGCCAAGAGCTGACATGTCAAAGACTTTTCCTTCCCCCCAGACCTTCAGTTGGGGTGAAGCTGTTAATCTCCTCTCCTGAGACACACCTCTTGTGCTAAATCCTTGCCTGCTAGGAGGGAGCTTGCCTACAACCTGCAGGGTTTAGAGCAACCCAGATCTGCCTGCAGCCATGGTCTGCTATGCACACCACAGGGATGAGCCCACAAGGAGTTTTCTATCCCAAGTGAAGCTGCTGGCTGGAGGCATTGCATCCAGAATTCACAGAATTTACAGAATCACTGGGTTGGAAAAGACCTCAAAGATCATTGAGTCACAGAATCACAAGGTTGGAAGAGACCTTCAAGATCATCAAGTCCAACCCAGTCCCAACCCCTCACCCAAACCCTGGCACCCAGTGCCACATCCAGGCTTTGTTAAACACACCCAGGGATGGGGACTCCACCACCTCCCTTGGCAGAACATCCCAGAACTTTATCACCCTTTGTCTGAAAAACTTCTTCCTGCTATCCAACCTCTATTTCCCTTGGTGCAGCTTGAGGCTGTGTGCTCTGGTTCTGTCAGTGCTGCCTGGTGAAAGAGCCCAGCCCCACCTGAGCACAACCACCTTTCAGCGAGTTGTAGAGAGTGGTAAGATCACCCCTGAGTCTCCTTTTCTCCAGGCTGAGCACCCCCAGCTCCCCCTTTAAGGTTAAGGTTGTCTACAGAAGTGTCATCATCCAGTGCTGGATAAATGAGTTGCCAAGAGAATGTTTTGCCATGAAGCTCTGAGCTGGACTCAGTAGACGGAGCTGGGCCCTGGAGGCAGAGAGAATCCTTCTGCTTCAGCTGATGATGGAATTTAATGCTGGATTAACAGGTGCTGCACTGGCCCAGACCTCAGCCAGGACAATGTGAAGTTTGGCTGCCTCAAGTGCTGCTGATGTGTGCCCAGAGTATGCCCAGGAGCTTCCCTGTGGTGCCAGCTCAACACCTCTCAGCTTCCAGGGACATCTCTGCATCACTTCCCCACCCTGTGCAGACCTTGCTCCTTCTGAGGTGACTCTTAATCCCATCTAAATTTGCTGAAGGAAAACTGATATTCCCTGAGGAGGCACAGGCAGGATCAAAGAGGAGCAAGATCTTTATTCTGGAAAGTTTGGCTGGATTAGGCTCAGCTTTTATAAATATGCAGATCAAGTACCATGACCTACATTTCACTTCAAGGATATTTTATTAACTTTATTTTTTTGACTTGTCATGGCTTGAGTGTGGCTTGGCTGAATGGCTTCAGTCTGTTAAGAGCCTTGGCCTTGACATCAGCTTGTGCTGTTAAGTAATTTGCAATGGGTTTCTTTAATTACAAATGCTCTTATTTTTCATACTGTCACAGTCTGCAGGGCAGATACAGATTTTTAAAAACCACGTGCCTCAGCCATCTACAATTCTACAGGATTTGTAGAAGCTGTGGCTCAGCTGGGAGTGCAGGCATGGGGCACACATCCATCAGGACATCTGCAGGCAGAGGACAGGTACTCACTGGGAACACCAAAGAGAAAAGTGGGGTGCAGAGCTCTCAGCAAGAGGATGGAAGCCTGGTACTGCTGAAATATCACACCCAAGGAGTTCCAAATGATGCAGCCACAGTTGTGAGCTGCAGATGAACAAACCCCATGTTTACCTCTCCTCAGCAGAGTTTCTGCTCTGCAATGAAAGCTGTGAATGTTTTGGAACCTCCAGAGCCACGAGGAGGCTGAGGCACCTTTGCAGGGAGATGTCTGAGGAGGAAATGCCCAGCCAAGGAGGAAAAACAAATTAAATAAAAGCTCTTGCTGTTTTCCTAATTGTTGCTGTTTCAAGTCAAAACACAAACAAAGAAACCTCAGAGGAGTTCACGGTGGGACAGGAGCTCAGTTTGCTGTGCTGGAGCCCTGGCTGGTTCCAGTAATGCTGCTCTCAGCACTGGGGCTGCTGCTGGTGCTTTTGGGGAGAACAGGAGCAAATGGGGCTGTTGGAAGAGGCAAGCACTGAAACAAAAGACTGGGCTGGCAGCTCAGTGGGCTGGAGAGGCCATGGAGCCCTGAAGAACTCAGCCACAGAGGGAAGGAGAAGTTAATTAGATGGAATAAATCATGTCCCAGAGTGTGCTGGAACTGGGGCTTAGGGGGTGAGGGGCAGCTGTGCATGGGGGCAAGGGCAGGCAGGGCATCCTTGTCTGCTGCCCACACTGTCCCAGAATTGGGGCTGAGGTGGGGCTGATCCCCTGGCACCAGGGACATGTTCAGCAGAGCCAGTGGGAGGCCTCAGGCAGTGCAGGTTTAGCCTCAAGGTAAGAGGAAAATGTTGGGATATTTGGCAGGTCCAGCTGCCCTTCTCCTGCTGCACTTTTTTCCCTCAGCACCAACCCCCAGCAGGGGACATTGTCAGGGTGGTGGCCCAGGCGTGACACGGGGGACAGGAGCACCTCTGCTCTGGGGACAGGGCTGGGAGAGCTGGGGGTATTCAGCCTGGAGAAAAGGAGGCTCCAGAGAGACCTAAGGTGCTGAAGGAGCTCCTGGAGAGCTGGAGAAGGACGTTGGGCAAGGGATGGAGGGACAGGACAAAGGGGAATGACTTCAAACTGACAGAGGGCAGGGTTAGATGGGGTATTGGGAAGAAATTATTTCCCAAGAGGGTGGGGAGGCCCTGGCACAGGTTGCCCAGAGAAACTGTGGCTGCCCCATCCCTGGAAGTGTTCAAGACCAGGTTGAATGAGGCTTGGAGCAACCTGGGCTAGTGGGCATCCCTGTCCATGGCAGGGAGTTGGAAGAAGATGATCTTTAAGGTTCCTTCCAACCCAAACCATTCTGTGATCCTGTGCCATGCAGGCACTGTGTGGCTGAGCCCCAGGGCTGCCTGCAGGCTGGCTCCTCCATGGGCATTCTGCTTTCATGTCCTGGCCCAGTCCCATGGAGCAGCCTGGCTGTGGAGCACAGCAGGAGCTCCTTTATCCTTCTCTGGTTCTGCCTGGCCAAATCACACATGCTCCAAAGCAGTGCAACTCTGATCTGAATAAATAAAAAGCTCTTCCAATTCCCCCCATTCCTTCCTTGCCTCACCCCCAGCTCTGAAAAAGGAGAGTTCAGGAGTTTCACACAGCATCCAGTTTCAGGCAAATGTTTTCTGTAAAGCTAATTGAAAATGTTTCTCTGTGCTGTTCCCACTCACATGAGGCTGTGGTGATGTTCCTGTGCACCCCTGCTCTGGGACTCAGTGGCCACAGTCCAGCACATGCTGCTGAGGAAGGTCCTGAGTGATTACAGCAGGAGCTGGCAGGTTTGGTCAGATCCTCATAAACTCCTGGAGCTTTACAGCAACTGCCCAGCCCCAGAGAACTGCCATCCCAAAGAATTAATGATGCAAATCCAAGTCCCAGACTTGTCAGAGGTCAGCACCAAAAGGCTCAAATCAAAGGATTTGCATTGCATGAGTGATGGGGATGTGTGGCTCCCTGCTTCCAGCAAAGCCTCTCTCCCTTATCTCTCTCATCTTTGATGCTCCCCTGCCTCAGCAAGGCCCTGAGAGTGCCCAGGCTGGGAGCCACCCCCAGGAGACAGCACAGGAGACAGCACAGAAGGCAGTGGCTGATGTGTCCACGTCTTCAAGGGTCCCTGGGTTGTTTGGATGGGCTGGATGTGTCCATAGGCAGCTGATGGGCCCCCCTGCTCCATGCCCAGCCTCCCTTGGTGCCAGGTTTGGGCACACACAGGGGCTGTGGCAGCAGTGAGGCTCCGTGCAAAGGCTCAGGTTTAGGGCCTGGGCATTGACTTTTGGTGAATTGCCTTCATATTCTTAGTTCTCCACTTGCTCATGAGTGTCACAACAAGAGAGACTGGAAAAATGCCCAAACACACCAGAAAGGAATCTAATTTCTTTTCGAGGGAGTTGCTGCAGAAAAACATTTGAGTTATTTGCTAAGCTCTAATAACGATACTTTACATTTGCATTGCAGCTTCCACCTAAGGGCATCTTGGCACTGCCAGTAATTAAACCTCCGAGTCCTTGTGAGGGAGACAAAGCTCTTTTCTAACATTTGACAGACAGCTAAACTTCGGGCCAGGGTCAGATTAAGTGGCTTGCTCAGAGATGTACATTGAGTGTGCAGCAAATCCAAAACCAAACAAGAGCCTTGCTCAGCCCAAGGAGACGTTTGGGATTCTGCTCCCTCTGCTCTGCTCCAGTTGGCTTTTGTAAGGCTCTGTGGTTTGATGGCAGTTCAGAGACATCCCTTCTTGGTATTAAATGCAGGAAGGTCTTTAGTTGGATTTAGGCAACAAGGAGAGCTAATTGCAAATTCAATTTTGGTTTAGAAATTGAAGCTCAGTCTCCATCACCTTAGCAGCCACAGAGTTATCTCTCAGGACTTTGCTCCAGCACTAGATTCATTTCAGGTCTGTTTTCTTTAGAGCTTTATGGTCAGTAATTAATGGTATAATTACACATCGACATAATGACGGCTCCTGACACGGCAAAGCTCAGGGGCAGGGCACTGAGTGTGGCTCATTGTTTGCTCTTGTTTCTTTATTTTGGAGGGTGAAAGCAGCTCTGGGCTCTGACAGCCCAGTTCCAGTGGGGGAGACCCTTCTGTGCCAGTGCTGTGTCCAAAGGCACCAGCAGCCCACAGAAACCCACAGGTTCCTTTACTGTGCTGGAGAGTGTCCTGTCATTTCTTATGGGAAAATCCTGAAAGGGGCAAACCAGGGGGAATCCAGCACACCTGGACTGGGGAGCAGAGCTGCTTGAGCTGAAGGAGTTTTCTCTGTGCCTCTGGGTCCTTCCTGAGGTTTTCAAGTTTTCCCTCCATGCAGTGTCTTGGCTGAACACAGACCTGGGTGCTGGGTGCTCTCAGGAGGTTCCAGTGTGCAGGCATAGACAAGCAGGGGCATGTGAAAGACTCTCAGGGCTCCCTTTCCTGCCAGGAGCTGCACTTGGTCATAGTTTCACTGCAGTGGTGCTGCTGGCACCTGGACCTGGATCTGCTCTCTGGGGCTCTTCAATCTCCCCATCAGGCAATGGGGACATCCATGGTGAGGACAGATCTCTCCACTCTGGATTTTGGGCGACGGGCAGACCCCAGGGACAGCTAGTGGAGTTATTTTAGGGTTTATCCTTACTTCGGCTGCCCTAGGGGTGACACCTAAACTCTGGGGTGTTTCCTTCTGCTTTCAAGTCACGTCATCCCTGTCTGGCCCTGCACATGGCCACCGGTGCCCCCTGAGCCCTGACAACCATCAGGACACAGACTGGAGGAACACAGTTGCCCATGGCTCAGACCTTGGCTGCTCTTCCATCCCCATCTACTGGCCAGCCTGGAAAAGAGCTTCTGGGGAAATTCCACGTGGCTGCTCAGCTAGTGGCTGGGCATGCTGGGTCCTGGTGCCATCCCTGCTTGGCTCCCATCAGGATGGTGGGACCAGGGGTGGGTTTGTCTATGAGGAGAAGGCTGATTTTTGGTGGGATTTTGCAAGACCCAGTGAAGCCTGTATGCAGAGAGGGAAACTGCTTTGTGCTCAGCTCTCAGCTCTGATCAATGTTGGGTCTCTAACTCTCTCTGGGAGTTTCCTGTCCTCTTTCCTGTGCTGAGTTTTAGAGGAGAAAGTAATGCTAGACAGCCAGGAATGGGACAGCATCTCCACTGCCCTGGCTCATGGTGAACTCTACACCCCTTTGGTCAAGTTCTCTGCTTTCTCTGTAGCTTTTTCCCCTCCCCAGGAGTGTGCCCATGTCCCCACAGTCCCCCAGGGTAGCTGTGCTGGGCTCTGCTTGCCACCCCAGCAGGATGGGGAGCCCTGCACACCAAACCCGGGATGAGGGTGTGTTTGTGTGAGCTCCAGCAGTGGTGGGGAATCACCTCTGAGGCTGTGGTGAGTCCCCAGGTAAAGGCTGTCTGTCTGTCCCTGATCTCTAAATGCACACAGAGACTGACTGCCAATTCCGTAACACAGCCTATCCTTACAATTATCTGCGATCCCCAGTGATACGAGACATTTAATCTGTGTCTCCTGACTTCTTGTCAGATTAATTACCATCAGCAGGAGTGTTTGCTGCTGTTTTCAGTCATGGGAAAGTAAAGAAACAGCTCTGCTTGTTTCAGCAGGGCTGGGAGGAGGATGGAGGGCACTGAGGGTCCTGTGGTGCTGCACTGGGGGTCCTGCAACCCTGGGCTGCTGACCTTGGAGGTCTTTTCCATCCTGATTCTATGGCCCTGTGGCTTTGCAGGCAATGTCAGGAGCGTAAAAATAATATTAAAAATGTTCTGTGGAATAGAAAGAGCTAGAAAAGAAAAAATTGACACCTGATGCTGCTCTTCTCCCTTGTCTGAAATCCAATAGCTGAGCTCTGAGAACAGGCGTGTCCATGTCATTACAGCTGAGACACTCCCAGACTTTGTCTTGAACAGAAACGGGGATGAAATTATCCTTCTAGAGGTCTGAAATGTTTTTGTGAAGTTATTGAAGCAGCAGGTATGGCTCTGGCATCTCACCCTGAGACCACAGCCCAGGGCCCCATTCCACCCTCCTGTAGTGGGGAGAACAGATGAAAATATCAAAACCCACATGGCATTAAGGCATTGTGTTAAAAGGCAGCGTTATGAAAACCTAAATACTGAAGGAAAGCTTAATTTTGTAATATTCAAAGCTGGTTTATTTGCAGACACATCTTGTGTGCAGGGCCCCCCCGGTGCCGGCGCGGAGCCCTCAGGGCTGAGTCCGGGCAGGCCCCGCCTGGGCCAGCAGGGACGGCGTGTGGGGACAGGGGGAAAGGGAACGGGGAAAAGTGCCTGGAGAACGGCACGAGGCTCTTCCCTCTTCCCTCTGTGGGCAGTGATAAATTTGGCAGCTGCTGCAGGGACTGCGTGGGCTGTTTTCGTGTGTGTGCGACCCTTGCTGGTTTCTCAGGCTGCGGCCCCCTCCGAACGCGAGCCGAGGGGTGGAAACCTAATCCTGTGTGTGGGCGGAGAGCCCATCCCGAGCTTTTGGTTTATCCTCGGTAAATCCAAACGGATGCTCAGCAGGGAGAGCCCATCCCGAGCTTTTGGGATGGCCGGATTTATCCTCGGTAAATCCAAATGGATGCTCAGCACTGGGGGATGCTCGTGGTACCCATCAGGGATCCGGGTAAAAAATGCAGAGAAAGGAGGGAGATGCTAAGACGGTAGGGAGCAGTGAGCAGAGCTGCCAAGCCCTGCTTTCTCCCAGATCCGATCAGGAACCTAACGTGCTCTGACCCAACAGCAGCAGGGGCTCATCGCTGGCTGGGGTCTGTGTACAAATCACAAACGGGACAGGACTCTAGGAACACATCTCAAGCTGTTTTATTTTCCAGTATCAGTCTCATTACATGGGTATGACAATGGGAAGATGCCAGCAGCTCACATCTCAGGCAGCAGACAAAGAACTTAATGTTACAACTTACTTTAAAAGCTTTTTGACCAATCACACAAAGCAAAAGCACATTGACAGCAGTTCCATCCAACCACTATAAGCACAGGTACCTTTGGTTAAACAATGTTTGCTTATTTCAAATACAATACCTGCTTGTAAGCCTTAAGATACAATGCACAGAGCTCCATTATTAAGCTTAGAATTTCCTAATATCTCACTAGATAAACTTTTCTGCAGCTTAGGGAGTTATTCTAGATAAGGGTTAATACACAGACCATTGTTCTGTTTGTCCTTACTTTTCTACTTTTTACATAATTTTTCTGTTGACCAATCTCATGGCTACTGCTTAGCTCTAATCACAGTTCTGCTGTCTCTGAGGCCTTTTGCAGCTTTCCCAAAACCCTCTGATTTTATGGATTCCCACAAGACTCACCATTTGCACAGGTGTCGCCCCATGCCCTGGCAAATGACATTTTCTCTGCTGTGGGTTGGGAGGGTGCTGTGATGATGTGCTGGTGTTCACCACCTCCTTGTCCCCACTGGCTGCAGCCAGGGGATACCCTGGAGAAAAGGCGACTCAAGGGTGATCTTACCACTCTCTACAACTCGCTGAAAGGTGGTTGTGCTCAGGTGGGGCTGGGCTCTTTCACCAGGCAGCACTGACAGAACCAGAGAACACAGTCTCAAACTGCACTGAGGGAAATATAGGTTGGATATTAGGAAAAAGTGTTTTACAGAAAGGGTGATAAAGTTCTGGAATGTTCTGCCCAGGGAGGTAGTGCAGTCCCCATCCCTGGGTGTGTTTAACAAAGCCTGGATGTGGCACTGGGGGCCAGGGTTTGGTTGAGGTGTTGGGGCTGGGTTGGAATTGATGATCTTGAAGGTCTCTTCCAACCTTGTGATTCTGTGACTCAATGATCTTTGAGGTCTTTTCCAACCCAGTGATTCTGTAAATTCTGTGAATTCTGGATGCAATGCCTCCAGCCAGCAGCTTCACTTGGGATAGAAAACCCCTTGTGGGCTCATCCCTGTGGTGTGCATAGCAGACCATGGCTGCAGGCAGATCTGGGTGGATGTGTTGGAGAGGATAAACTGCAGCTCACAAAAGATAACCCTAAATTCTCTCTTTTCTTAAGGTAGAGTCTCCTTTGAACAAATCCATGAGGATGCTGAGGGAGGAACAGCTAGCTCTGCATGGAGTGCAGGAAATGCCTGCCTGGGAAGCTCTTGAGTTCAGTGGTGTGGTTGGAGGCACTTTGTTCTTTTCCAAAAATTAGATAAAATCTAAGGTATTTTCCCAGAAAAATCTCAGTGTTTTTGCCCTCTCCCTGACAGAGGCTGCAGAGCAGAAGTGCATTTGGAGCCCCTTGGGCTTTTCCCATGGAGCACTTGGCTTGTTAAAATATTTGACATCAGAGTTCTTTATTACCTGCCATAAAAAACCTCTGCTAATCTTTAACATGCAGTGTGTCAGAGAAAATGGATTGCATTAAAAACCTGTTTATGGGAGTGTTACTAAAACTTGTAAAAAGGAGTAAAAGTGAATGATGACTGAAAAGCTTCACTTTGTAACAGCAAAGGTGCTGCCCAGCCAGGCAGTGCCCAATGTAGTGCAGACCTGAATCCAAGGCTCAGTGCCAGGAGGAACTATCACCTCTCCCCCCTCCACCTTTGCTTTGCAGAGATTCCCAAGCCTGCTGCTTTGCTCCTCAGCAGTTTTAATTCAAAACTTCTTCAGTAAACCACCCCCAGCACATGTGTGTGTTGAAGGGCACAGCCTGTCTGGGGGCATGACTGGAGATCCAGCACTGCCCTGTCCCTCTGGCACTTGGGTTCAGCACTTTATGACATCTTTCCCTCTTTTATGTAGTTTGGAGAGGTTTGATACAAAATTAGGCTTTCCTGCAGCATTTAGGTTTTTATAACACTGCCTTTTAACACAATGCCTTAATGCCATGTGGGTTTTGATATTTTCATCTGTTCTCCCCACTACAGGAGGGTGGAATGGAGCCCTGGGCTGTGGTCTCAGGGTGAGATGCCAGAGCCATACCTGCTGCTTCAATAACCTCACAAAAACATTTCAGACCTGTAGAAGGATAATTTCCTCCCAGTTTCTGTTCAAGACAAAGTCTGGGAGTGTCTGAGCTGTAATGGCATGGACATGCCTGCTCCCAGAGCTCAGCTATTGGATTTCAGACAAGGGAGAAGAGCAGCATCAGGTGTCAATTTTTTTTTCCCAGCTCTTTCTACTGCACAAACTATTTTAATATTATTTTTATTGCATTGTAGATAAACAGCAAATGGATGGGTTCCCATGAGAATCAGAGTCTATCCACCATTCACATCAATTTAGCCAAAGGGAAAGTACAGTTGCATGAGAGACTTCAGTTCTTTAGTGCTGAAATTTCCCCTCTTTTTTACGATTTCATTATATTTACCAAAGCTGGTTCACATTAAGCCATGAAGCCAGTGCTGCATCACCCCATGGCTGGGGGGAGGAATGGGAAAGGGTTCTTTCAATAACATTGTCACCCCAACTGCTGCTGACAGCAGCTCTCAGCAGGGCAGGGGGGTTGAGGGGGCTGCAGGACCACTTCTGCATGATTGTATAGTGGGATCAACGTGTCCTTGCTTTCCCCAATGCTTTGATCTGCAAGATGCTGTTTGAAGTGGTCCAAAGCAGAATATTTATGGCAGCATTGCTCTGCCTTAGGCTTGGGAGATTCACCATGGTGTGTGTGCCATCAGCCCTGGAGAAAAATGCACCATGGTGTGTGTGCCATCAGCCCTGGAGAAAAATGCACCATGGTGTGTGTGCCATCAGACCTGGATAAAAATGCCTCAGATGCTTGTACAGGACAGGGATGTTTTTACCTTGTTGGCCTGGGTGTGATTTGGGCACTCAGTCTGCTTGTGAATTCAACACATCAATTGACCAATGGATGTGCTGGCCTTGTGAATGTGGTGAATTCCAGGAGGTCTCACTCTGGGAAAGTGGGTTTTGATGCTGTTGAGGGCTGGGGCAGGGAGACTGAGCATCAGATCAGCAATAGGATGTGTGTGACCCACAGGAAATCTCCATCCATGTGTGATGCTGATGAATTTGGTGACAGGACAGCAAACAGCAGTGTAAGGAGTGGGAAGAAGATGTGGGAAAGAGCTGATGGATGCAAAAGGCATCGGAAAGCTGGAGCATCTTCTGCAGCTGCCATCAGGATAATGTCTGCAGGTGCCATGTGGGGAGATGAGTGATGTCAGACAGACCCAGAGGGGACCCTGCTCTGTGCTACATCTAACCCTGGCAGTTCCAGCATTAGATCTGGAAGAATTTCTTGCTTTTATGCTGGAAGCTGAGCCCTCAGAGCAAGGACCCTGCCAGATGAGGCCTGGAGAGAAAAATTCTTTTCTGTGGTTGCATTTTTGAGAAGCCAAAAGTCAGAGGGTGGTTCTTCAAAGGCAAGCTCTGCTCTGCAGATGGGCTGCCTCCCAGTCCCAAGCATCTCCCTCTGGTGAGCACAGACCAGGCTGGAGCTGCTCAGATCTGAGCTGATTCCTGAAGTCATGTGTGAAGCAGCTGCAGGAAATCTGTAGGTGAAGGGTTGGAAGTGGAGCTGGGATCTCCCTGAGGGTGTTCATATGGCATTTGGAGCAGGCTGTGGAGAATGAGGCTTTGCTTTGGGGAGCCCCAGCAGGGTTCTGGAGGGTGTTGCTTATTCCCTATGTCCCTGGTGGGGGTGGCACAGTCCCTGATCTCCAAGGGATCAGTGGTTTATCCCTTTTAATGGGATGGCAGCACTGGAGTCAGTGTTGTGTGAGCCCAGGCTCACAGGATGCTCAGACCTGTGTCCTCTGGGCCTGCTCCCAGCTCCTGGCTTGGCCAGTGTGTCACCCTTCCATGTGACCCAGGGGTGACACACAGGCTGTGTCCCTTCCCTGGGCACTGCCCTGCCCTGAGCTGTGTGCAGGAGCTGAAACCCCATGGATGAGCAGAGCCATGAACCTGCTGAGCAGGAAATGCAGCCTCCTTATGTCACTGAAATCTGCTCCCCACCTCTTGGCCTGAGGCTAGGGCTGGGCAGGGGGCATAAACAGAGGCTAAGTGCTGTCAGTGAGGAAGTCAGGAGGTGAGATGGGAGCAGTCTTGGTGCTCTGGAGGGTGACAAACTTCTCACAGGAGGAATTTCTGAACGTCTCCCTAAGTGCAGCATGGTACCGTGTGTGCTGCATGGAACAGAGGGAAGGATCCTGCATTTGAGCTCCTCTTTATCCCTCACCAGAGGCAGGAGCTGCTGGCACTGGGACTGTGCTCTCCATGTGTGTGCCCAAGCACCTGTGCTCCCCTTTCAGCCACGAGTTTCTGAACGTCTCCCTGACTGCAGCACGGTACTGTGCGTGCTGCATGGAACAGAGGGAAGGATCCTGCATTTGAGCTCCTCCTTGTCCCTCACCAGAGCCAGGAGCTGCTGGCACTGGGACTGTGCCCTCCATGTGTATGCCCAAGCATCTCTGCTCTCTTTTCTGCCACAACACAGCAGGGCTGGAGCCAGCCTGCCGCTGGAGACCCTGAGCGTTTCCCAGTTATCCGTTCCCTGCGTGGGCTGAGTCGCCATCTCCTGGCTGTAAAACCCAGCAGAAGGTTTAACCTCACACCCTGCAGCCTCTCCCTGGCTCCTTGTTGCTCCCTCCAGCTGGGAGATGCTGAAAGGCTCCAGTGCCTCCAGAGGGGAGCAGACATTTCCCCCTTCGTGCCTCAGTTAAACGCAAAATTTGCCTCCTGGAGCAGAGCAGGGGGTTGGTGCCCCCAAAACTTCTCTGGCAGGAATTTATGGCACCTGCTGGGAGCTCCCCACCACGGTGTCCTCCCTCGGGGGCCTCCTGGCATCTGCTGAGAGGGACCAAGCAGCACATGGGGCCCTCCCTCGGGCCGAGGTGGAGCTGAATGCCTCCTTTGACGCCAAGAACCAGACCGAAACTATGTCAGCGGGGAGAGCCAGGGAGGATTTTCCTGTTTTTCCTGTTGGAGGCTTTGAACTGTGTCCTGCAGGGTCAGTGCACGGGGAGACACCTTGGGCTGGGATGGGGAGGGTCTGAAATCCTAGACCCTGGGAAAGGGGAGACCAATTTGCCTGGGAGAGCCCTGAGAGCTCATCCATCTCCAGGGCTTTAGCCAGGGAGAAGAATTTGGGGGCAAGTAGTGACCCATGATGTATTCCAAAAGCTGCAATGCCATTTTGGCTGGTTCAGCTGCTACAGGTGAGAGTGTGGTTTGGAAGGAAAGCTTTGAATGCCCCAAAGCCTTGGGCATCTCCACACACTGGTGGAATTAGAAGGGGACCCCTAGGCTGCAACCCAGCTCTGGGTTTGGGAATCCCACATGGATGTTCTGGGATGTGCTCTAAGATGCTCTCTGCCCTGAGCAGGTAGGTGGCCCCAAGTCAAGAGTGCAATGAAGGTACAGCTGAGTCTGTAGGGGCAAAGTTTTGGGGTGGGGAAGGTTTTCCCAAGGCTCAGTGATCCATTCTCCTGCTTTTGTACAAAGAGGCCAGCAGAGGAGCTCAAATCTCCCAAGTCATGTCCAAAAGTGGGTACAAGCTGCTGGGAGAGGGTGACAGCCCAGCTCAGGACAAGCAGGTACAGCTGTGGGTGGCTGGTTACACTGATTCAGTCCCCTCTGAGTTTATTGCTGCATAAAGATACAAAAGCTGATAGCACAGCACTGTTTCTCCTGGTGAAGAAAAGTGTTTTGTACTGTGGTTTGTTGTTCTGCCAGCGGAGCAAGGGGCAGGTCATACCTGCAGGGCTCCTTCACAATCCCCAGCTTCAAATCCCCAGCAGGACAAGCTGGAGAGCTGGGGGGTTAAATCAGCTCAGCCAGAAATGCTGGGCCCTGGGCCAGCAGCAGATCCCCCACCACCAAAAATGGGTGTGAGAAGAAAAGCTCTTTTTGTGTCCCTGGGTGTGTCAGGATTCTGCTGAGGCAGACAAGTCAGTTCAGGGTTGTGGCTTTCTCCATCCAGGATTTACAGAGACACCAAGCCTCCCCTGGGTGGGCTTTCCCTGCCACCCTTTGCCCAGTCTGCAGCAAATGGATTTATTGGTGTCAGGTTGTGAATTTTAGTGGCCCAATGGAAATCCCTGCCAGTTTTAAGCTGGAGCACCAGAATGATTTTTATTCTTCTGCTGACATCTAGTGTGTGAAAACCTGTAGCACAGTGTACTCAGTGGGTTGGGAAATCTGGATATGGGGAAAAAAAGGGGCTGTTTCTTGCCATATTCAGATACCAGCACGTTCCTCCAGCTTCTCTGTGGGAGCCTCAGTGACCCAGGTGACCACCAGCAAGGGGGGATCCTGCAGGCTGCTGCTGGCTGGCATTTCCAGGTAGAGCTGCTGAAAATGAATCCTAACCAGAGCAGGAGGATGAATTAGAAGTGGATTGTCATCCAAGCCTCTTGCTTGAGGCACTGTGTTTGCTGGGTGTGAGTGTGTCAGTGGAAAGGAGGAGCTGCTGTGTTATCACAGGGTGATGTTGTGTCCTCCGCTCAGGGCTGGGATGGCAGCTTGAGCAGGAGGCTCAGAGCTGTGCATCCCTGCTGGGTGGGGAGAACAGGGCAAAGGAAAGTGGAGCAGTGACTCCTTGGGTTTGGCTTCTCCCCCTTATTCTGCTTCTGGCCTGGTTTCCAAAAGTTACCTCAGGTCAGCGAGTTCTCCTGTTAAATAAGGATCTTTTAATGTCTGGTGGTGAATGAGGCTTGTTAATGGCAGCAAATATCTTGGGCTGGTATTCCTGTATGGTGTTTGTGAGGTCCCTAGGACGAGGTGAGAGATGAGAAATTTGACTCTATATTTTTAGAAGACTGATTTATTATTATATTATATTATATTATATTATATTATATTACATTACATTACATTACAGTATATTAATGCTATACTAAAACTATACTAAAGACAAAGAATACATCAGAAGGCTTAACAAGAATGAATAATAAAAGCCTGTGACTCTTTCTAAAAGAGTTTTGACACACTGGCTGTGATTGGCCATTAAGTTGAAACAATTCACATAGAACTAATCAAACATTCACTTGTTGGTAAGCAATGTCTAAGCCACATTCCAAAGAAGCAAAACAGAGAGAAGCAAATCAAATAATTATTGTTTTCATTTCGCTTTGAGGCTTTTCAGCTTCCAGGAGAAAAATCCTGTGCAAAGAAGATTTTTCAAAAAATATAACAATAAAATTCCTGTCCTCTGTCTCAATACACAGAATTTTGGGATCTGCAGGTTGCTGGTGGTGCCCTGGAGATGGGGTTGGGACCCGTGGCTCCATCTCCTGATGCTGCACACGAGGAGCACAGTGTAACCTGTGGAGGTGACAGGACACTGCCTGCCCTTGGCACTGCCCCATCACATTTTCCTCCTTGGTGCTTTAATTTTTTTCATTTTCTTGTGTTTCTCCTCTGCTGTGACAGGAGTCCAGCCTTCAGCCTGCAGGGCTGTTGCCACTTTATCACCCTTGTCACCCCTCCAGCATTCACCTTGCTGCTCTGGAGCACCAGGAATGATCCAAACTCAGGTTTGAGATGGGAAGCTCTGCACGTCCCTGTCGGAATTCAGGACATCATGGCTGTCCAGGATGGCCCAAACCCCTGCCAGGGGGCTCAGAGACCCTGGCACAGAGCCCAAGACACCTGTGACTTTGATTATGACCCATGGAAAAAATGACCAGCCTTATATGAGGATCTGCAAGCCATGAAAGTCTAAGTAGAATAATAGTTAGTTTGTCACAGGGTGAAAAATGGATTTTTTGGGGGTTTTTAGAATGGGGGTTCAGGAGGCAAGATGGAGGAATCTGGGCGTGTTCAGCCTTTCTCCTTCTTCTTCTTCTTGGCCTCCATCTTCTGCTGTGATGGTGGCACTTTTGGATTGGTTTAGAGTAGAAGCTCACTGTCTAACATAGGTGATAGGTATTGGGAAGTTATGGTAAATATTGTACACGTAGTTTTTAGTATAAAAAGATAACACTGCCCTGGAGGCAGGCAGAGTGCCTCTGTCTGATCTGCTGAGCAGACCTTGGCAGGCCAGAGAAAGAATTTTATAGATAAGAAACAATAAACAACCTTGAGAATGAGAACTGAAGAGCTCTAACTCCTTCTTTGACCACCAGGCTGAGAAAAGAGACTGTTTAACTCATCTCGGGGTCACTCTGAGCAGCAAAAGCCCTGAGACATCCCAAAGAATCCTCAGGGATGGAGTGGACCTGCCCTGGGTCCTGACTGGCCTTGTCCCTATGGCAGTGGTCACCCATATGAGAGGGCTGGTCCCTTGTTCCAGCCTGGTAAATCCTCCTGACGCTGTCATGGGACATCTGGTGGCTTCAGGGCTCTGTCATGTCACATCACAGGATGGAGCCAAACAAATGTTCCCCTGTCCTCACATGTCAAATGTGTTTTAAGGTACAAAGTGCTGTGGGAAATCTCATGCTGAAGGTTTTACACTGCTGTTCACATGACTTTATTTTGTACAAAACCTCTCAAATGTTGCCAGAAGTCAAGGTTTATTTCCCCATCCTGAGGGTATTTAATTCTCATCCCATTAACTTTGATTTTCATGTACAATTGCCGAGGAGAGAAAACAACCAAAACATTTTGTATTAGGGAACAGATCAGACATAAATTTATCCTGCAGCCATCCAAGATGCTTATCAGCAAGTTCTCTCCTCCCTAGCTGCATGAGCTTGCAGAAAAACTGGTTTTGCTTGGCTTTGGCTTTCTGAAAGAAGAAATGATTGCTGGAGAAATTCCTTGGGTAGCACACCCCTGCTTAGGATGGGTTGGTGGTTTGAGATGGGATCAAATTGAGGTACCCTGGGCAGTAGAAGGATTTGGATCTTGAAAAGGAGAGAGATTTTTTTTCCCAATAGTTTATTCAGAAAAGTGGCCTCTGAATGGGGTGTAACTTATTTCTGCAGTTAAAACCATCTGCTTCTTGCTTTCAGCCACAACCAGCCCAGGTTTATAAAATAAAAAATAGGTGTTAAGTGTGATGATGAAGCCAAATCTCACACTCTCCCTCAGATTGTGCTGGGGCTGCAGCCAGGCACAGGCTGTGTGGAGGCAGAGAACATCAGGGCATTCCACCAGCCCAATACTCAGCTTTGCTCTGAGCAATGGGTAAAACCAGCCCTGGTAAAATCACAGTTTTGCAAAGTTGGAATGAATTCTGCTTTAAAACTGCTTGAAAACCAAACTTCTGCCAAAAGGAACTTTTGCCAAACATCATGCCAGCAAAAAAAAAAAAAAAAAAAAAAAAAAAAAAAAAAGGAAAGGGCAATTATTTCTTCCCATTTTGGTACTTTCCATCCACCGGTCCCTGGTGATTCTTACCACATGTATGAGGTTAGAAAGGAGAAAAATACCCTTACTGTACACACTCCTCTTCCAGCAGTTTTTAAAGCCATGGATGGCAGAATTTGCATTTGTAAAATGTGCATTGCCTGAGTTTACTTATTAACAAAAGTTTTTTCTTTTGCAGCTGCAGTGTGCCATACCCACCTGAAGGTGCCTCTGACACAAGCATTGTAGCCAAAACCAGGGGGATCTTTCTTAGAAGTGCTGTGAACTCAGGGGTTCTTCCAGGTGGATGCTGTTCCCAGTGTTTACATTTAGCTGAAGGACAAACTGTCTCTAACCAGCTGAGCTGTGGAGTCTGATATCTGGTTTTACTGATTTTTTGCAAAGTTGCATCTGAGGGCTTATCTTGCTTATAAACAGCTCAGTGCTGTCACCAAGTGGAAAAAGCAAATCCCATAGAATCGCACACGAGCCAGCATAGCCCACCAGTACAGCATGGCCTTTCTGCATGGTAAGGTTTGGATTTGTAACATCACACTGGCTGCTGGGACAGCAAGCACAACACGCCAGCAAATTCATGGATTTTTATTTTCCTTTAATTTGCTAAAAGTGGAACTTTCCACAAGTCCTGATAAAACTTCCCTGGAGAACATGTTTCAAATCCAAGAGGGGCTTTCTTGTCAGGCCCAGAGAGAATGAGAAACAGCCAGATAAGAAGGGCATGAACCCACAGTGTGAGCAACAAAGACCAAACTCCCTGCCCATCTCACTGCAGACAAGATGCATGAACTCAGCATCCTGGTGAGTCCCCCAAGAGCAGGGTCAGGCTGGGAGCTAACTCTGCTTTATCTCCTGCTGAATAATTCCAGGTCTCATCTTGACAGGGAATGGGAGAAGCGTGGTGATTACGGGATGTTTTCAGAGCTGTTCTCGCCCCGCTTTAGTGACAGCTTGTGATGAGGCGTTAGCAGGTTGTGGGATGATCAAAGGCACAGGGCAGGAATTCCCTGCACCAAGAGGGATGTTGGGTCTCTCTCCAATGCCACCTTAGAGCAGAGGGCAAGAAACACCGAGGTTTTATGCTTCCCCACTTTGACTTTGTCCTGGTCTTTCCTCACAGTGATAAACAGCAGCAGTCAGCCCACAGTGATTTAGTATGTGGAAAGCCTGAGCTTTATCGGTGTCTCTATTCCGGCTCCTTTTAAGTCTCCAGTAGAAATCTCAGCAAGATTAAAACTGTCTGAGTTTGGATCCACACAGGGTAATGTGGCTGAGCCTCATAAATCCCAGCAGGGTATAAATATCACCCCATTTTCCTCAGCAAAAGCAAAACTAATGGGTACCAGTAATGAAGAGAAGAGCTTGTGCTGCCTGGACCCCAAATGTCTGCAGAGATGTATCACAGACATGTTTTATGAAAAATCCTTTCGTTAGGATCTTTTCTCCTGAGAAGCCTCAGAAACAAAATGTAAAAAATAATTATCTGCTGCTGTGGAATGCAACAGGTGCATCTGTGATTGGTCTTATGTGGTTGTTTTTAATTAATGGCCAATCACAGTCCGGCTGTCTTGGACTCTCTGGTCAGTCACAAGATTTTATTATCATTCCTTTCAAGCCTTCTGATGAAATCCTTTCTTCTATTCTTTTAGTATAGTTTTAATATATCATTTTCTTTTAATATGATATATATAATAAAATAATAAATCAGCCTTCTGAAACATGGAGTCAAGATTCTCATCTCTTCCCTCGTCCTGGGACCCCTGTGAACACCACCACAGAGATCACTAATCTTGTGGTGTGTTCTCGCAGTTTCAGGCAGGAATAATTTCTCATTTAAAGGAGAGTTGAGCCATGCAAAGCAGCCCTAGAGCCTGTAGGCGGCAGGAGAGTGTGTCTAATCCGAGCTGGACGCTGCCCTGTGCAGGGAGCAGCTCTGCAGGATAAAACAGATGCCGCCTGCACGGCCTGGCATCAGGAAGACCCTTCTGCTGTCAGACCCCCATCCCTGTGTGTGGTTGTGGGTTGGAGTGATGCCTTGTGCAGGCTGACCGAGGACAGAGGCTGGACAGAGTTAAAGAATAAAGCAGGGATTTATTAAAAAGATCTCCTCAATGGATCCGCCTTGGGCAGCACAAGAGCCCAGCCAGGGCTGCCCCCAAAATGAACCAAAATGGTCCCAAAATGCACACAGGGTCTGTCACTGTGATCAGTTCTGCTCCATTTGCATATTGGAGTTCATTGTCCAATTCCAGCTTTAGGTTATAAAGTCCCATCCTGGTTTTTCTCTCTCCAGCCCACGGTGTTTGTGCTCTTGGGCTGAGATTTGGATCATTTGTCCCTGGTGCCCAGCTGGAGCAGGAATTGTTTTGTCTCCCTGCTCTGTGCACAGAGCTCACCATCTCCTGATATGAAGCTCAGACCCACACACTAAAGCAGCACAGAATGTGAAAATAGAAAATTTAACCTGAGGCATGAGGAGGATGCAGGGGTGCATGGCAGAGAACCCCAAGCCCCAGGCTGTTCCCCAAAGTGCTGTGAGGCTGATGTGGGGTTGCCCAGAGTGAAGCTGGAATCAGACCCCACATCGCACCAAACCCTCCCTTTGGATGGAACCTCTGCAATGCTGACCAGCAAATTCTCACCCTCTGGAGGGTGACAACACAAGGAGCTGTTCCTGCACAGCCAGGGTCCATTGTCCCAGTCCCCACACTGAGAGAGTGCCACCTACCACAGCCCTGCTGCTGGGGCAGCCACCACTGCTCCCTTTCCTTTTATTCCTGAAGACACCTGTGGGATCAAAATGATGCTGTTTGCAACTGAACCCCCCTCACCCATCACACGTCTGCCCCTCAGGCAAAGAGAGGGAGTGATTTCCCCAAGTTTGGGTGGTTTTTTTACTGCCCTGCATTATAGGGGGAGGTTGTTGAGAGATTCCTTGGAGATGCTGATGAAATGCCTCTGGCCTGCCTTGGGCACACACCTCTGTCAGCAGCACCTTCCAGAGGCATCTGTCCCCTGCCACTGACTCAGAGAGAGTCTCAGGTGTTGGCTCAGGCTCATCAGGACACTTAGGAAAGAAAAGCAAGATTAAATAAATGTTTATGGATTAAATGCTTGGTAGGAGGATCTTACAAGGGATTCAGTTCCCTTTCATTCATTTAAGGAGAACTAAACTGAGCCGTGGTCATTTTAATTCTGCTAAAAACAGTACAAAGAAGCATAATGTGACTTAGCTTAATCCACTTGAAAAATCAATTCAGTTTAATTTTCTTGAGTGTCTTGCATAGTTTGCCTTTGATTTTTCACATTAATTGGTTTTATTGTGACTGACTGAAACCCAGCATGACCAGAGCTCCCCTCAGCCACAGAAAATGCTCCTGGGGCTGTGTGCAGAGTGGAAATGCAAAGCTCCTGTGTTGGGTGCCCAGGATGGAGGATAATCTTGTGCAGGATGACAATTGCACAGGATTACTGTGGTTAGGAGGTGCCTCTGGAAGGTTCAGGTCCAGCCCCTCTGCTTAGAGAAGGCTCAGATGGAACAAACTGCTCAGTGCCATGTCCAGTTGGGTTTGAATATCTGCAAGCATGGAGAGTGCAAAACCTTTTTGGGCAAATTTTTCCCTCAAAAAAATTCCCATTTGAACCGCTCTAACAGTAGAAAAATGGTTTCTCTGATGTTTCAAACTTACTATTTTTTTATTTTTCTGTTTCTTCCAGCGTGTGACACATAGCTGGGACAACCAAAAAGTGGCCATGACTGCAGGGGAACTGATACAACAGAGAGGATCCAAAGCCACTTTTGCATCCCCTTACACCCAGGGCCAGGACAGAAATGGGTGGGAAGATGAGAAAAATCCCTGCACACATTCTTCAGCAGAGTGGATCAAGCTGAGAGCAGAAATTGGTGGAGCTGCCACAGACTGCTGAGAAATTCAGAATTTCCACCCTCCAGAAGTCAGCAGAGCCATGAGAAAAAGAGGCTTTTACAAAGCACTTTGCAGAGGAGGTGAGTTCATCATCTCTTCGTCCTGCAGGTGGGGAAGATGAGGCAGGAGTAAAAGAAACCATTTGCCAGTGGTTGCTTGGCAGAGAAATGCATCCAGGTGCCAGTGTGAGTGCCAAGCCCAGCCTTTATCCCAGGTATGATCCCACAGCCCTGGGGCTCTGATGGGTAAATACTCATTGTACAAAACAAAACCAGAACTGTCAAGGTGGAAGGAGGGGAGGAAAAAGCACCAAGGCATGGGAATCTGCTCATGGTTTTAAAAAGATTTGGACAAAAGCCAGATTTTAATTTTTGATGGTTTTCCTTGGAGAGAAAAATACCAATAAAATGCAAAAAAAGACAAAAACAAAGCCATTGGCTGTTGAAATCCAAATGTTTGAAGTTTATTCTAATTAAACCCCTATAGGAGCATGTGAAACGGAAAAAGAAATCTGCTTTCTTATGATCCAATAAGTCATGAATCATTAAGGTTGGAAAAGACCTCCAAATTCATCAAGTCATACAATGGTCCCTCAGGATCCAGTGTCTTGGAGATGAAACTGGGCAGTGGCACCTGGAAAGGAGATGCCATTTCCAAAGTAATGGCAGCAACCACCAGATCCCCTTGGCAGCTCTGGGGTGGATTCTCCATTTCCAAAGGCCTGGAAAGGGGGGAGCAGCCAGAGGAGAAGCTGCAGTGGGGCTGGGGTGTGTAACAGCTGCTGCTTGGAGAGGCTGGTTGCTCTGTGCTCTGAGGAATGCCAAATTACACAATTAAATCAGTCCCCGTTGGATTTAAGCCTTATGGATCTGCATTCCCAAGGGTGAACTGATGGATTTACTGCTATTTCACCAGTGCTCATTACAGGAGTGTTCTGTTCCAAGATGAGAGGAGGGGATGAGAATTGCACCCCCATCAGCCCCAGCTGAAGAGGGTCTGATGGTGAGGAGGGTCCAAAGGGAACAGCGTGGATGAAGCAGAAGTTTCCCACTGGCTCTGCAGCCTCAGGGGGCTTTGAAATGAGGATCTGAGAGCCTCCAGCAATCCCAGGCACAGGGCAGAGCTTTTCTCTTCTCTCTTCTCTTCTCTTCTCTTCTCTTCTCTTCTCTTCTCTTCTCTTCTCTTCTCTTCTCTTCTCTTCTCTTCTCTTCTCTTCTCTCTTCTCTTCTCTTCTCTTCTCTTCTCTTCTCTTCTCTTCTCTTCTCTTCTCTTCTCTTCTCTTCTCTTCTCTTCTCTTCTCTTCTCTTCTCTTCTCTTCTCTTCTCTTCTCTTCTCTTCTCTTCTCTTCCTCTCCTCTCCCACAGTGTTTTGTGCTCCTGTGGGTGCCCCACACCTGGAACATCCCCAGCTGTGTCCAGGCTTGTGCTTGTCCAGCAGGAAATAAGATTTCATGTAAGTGAGAAGTGCTCCAGTTCACCCAGACATGGACAAAAGGAGAAACAAGAAACAGACACAAAACTCGTGCATTTGAGCTGTTGCAGACAGGGGACCATCCATGGACTCAAACCCCACATTCAAAACCAACTCCTGTATCCAGGCTCAGCCTCTTCATCCCCAGCCAGGCCACACCAAATTCCATTTCCAACCTTCCTGCAGGCTGCAGGAAGGGATCATGGTGGTGACACTGAGTGTGGCTGAAATCTCCACCCAAGGCTGGCCCTGCTGCTCTGCTCAGCTCTCCCTTGAGC
The DNA here is from genome assembly GCF_027887145.1 of Ammospiza caudacuta. Lineage (NCBI taxonomy): Eukaryota > Metazoa > Chordata > Aves > Passeriformes > Passerellidae > Ammospiza > Ammospiza caudacuta. The sequence continues at coordinate 5,927,337 of NC_080611.1, forward strand.
TTGGCAGCCTGTGCCTGCAAGTTACATATTTTATACCCTGCTCCATCCCTAGGCTTTGCTCAGGGATTGCCATGCAAATAAGCCCACTGCTGCCTCAGCCTGTGATAATTAAAAGTGAAGTTGTAAAACAAGCAGCATCAATTTGTGGTGCACGTCCCCAGCACCACATGGTGACTGCACTGAGTGGGGAGACATTTCCAGCTACGCAGCAAACTCGAAATAGCCTGGAGAGAATACGTGGGAATTCAGCTTGTGCAGCGATTTCAGATGTCAAAACAAGTTTCCTTGTTAATATGAAACAATTTGGACTTTGCATTTTTAATTAAAGCTTTTAATTATCCAACGGTATTTTATTAGCTTTTATGAAGACAGCTGCTTTAAGTGCTACAAGCCAAATCTGTGCTATTGGTCCGAGGCAGAGTTTCAGATGCAAACAGCTTTCATTGTGACTAAATGGGGCAGTTTAATTTAAACTCGACTTTACTGTCCCAGCTTGATTGAAACCCTTTTATGGCAGAGACAATAAACAGCCCTGATGGGAGAGTTTGTGCAGCCACAGCTGGGAGGGGATGCTGTGCCTCTCAGCCCTCCCCAGGTGGGCATCAGCTGCCTCTGGAAGGGATTTCTCTGCCCACCCCACCTCCATTCTCATGTTGCTTTGTCTTTGAGACTGGAAGGTGCTGGCTGGAAGCTTTTTGCACCCCTCTGGTGAGTTTTGAGGTGCTGGTGCTGCTGGTGGGTTCCCAGCACAGGAACTCAGGGGAGCTGAACTCACTGTGCTCTGGTTTGCAGGAGGGAAGGCTCCAGAGCTGTTCTGTGCTGGTTCTGTGTCAGAACTCAGGAAATTCCTCTGGCTGCCCTGGAGGACTCAAACCCCTGCCCAGGGGGCTCAGAAACCCTGGCACAGAGCCCAAGACCCTGTGCCTTTGATTTAGCCCTTGGAAAAAACAATTACCAACCTTATATGACGAATTACGAGCTACGAAAGTTTAAGTAGAATGATAGTGAATTTATCATGGGGTGAAACAGATTTTTGGGGCTTTTAGAATGGGGGTTCAGGGGACAAGATGGAGGAATGTGGAGGAATCTCTCAGCCCTTCCCAGGTGAGCATCAGCTGCCTCTGGAAGGGATTTCTCTGCCCACCCCACCTCCATTCTCATGTTGCTTTGTCTTTGAGACTGGAAGGTGCTGGCTGGAAGCCTTTTGCACCCCTCTGGTGAGTTTTGAGGTGCTGGTGCTGCTGGTGGGTTCCCAGCCTGGGAACTCAGGGAGCTGAACTCACTGTGCTCTGGTTTGCAGGAGGGAAGGCTTCAGAGATGTTCTGTGCTGGTTCTGTGTCAGAACCCAGGAAATTGGTGTAAAGCAGAGCGTGCCAGTCTGAGGAGCACAGCTGTGGTCGCTCCCTGGGTGACCCTGTGGGATATTTTGGGGGAACAGATCCTTTTCCCTTGGTTCTCTTTGCTCCCAAGGATTAAAACCTTGCACATGGCCAGGTCCTGCAGCACCAGCCATGGTGGCTCCATCCTCCTGCTTCTCAGGGCTGTTGGCAGGGAAATTCCTCCATCAGAGATGCTCTGAGACAGGGCAGATCTTGCCCTAACAGCACCAAGGCTGAGAACGAGACCCCAGGATTTATAATTCCCTTTCCAGCAAGTAGGTGTGTCCCAATACCAAACCACGAGGTTTTATGTTTTGTTTCTTCTTCCCCCCTTGGGATCTCTAAGGGAAGGTTTCCAGAAAAAGATGCAATATTGTGTGTCAGTACCCAGCCTTGCTGCAGTCTCTCAAGAGCTGGTAATGATGAAGATTTAATGCAAATCGAATGGACTTTTCATCTTAGCAGAAAAGTATTTACAGCCCATTAAGTAGATGGGAAAACTGGTCTTTTTTATTTTATTTTTTTCTTTTTGGAGGGGAGCAGAGGAAAAAAAATTGTGCTGTGTAAAAATGTGGCCACAAAAGGCTCTTAGCTCGAGAAATTTAGCCTGAGAAATTTATCAGCTTTGAGGATGGAAAACTCATCATTTATATATAAAAATATATCACTTTTAATTGCACAGCCAACTTCAGCTTTACTCATTAGCTACTCACACTACTCTGCCAAGTTACACAGTGGCGAGCTGGCTGGAATATTTTATTTCATATTTCATCCTGGACCAGAAAAGTCAGCATATGGCTCCACCAGCCTTTGTTTCCTTCAGTCACAGGACAGGGAAAGGAAAGCAGAAAAAGGGAGAAAGGCTGAGAAGCTGGAGAGGAAGAGGAAGGTGAGTGCCTGGGAATGCTCCAATGCCTCAGGCAGGGATGAGCAGCTCTGGCACCCTCAGGTGTGTTTGGGGCTGCAGGGCTCTGTGGCTGCTCCAAGGCTCTGCAGGGCTCATGGTGAGGTGTCAGACACAAGAGCAGCTTGGTGAGGGGGTTTTGAACTACCTTTAGGATGTCTGACCCCTGTCCCTCGCCAGGTCACGCCTGCATGCCCTCCCAAGGTGTGTTTACTCCTCCTTAAATGCCTCTGATACGGGCCTGACTCTGCAGGGATGGCCAATTTCTGCACCTAATCACTCTCACTTCTCTGACAGTTTTCCTTTATGTCTTGTCTGAAATATTTCCATTTGTAGCTCCTGGCCCCAGCTCTCCTTGTTTTACTGTTTCCACATCATTTGAATAATCCCCCTTTCTCCTTTGATGGTATTTCCCTGGGGGTATTTATAGCATCATCACACTCCCCATTTAATCTCCTTTCTTAAAAACCTTATAAAATTAAATTTCCCATCTCCTCTCCTTTGCCTGCTGTGCTCCTTCAGCTTTGTAGCAGCAGGTGGCCGGAGATTGAGGGGTCCTGCAGAGACTTTGGGGTGTTGGGGTCCTGCAGAGACATTGGGGTTTTTAGGACCAGCAGAGAATTTGGGGTGTAGGGGTCCTGCAGAGACATTGGGGGTGTTTGGGACCTGCAGAGACTTTGGGGATTTGGGGACCTGCAGAGAATTTGGGAGTGTTTGGGTCCTAGAGAGAGATTGGGATGTTTGGGACATTGGGGATGTTTGGGATCTGCAGAGATTTTGGGGGTGTTTGGTATCTGCAGACACTTTGGGGCTGTTGGGGATCTGCAGGGACTTTGGGGTGTTTGGGACCTGCAGAGACATTGGGGATGTTTGGGATCTGCAGAGATTTTGGGGGTGTTTGAGTCCTGCAGAGAGAGGCCAGCAGTGGGGGGATGTAGAGAGGGTTTTCCTTTGAGATTGGGGGTATTTTCTGAGCACAGAAACCCCATCAATGTGAGCTGCCCTGAGCATGAGGGACACTGGCAGGGCACCAGAGCACCTCCACGTTGCTGTGGAACCCCACAAACCCAACCCAGGCAAGCACCTGCCCTTCTTATCCATGGGAAGGATCAAGCAGAGAGCACAGAGAATTAAAAAAAAAAATTATTTGGGTTTCCTGCTCCATCCCTTCCACGTGGCTGACGCTCCTGTTCCTGGAGATTTAATCCATTCACACTGAATCAGCTGCAGCCCCCAGCTCCTGGGGGGAATTTCCACTGAGAAATTTTACATTGAAGTGGTTTTTTTATCGGCAAACCACATCTCTGGAAACAAACATCCCATAGGAAATGTCCGCTCTGTATTTTACATTCTGGAAGAAAAGTAAAAAAAATGAAAATCCAGTGAAAATGGAAAATAGTTGCTGATTTCAGAGCTTGTCCCAAAGAAGGGAGATCTGTTCTGCTTTTCTTTACCCAGTTTCCCAGGGCAAGCTGCACAAAGGCTCCTGGAAGTCTGCAGAACCTGGTTTAGAGGGATATGGCTTTATCTCTGCATTTTCCCAGCTCCAGAGGTCTTATTTCTTCCAGGCCCTGCCATGAGTGACAGAATATTACTTATTTGACAGTAACTATACTAATCATAGTTCATGTGCAGGCTGGGGAAGCCTGAAGCTGTGGGCAGCAGTGGGGAATAATGGGGGCTGCTCAGGGGAAAATGCCTGCATCAAGATGGATGTGATTCCCCTCAAAGGGCAAAACCAACTTACTGGGGAGATGGAACAATAAAATTGTTATACTATATATATATTATTATAGATATTATATTTGAAATCTGTCACTGTCATATTTTCTGGAAAAATCCCTTTGCCAGGGTTCCTTCTCCTGGGAAGCTGAGAAGCCTCAGAGAGAAATTAAAACAATTCTTATCTTCTTATCTATTTGCTTCTCCTTTTTTTTTTTTTTGCTGCTTTGGAATGTGGTCTGGAGCTAGTTTACCAACAGGTGCATGTTTGATTGGTTTCATGTGAATTGTTTTTACTTAATGACCAATCACCATCAGCGGTGTCAGACTCTGAGGAGTCAGTCACGAGTTTTTAATTATTATTCTTGTTAAATCTTCTGTCTGTATCCTTTCTGTATTCTTTAGTATAGTATTAGTATAGCATTCTGTGATGTAATGTAATGTGATTGATACGATATAATATAATATAATATAATATAATATAATATAATATAATATAATATAATATAATATAACATAACATAACATAACATAACATAACATAACATAACATAACATAATATAATATAATATAATATAATATAATATAATATAATATCCTTCTGAGAATATGGAGTCAGATTCTCAACTCTCACCTCATCCTGGGAACCCCTCACAAACTCAACAGAAATCCTGGTATCTAATCAATAACTTTGGAAAGAAGAGATAAGCAGCAGCCTGATGCTGACAGACAGGAGGTTTTGGGTAATATGGGGTAGATGAATACAGATTTTGCATTGAATGTGAGATATTGCTTTTGAATTAAAATAAAAAATAATTTTCCTTCCCCATTTTCTGGCAAAGAAATTGGAAATGGGAGCCTGTGGACCAGGTCCAGTGTCAATGTGCAAAGTGAAGGTTCTTGCTGAAACAAAGAGAGAGTCTGTGGCTCTGGTTTTGTAGCTCACATCCCTCTTGCTGTGGCTGTCTGTCCCCACTGGCAGCAGTGCTGTCTGTCTGTCTGCAGGACAGGAGGCTGAGAGCTCTGCCCCACGTTCCTTTCTGCCTCATAGCACCCAACACCTTGTGCCACCCAGCAGCCTGGGATTAATGGGGAAAGCTCACAGTAGCATCATTGTTTTGGGGCTGTGGGATGCTGAGGGCAGCCCTCCCTTTCACAGCTCAATTGCTGGCAAGAAATCAAGGGACGCTCAGAGCAAAAAGAAAAAAAAAAAGAAAAAAAGAACCAAAACACAACAAACCTCTAAAAACCTCACGTCTCATGTCAAACCTTAAGTCACAGGACAGAACAGTAAATAATGGACCTGGTGACCTAGACTTGCAAATATTTACATTCCCTTGGCTTGGCTGATAGCAGGGGTTCCTCTTACCATGTCTCACCTAATTAGCAGCAGGCTGCAAGAATCCAGGGGTGGGTTCTGGTTTCTTTTCCACCTCCTCTGTGCCTCTCTCTGCTGGGCCATGTAGTTTGCATGTCAGGAATAACATGAGGAATAACATGTGTGTGGTTACACCAGAGACTGGCAGCACTTGGGAGCCAAGGACGAGTTTCCACAGCCACCCAAGGAGTGCAGGCCTTGATCCCCCTCTGTCCTGATGGTAAAACCTGTCTGAGGGCTGCCACACACACAAAGGGCTGTGAGCTCCTTGATTTTAGGGCTCTCTCACCCCAGAGGCCCAGTCTGCTCTCCCAATAAAATCTTGGCTGTGCCACTGCTTTGAGGCAGGCGTGGTTTGGGAGGGCACTGGTTGGCACATGCTAAAATATGTGGTCAAGAATGTCAGAAACAATCAAACTCTGTACATTCCAAGTTCATGTAAAGACAAAAGGCAAAGACAAAAAAAAATCCCAAAGTTGGTAAAAAAATTTTTAAACTTGTATCATTTCCAACAGTGTGGGCTAGGGAGCTAAACCCCAAAATGTGAGTCTGTACAATTGCTAAGCAGCACTAGTGGCTCCCTAAATGGGCAGAGCACTGTATGAATTGCTGTTGGTCTTCATATTTGACCACAAATTAAGAGGGCTACATCCAAAATATATCCTGAAACGCTACAGAAGAGAGAGAAAAGCTGCTTCTCTTTACAGTGTACAAACAACTGGCTCTTGGACAAAATCTGGAATAAACCCATCGTGCCATATACCTGCAGCGGCCTTTTCTCACTGGGTGCTTTGTGCCAAGGACAGAGCTCATTAAGAATGATCTGGAGCAGTTGAGGACCTGGAGATCCAGCCAGAAGGTGTGGAGATGTGGAGCCAGTGGTGCAGCAGAGCCCAGGCTCTGAGTGGGGCTCTGGAGGTGCACAGTGAGGAGGTGGACATGAGGGGACATGGCAAGGACATCAAAGCACAGCATGTGTTGGTGGCTAGCTGGGATTTACAAGAATGTTCCCCTGTTTTCCCTGAGTGTCCATGTTTTCCATGGGGATCACAGAACTTCCTTTTGGTTTTCTTCTCCCAAAGTCACACATTGTCTCTCCAAGGCTGATGGGGGGCTCATCCTCTGGCTTTCAAAGGTGAGTTTGATAATGACATTTTGTGCAGACAGAAAAGAGCTGATGCCTCAGGTTTTGGCTTTTCTATTTTTCACATTCTGTGCTGCTTTAGTGTGTGGGTCTGGGTTCACATGAGGGGATGGTGAGCTCTGTGCACAGAGCAGGGAGACAAAACAATTCCTGCTCCAGCTGAGCACCAAGGACAAATGATCCAAATCTCAGCCCAAGAGCACAAACACCGTGGGCTGGAGAGAGAAAAACAAGGATGGGACTGGATGGGCTAAAGCTGGAATGGGACAATGAACTGCAAGGTGCAAATGGAGCAGAACTGATCACAGTGAGAGACCCCGTGCCTGGTCGTGCATTTTGTGACCATTTTGGTTCATTTTGGGTGCAGCCCTGGCTGGGCTCTGGTGCTGCCCAAGGTGGATCCACTGAGGCATTTTCATAAATCTCTACTTTATCCTTTAACTTTATTCTTAACTCTTTAATCTCTACTTTATTCTTTAGCTCTGTCCAGCCTCCGTTTTAGGTCAGCCTTCCCAAGGCTTCAGAGCCACATTTCCCTGGGGTATCCCAAGGACATGCACTGAAATTGTGATCCCCTGGGCCTTCAGCTACTGTGTGCAGGACCCCACACAGGCCTGTGAATGCCTCTTTATCTTCCTTTGCTCCATGCTCTCAGGGCTGGGGGCCTTGCATCATTCTTACAACACTCCTCAGGCTGACCTGCAGTGCCCTGAGCTGTACAAACAGTCTCATGAGGGAATGTTATTCATGTCTCACACAGAGCTTGCACTATGTCCTGGGCACCGTATTACAAACTTCTTGAAAGAAAAAGCCACTGAACAAAATCCAGTCAGCTTTACCCAAGGGCCAGCCAGCATCCCCTCCTCTTGTGCTGCAGCCAGGGAGGCTCTGCTGGGGCTGTGGTTTGTTGCTCACAAGAGCTCTCTGTGTCAGACAGGGGATGGAGAGAGCTTCCCTTCAGCAGGGTACAGCCACAGTGAGCCTGAGCCTGGGCAGGAGCACCCTGGGGGCTGCAGGAGCTGGGGCTGGATGCCGAGTGAGTCTGGTCACTCCATCCCAGCTCCCAGGGGGACATGCTGAGGTCTGCACAGCTCCTCAGCTTTTCCAACCAGATGTTCAGTGCCAGGGTGTTGCAGACATCTCTTATGGAAAATCCTTTCCTTAGGATTTTTCCTCCTGAGAAGCTGGAGGCCTCAGGAACAAAATGTAAACAATGGTTATCTGCTGCTGTGGAATGCAACAGGTGCATCTGTGACTGGTCTCATGTGGTTGTTTCTAATTAATGGCCAATCACAGCCCAGCTGGCTCGGACAGAGAATCCAAGCCACAAACCTTTGTTATCATTCCTGTCTATTCTTAGCTTAGCCAGCCTTCTGATGAAATCCTTTCTTCTATTCCTTTAGTATAGTTTTAATGTAATATATACCATAAAATAATAAATCAAGCTTTCTGAAACATGGAGTCAAATCCTTGTCTCTTCCCTCATCCTGGGACCCCTGTGAACACCGTTCACACCAGGGAGCTGAAATTCTGGAGTGACTCATCCCAACTGGCCCAGCCAAAGGCCCCCTGCACACCCCAAAAACAGAGAACTCCAAGCACAGGCATCAGCCACGTTAAAATCTGAATTTTCATTGCAACTCCTTTTCCTAAATTTACAAGGCCAGGTTTATGTCTTTCAGTATTGAGTGAATGATGTTGAGAGATGCTGGCTTGGTGATAAACGGTGTGTTGAGTGATGCTTTATGGGGCCACCATGGGCCACTTTGCTGCCTCTTGCAAGTTACTGATTCATTCCTTTTTTATTTGCAGAGTTAATTTTTATTGATTTCTTCCCCTTGCTTTCCCCCAGCCACAGAGAACGAGGGAAGAACAAACCAAAGTGGGTGCAGGAGGATGGAACATCATCAGAATCCTCCTGCCAGCTTGGATCACTGGGTGAGCTGGGCTGGAGGGGTGCTGGGCTCCCTGTGACCTGGGTGACATGAGCTGCTGGCCCTGGCTGGGGCTCCAAGTGCAGCTTCTGCTCTAGGACCCATTCCCCAGGCTGGGATGCATCAGTGAGGATGAGGGTTGGATAAATAAGGGAGAGGAATAGGATAAATAGGAAGGAGTTTGGGTGTGGGTGATCCTGCAGTCCAGCCCCCCTTTTAACACAGACTTTAGAGTAGGGTGTGAAATGCCAGATTAGAGGTTTTTAAAGAAAGCAATAAAGAAGCCCTGGCTGGAGCATGTCACAGACATTTTTTCATAGAAATCCTTTCTTTGGGATTTGTTCATCTTCTGGGAAGCTGAGGCCCCAGAAGAAGAATGTAAACAATTGTTATTGGCTGGTGTGGAATGAATGCAACAGGTGCAGCGGTGATTGGTCTTCTGTGAGTGTTTGGATTTGCTGACCACTCACAGGAGAGTTTGTCCTTGCTTTCTGCTGGACACAGAACTTTGTTATTCATTCTTTCCTATTCTATTCTTAGCTTAGCAGCCTCTGCAACTTCTCTCTTTATTCTTTTTAGTATAGTTATAATGTATTATATATCATATATCAATAAATCCAGCCTTCTGATCATGAAACAAGATTCTCATCCATCTCTCACCCAGAAGACCCTCATCAGGTCACTGTAATAGGAGCAGGCATGGGGGCAATGCTGGTGAGCAGATTTCCATGCTGACACCCCCAGCCCTGTGTGGGCACAGGGACCCTGAGCCTGGCATGGGCTGGGGGACAGGGCTGGGCACCAGGAGGTCAGGGCCCAACAAGGGTGACCCCAGGAAGGGCTCAGTGCTGTGGGTTTGCAGCTGTGCAGGGGGGAAAGGTGCAGGGAGCCTTGGTTCCTCCATGGGAAACATATGGAGACCTCACCCTGGGGACCCCAGAGGCACAGTGGGGTGGAAGGCAGGAGCTGTGGGTTCCTGCAAGGAGTCCCTCCACGGTGGGGCCTGAGCAGCCAGGCTGGGCAGTGACCATGCCTGTCACTGGCCCTGGTGCCTCACACTGGCCCAGAACCCCCCAGTGGCAGCTGCTGCTCGTCTGGCGATGATCCTCATTCCTCTGGATTGTGTGGGTGGGTGCTCCTGGCCACGGTGCCACCTCCTCCCTGTGCAGCTCTGCAAAACTGATGGGAGGGCAGGGCAGGAATCGCTGCAATTAACCTCTGGTGCCCTGAATAATCCACTGGCACAGCATCCAAACACATTTCCAATCAGCCTGGGGAGAAAAAGTGGGGGGAGAGCACTGAGTGGCCTCTTCTGTCCCCTCCCCATGGACATGCACTTGCATTAGAGGGCTGAGTGCTTTTATTTTGCTGAACCACTTTGAAGTGGAAACCAAACTGCACCGTCTCCCTCCCGGCTCCCCTGAGCCCTCCTGGTTTTAATTAGTTCCATCTGATGTTCAGAGGCTTCCAAGAAATAAATGTGCTCTCAAAGTGCCTAAAGAGCCTGGTGGTGGCAGAGCACAGGGAGCTGGCTCAGTGTCACACAGGCTGACAGGGGACACGTGGGCAGCACAGCAGTGCCTGCAGCCAGGCTCCATCTCCCCTCTGGCCACTGAGGTGGCTCTGCTCTGCATGTTCTCCATGTCCATGGGCTCAATTTTTTGTGCTGAGGTCAAGGATCATGGAGAAATATCAGAATAAATCACAGGCTTCACCTCCCCTCTGACCACTGTGGTGGCTCTGCTCTGCATGTTCTCCATGTCCATGGGCTCAATTTTTTGTGCTGAGCTCCAGAATCCTGCAGAAATATCAGAATAAATCACACAGGACTCCGTTTTCTTCATGGTGGCAAAAGCTCATTCTTTATTCACATAACTCCTTTTTATCCAGTTTTACAGTTCTTGTGGGTGAATTCAATTGGTCAGGAGCTTTCCTGCCAATCACAACTTTATTGGTTAATAACAAGTTATTATCTTGTATTGGTTGGTCACTCAAACTCTTGGTGTGTACCTGCAGGAAAAGTTGTTTGTGAGAGATAGTTTTCATTTTTTAAAATCTAACAAAATAAAAATAGTTTATACAGTGCTGGCTGTTTTTTACCCAGGAATGGATTGTTATATTAATGAACTGCTCACACCAGGATTGCTTTCCTTGGGAATTTGTAAAGTGCTAGCTTGACTTAGAAGAAATGACAGTCCAGCCAGAGCAGGCCTGATTTTATAAGGCTTTTCTTTATAATTTTTCTCCTTTACTGCAACAGAGAAAAATGCTTTAACCTTTTTGCTGCACAGGCATCAATACTTTTCTTCTGCTCCTCCACCCACTCCTGCTTTGCTCTAAGCTTTCTGTCTGGAGTTCAGCTTCTCAGCCCAGGCTGAAAGAAGAATTAATGGGAAAGCAGCTGTCTTGTCTCACTGCCTACAGACACGTTCTGTACACAAATCTTTGCTGAGAAAGACATCATCATCATGTTGGGGTGTGGAGTAACTGGAAAATGAAGTTCTAACTCACTGACTTAGCAGGGAAAGGCCACAGTCTCACAGGAACTGTGCCAGCCAGAGTCCTCTGAAACAACAGGGACAGAACCTCCTTTGAGGCTTGCACTCCATTCCTGTGCTCCATGAAATCCTCAGGACAGAGGGTTTTATTCCCAGGAGGGTTTTATTTCCACATGTATGAAATTTACCTTGGTTTCCCTCATTGTGCTGATAAGCAAAGCCAGTAAATCTTAGCAGTGTTTGCTCTTTGGGTTTGGGGAACAGGGAGTTGGAGTATATCCCTCTTATCTTGTCCTAATTGATCTGCTGGTTTCTGTTCTGGCTGTCAGGAATTGGGCTGGATTAGGTGAATGAGCTGAGTGCACCCACACCTCCAGCTCCTGCCAGTGTCCCAGGAAAATTCCAGGTGGAATTTCTCTCCCTGCCACCTGGGCTCACCCAGGAGGGAGCAGCAGCCTTCTTCAGACAGCCCATCCTACCCAGGCACCTCAAAACTGCTGGAAGGAGCCAGACACCCAGGGGTAAATATTATCCTGCCACCACAAAATTATTATTTATTATTATATTATATTATATTATATTACTAAATTATATTAAAGAATACTATACTAAACTATACTAAACAATACAGAAAGGATACTTACAGAATGCTAAAAAGATAATAATGAAAACTCATGACTCTTTCCAGAGTCAAGAAACAAGAAAACTGAAAAGAATTAATTCAGTACTTTATTTTCATGACTGCTTTTGAAATATGTGTTTAATTCTTGAAATAGGGATAAATACCTGCAGGTATGTTGTCTAGAGAGGGACAAAAAGAGGTCAGCACATCACAGTGCCTGGTAAATGTCAATTATGTCCCATGGAAGCAAAAGGGGTCATAAAGGAGAGCTGCTGTAATAATATATTTATTTATTATGTATATGTATATGTACATGTATATGTATATGTGTATATTTATATTTTATATATATGTATATATATGTATTGGCCAATGAGTGAAAACAACTCACAGCAGAATGCAATGGAACAATCACCTGTGGGTAAACCATCTCCAAACACATTCCAAAGGAGCAAAACACAGGAGAAGCAAATGAGATAAGAATTGTTTTCCTTTTTCTCTGAGGCTTTTCAGCTTCCCAGGACAAAAATCCTAGGCAAAGGGATTTTTTTCAGAAAATGTGAATGCCACACATATCTAAGGAATGCCATTAACTCCAGGGACTGCCTGGGCCCCTAGTGTGTCCTTGGGTCCACATTTTGCAGTTTCCTACATTTTATGGATGCTGTTAGGCTGGGAGGGGTCCAGAGGGATTCTCTCCTTCAAATGCTCCCTCTCCTACACCAAGGCAGATTTTATGGAGAAAGAACCCAATCTGTCCTTGATCACTCAGAGCTGGATCTGACATACAGAAAATAAGTGTGAGACCTTGGTAACCACAGCCAGCCTCTGCTTCTCAACCCCCTCTGTCTCCTTCTCCTTTCCTCTTCCACTGCCCCTTGCAGATTTAACACCCTAGAATTTGGGTTATTCCAGCCCAGGACCGTGCCTCAAAGAGTGCAGACAAGCAGCAAAATTATTATTTTTTTCTGGACTTGCTGTTTGCCTTTCAGGTTGATATCTGTATATATTATGTATTTTTTTTGTTTTTTTCAGTTCAGTGTACTTGTCAGGGTATAAGATCTTCTATTTTGTTCACAAAAGCTCAACAAGCACAGAAATTTTGGTGGGGTCCTGCTCAATTACAGCCCATCTCCTGGAGTGATTTCCTCCCCCAGAGAACTCTTCTGCTATCAAGTGTGATTGCGTGGTGTCACATTAGAGAGAGCTTTGCAGCTGTGATTCCAGCTGCTCTTTCCTGGACAGTATCCTGTTTATGATTAAAAAAATATATGAAGCAACAAGCAGATTTAATAATTTGGTGTCCATGTTGTATCTACAGACAACAGACTGGGAGGAGGAGAGGGGGCTTTAAGGGAAGTGGTTTCGAGCATGGTTCAGTGCTCTAAAATATTCTGTATCAGTTAATTATGCCAAAAAAAGAGAAAAAAACAAGCCACCAAAAAAACCACTCCCCAAACCCTTGGAAACATTCAGTTTTTACAACCAGACATTTTAATTTTGTTTACAGATCTGGTTCAAGACCTGGAATTTGCTCTCTGAAGCCCTGGATGATCTGGGAATCAAAGCAAGCTCGGGAAAGAATGGAGGGGACAGTGTTGGTTTTCTCTGAATTTATGTTGGACCTGACAACTTGTAAATTATGGCTCAGCACGATCAGAGTTAATTAGAGGCAGCCTGAGCTGGTGTTGGAAATGCAGGCACCTAAAAAGGAAATAGAAAACAACATTTCCCCCCAGCCTGCTGATTACTGGGCTTGTTTCTGGTTTACACTTCATGAACTTTTTCTCCACACAGCTCTGAGGTTGATTTGAAGAAGGAGCAGTATTTCTTGCTGTTTGTTCTTGGAATTTTTTCTGGGCTTAGAAGCCAACATCCACAGCCTGGATGATAGCTGGTTAATGGATTCTTTGCTTCTTTTCAGCCAAGGTCAGGATTAAATGTGTGAGACGGAATTTCTTGTTTGGACTCAGATGTTTATTAGTTCTTATCTCTGTTACAGTCTCACAAGCTGTGAGTTCTACAGCACTTCACTCTAACAAGCTAAAAAAGGAGCTCCATCACTTTTAGTGAGGATGAGGTTTGGTTTTCCAGCAGCTGGAGAATATATCCAAGCCTTTGCCTAATTTCATTGGCTGGGCAGGATAAGTTGCCCTACAAGTGAATACTAAATCTTCCTGAAGTTTGCAAAAGCAGATTATTATAACTAAATTAAGGTAAAACCTTGATCTTAAGATCTAGTCAAATGAACCAACAAGAGAACCGAGCTCTCTGAACACCACTGTCAGCTTTCTATGTTTGCATCCATATTTTCTTTTCTTAAAAAGTAGTTTTTCCTTGGAAAGGGTACACTGTCTTCATTGCTTTGGGAAGCTGGAATTGCCTCTTTGGAAAATGTTGTCTAATACACTTTCAAAGTGTGCTGGTTTTGCTTTCAGATTAATTTCAGTTGCAATAATATTTTCACAGTTGTTCCTTACAATTCTGTTCCTTACAATTTGTAGATCTGTAGTGGCTGCTGCCTCTAATCCTAAAGAAAGCTCTCAGGGCTTTGGGGTTTCACGGAAGTTGCTTTTCATCATGTCTTATATAGCTCTAATTTAAGAGCAAAATGATGTGAATTCATAGTTATAAAACTGATGCTCTTGCCTTTAATAAATACTTGATGCTGTGATTTAGGATCTTGAGTTATGAGCAGAGCAGTTCCTGTGCTCTGGATTACCAAAGTTTGGCCTTGGACAGGGCAGCACTGTTTGTGCTGAGCTTCAACCATAGCAGGAATTGCACTGAGCTCTAAGCATCAATATAGGCTTGAAATAAAGCACTTGCTGGGCTGCTTTGAGTGGTTGGAATATATCAAATTTCCATCAATCAGAAATGCCTGTGTTCCACCCTTCAACCCTGCAGGAACCTGCTCTCAGTCCTTCAACATTCACATTTTGCAGCATCCTCCCATCCAGTGAGCTGCCCTGAATGGTTGCAGGGAGTGTCTCACAATCCTCTTCAACAGGGCATGCAGGAGCTGAAGGAATTCAGATTATTCTGAAGAAATTCAGAAATATTCTGAAGAAATTCAGAGACCAGCCATCTATTGTGCTGCTTCTGCAGGCAGTTGTGCATGAGCCCTCATCCTGTTAGGAAAGAAAGGAGCTTGTCTGCAAAGCCTTCCTCTGGGAAGAAGTGTTCTCCTGCCTCAAAGCAAGCCTGCCTGCTTTTAAAAGAATATAACTCTTTAAAAAGCTTTTATTAAAACATCTTTCCCATACTCCTGCAGTGGGAGATGTGAAATCCTTTTCCTTTCAGGAGAGGCAGAGGGCTGGGGGAGCAGGAGGTGATTGCTTTGCCTTGCAGCTCAGCTGGTAGAGTGCCTGGAAGGGAGCCAGGGGGCCTGGCTTCACTCCTCTGATAAGTCATCAATTTCTTTCTCACCAAAACCATCTGGTTTTGGATGCTGAGTTATGAGCTAATATTAAATACAAAAGTTTATAGCATCACATATATAATATTGTTGATTAGAAGCATCAAGTAAAGTAATTGACCAGAGGGGATTTGGTGTGAGCAGCTGGTAGAGCATCTGGAGGGGAGCCAAGGGGCCTGGGTTTAATTCTCAGGTCATCTATTTCTTTCTCACCAGAAACATCTGGATTTGGATGATGCAAAGCTACAGACTATTGTCTCATGCAAATGTTGCTGGGATCACACTCTTTAAAAAAACTTTTTTTTTTTAATGATAATGTGTTTCCAGGAACATTTCCATTAAGTTTTTACACCCAGAGAATCCTGTGAGGGTGACAAGGAAAAGATGCCTTCCCAGCCCCTGCAAAATTCAAAAGCAAAGTTTGTTTTGGTGGAGCTGTGATTTTTAACTGGACTCTGCATTAATGGTGCTATGAGCCTGAAGCAAATATTTATTTTGAAACACAGCAGAGTCAGTGCTTTGCCAGCACCATGGAACTGAGGGCTGCCAGGGCTGAGGGGCTGTCCTGGTGTGGCACAGAGAGGGGCTGGAGCTGCCAGTCCAGGCTCTGGGCATCCTGAGATATATATTATATTATATTATATTATATTATATTATATTATATTATATTATATTATATTATATTATATTATATTATATTATATTATATTATATTATATTATATTATATTATATAATATCATATCATATATCATATCATATTCCTGATGAAGGCAGGAATGATGAATCTGACTCCATGTTCTCTGAAGGTTAATTTATTACTTTATGATACTACATTATATTAAAGAATGCTATACTATACTAAAGAATAGAGAAAGATACTGAAGGCTAAAAAGATAATAATGAAAACCCATGACTCTTTCCAGAGTCCTGACACAGCTTGGCTCGGATTGACCAAAGAGTGAAAACAACTCACAGCAGAATCCAATGAAACAATCACCTGTGGGTAAACAATCTCCAAACACATTCCACATGAGCACAACACAGGAGAAGCAAATGAGATAAGAATTGTTTTCTTTTTTCTGTGAGGCTTTTCAGCTTCCCAGGAGAAAAATCCTGGGCAAAGGGATTTTTCAGAGAATGTGAATGCTACAATATTATATTAATATTAATATTCACAAGACCACCCTTGTGCTGGGTGGGGCTTGGTGACACTGCCAGGGCTCCTGAGCTCCCACAGCCCAGGGCAGGGTTCTGTTCTCAGAGCTGTTTGCAGGAGATGCAACTCTCCTCTCTCTGCAGATGCTCTGGTAGAGGCTGGATGTTGGATGAGGAAAAGGGTGCTGTGGCTGCTCTCTGCTTGTCCTGGAGACACAGAATGGGTTGGGTTGAAGGGATCTTAAAGCTGATCTGATTCCCACCCCCTGCCATGGGCAGGGACACCTTCCACTATCCCAGGCTGCTCCAAGCCCAGTCCAACAATTCCAGGTTTTGTCCTTAGCTCCTTTCCCCCTGGGATTGGAGAGGGAGGAGCCCTTTGGTTTCTCAGTGGAAACAAAGGGTAAATCTTCCCAAGGAGAAAGGAGGATTCCTAAAAATTGCATTTTACCCACACTACAAAGTCCTGCCTTGATTTCCCAGGCTGTGGTTGCTGTTGGCAGCTGGCGGGCCTGGATCTCACAAGATCAGCTTGTAACCTGTGGTAAGGTACCCCTAATTAGCAGAAGCTGCAGGTCTGGCCTCTGGGAATTAAATAAAGGGGTTATTAATAACTTAATAATGAGTGTGATTTACAGGTGGTCAGTCAGGATGGAGGTATGGCACAGAGCTTGGGAAAACTCTTTTTTTACATGATTCTGTCAACCTCTGCAGTTACTTTAGACAGGCCCTGTGCCACCTGCCAAGGTCTCTCCTGAGCCAGTGGAGGGCTCTGGATGCTCTGTCCACTGGAGAGGCCCGTGGTTGTGAGCCCCTGTCTGGCTCACTTTGATTACTGGAGCTCATATTCTCCATTATTTAGCTGTTGAGCAATGCCAGTGTGAGAAGACAGCAAGGAGGGAGCCATCCTCCAATCCTTTGGCATTTTGGCCTTTATTTTATTAGGAAGATAACAGCCATATCCCTAATTATTCTGCCAGAATTCTCACAAGGGTCTCATCTCAGTTTTGGGTAAAGAAATAAAAGGCCAAATAGAAATAAAATATTAGTCTATCTGACTTTACCAGCTGAAATGATTTAGAACATCATTATTAGGCTCATTCCTGTCCTTCCCTCACAATAAAAGTACCATCTAAAAAAGAACCAGAATGGGACATTTCCAGAGGAATATTACATTTCATAAGTATGGATTTTAACAGCCAATCTCAACCAAACAATGCACTATGAGGTGCCAGAAATAATAAATCAGTGCAGCCCTCAGGACTGAAATGGGGAGTTGCCTCTCCTCTTGTAGCTCTTTGGAACTTTAATCTGGAATATGCCACGAATCAAAGGATAACTTATTGGTACACAAGAATTCCCATGCTTAGTCCAATCTAATTTCCGCAGAGTCTGGAGCTTTGCTGCTGGTGGTGGCCAGAGCCAGGACCAAGAGGAGGAATTGTTAGTGCAGGAATGTGTGCAGAGAACACTTAATTTGGATCATGTTCAGCATGTAGGAAGGACTTCAATACTCCTGATCTGATGTGGGAATTACTGCCTGCTCCTGCAGGCTTCTTTTTCAGTGGAGAGACACACAGGAGAGTTCAGGAGGTAATTCACCCCAATCTAAGATATATTAAAGATTTTATTGATTTGGTTAGATAAAACATTAATGTTACCTAAATATAAGTGCCTCAACTAAGGCAGGAGGGATCCCAATGACATTTTCTGCCTGTGAGGATGGCACTGCTGTCACAGCATCCAGGGCAGGGTGTACACAGAGTGCACCTTGTGTTCTAGTGCTGCTCTCACTTGCATTTCCCAGCATTTACCTTTAAGTTTGCTTATTTTGACCACTGGGCAGTGATTTATTTTTTTTTCCATAGCTGCCCATAATGCCTGCATTTTTTTTCTGATATACAGAATTCTTGCAGGACTTGTTTACTTCAGCTGCTTTCAGTATTTGCCAGGCTGAAATTTGCTCTGTATGAGAGAGGGAGGTTGTTATTTCCTCCTGACTCACCTTCCTCTATAATTACCCAGTCCCAGGCTTTATGAGATCTCAATATTATCATTATTAATAGCACTCCCTCACACCCAGCATGTGCGGCATCTTCACATATAATATAATATATAATATATAATATATATAATATATATTATAATATATAATATAATATAATATAATATATAATATACATTATAATATTATATATTATAATATATAATATATAATACACAATATATAATATGTTATATAATATAGACTATATAATATATTATACATTATATATTATATAACATACATTACATATTATATATTATATAGCATATATTATATAATATATATTATTTATTAAAATATTACATCTAAATAAATAAATAAATAAATGTATTATTAGAGCAGCTCTCCTTTATGATCCCATTTGCTTCCATGGGACATAATTGTCATTTAGCAGGCACTGTGGTGTGCTGACCCATTTTTGTCCCTCTCTAGACAACATATCTGCAGGTATTTATCCCTATTTCAAGAATTAAATAGGTATTTCAAAAGCAGTTATGGAAATAAAGTACTGAATTTATTCTTTTCAGTTACAGTATAAATGTACCACCTGATCTGTCCTTATAAAACTCTGCTTGTTGGCCTGAACAATAACTGTTCAGACAAATTTAAAAAATACTTTTTCTTTAAGAATATATATCCTGCATGTACATTTTAACAGAGGATTTTCTGTGACAGCACTGCCAGGCTTGCTCAGGCTTGGGGTAGGCACATCCTTGTTCAGTTAAGTGGAGTTTTACACTAATTTAATTTTTTAAGTGAAGAAATCTTGGGTTAAGCTCAGAATTGCAGAAGGATTAAAAGGCTTTTGAAGGGGAGTATTGGCTGTCTGCTGGGAAAGGCAGTGCAGAAGTGAGACCTGGGCTTGGCTTGTGCTTTGATTGAGAGCCAGCTTCAGGTGACTAGGATTTGAAAACGGGCCGTGTAGTGCTGACTGTACAGTCGGTGCAGCCTGAGCTAAAATAATAAACCCAGGATCATGCAAATATTTCTGTGGGGTTTGGAAGCCCCATCTGGATCTGGAGCCAGTTGTGTGTGAGGAGCTGGGGCTGTCCCGTGGCCCAAGCAGAGGGAACCCATCAGGGGATGGTGTCAGGGATAAAATGAGCTCTGCTTGATTCTGGGTTAACTTTGGCTGGCAGCTAACATGTCAGGCATTTTGGCAATGGTGAATCCTGCTCTTTTTCTCTCTTTAGGGCAGATTTCAACAAAAAGTGAGTTCTTTGTATGAGCTGAACTCTCTGCAAGACTTAAGGGCCTGTGGTTCAGATGCAGCTTCCCCAACAGTCCCCAACAGATGTTCTGAAGTGCTCATGAACTACACAGAAGTGCTGCTGTTTTGAACTCCTGCAAACAGTCAACAGATTCACATGGGAAATTAAAAGAGTGCAATTTTGTGTAGAGATGCTGAATGTGGCTGCTAAATGAGCGCCGCCAAAATAAAACACAACCAACAAGGGCTGCTTGCTGGAGCAGCTGGGGAGGGACATCATAAATGACAACTGAAGGATGTGACTGCTTCTAAATTGGCTCCTCTGATTGCTTAAAAACTTCACTTTAGAAAAGACTTGGTAATTAGTGGGAGCCTGCAAGGAAATATTTGGGGTGCAGGGAGCCTGGAGGAAGGGGTGGGGAGAAGGGATTGGGAAGGCTGGTGGAGGAGCAGCAGGAACCAGGGAGATGTAAAATCAGAGAGGGTTGGAGGATCTGGAACACACTGGGGAGAAGTGGGCTGTGAGGATAACTGGGGATGATGTCCTGGGGTATGGCTGTGCCTCCAGGTCATGGCTTCTGTGAGGGCTCCATCTGCTCTGTGCATAAATCCAATGTTTCCTTTAATGTTCTTTGCTGTGCAAGAATGCCAAGGGGTCCCCTTGCATGACATTTCCAGATTTTTGTGGTGTTTTCCTGATGTCCTGGGAAGTGCAGGCTGTCTCCAAGTTTGTATAACCCGAGCTTCTGCCTCTGCTCAGTTTTGAATCTTGCCTTCATCTGTAATACCCAATTAGTGTTTTGAAGGATGTACAGGGCAATAAACCAAATAACCTTTCAGGCTGTTGATGAATGGCTTTTTATTTAAATGGAAATCACTGCTTACAAAGGTATTTTCATTTGTAATGCTTATTAAAAAAAACAAACAAGTTGTACCTGAATCATCCAAGCAATACTGAAATTACTCATCACCTGTCATGTAACCTGTAAATCAGGCTTTAATCCTCTAAATATTTTTGGTATTTTTAATGTAAATTTAAAAAAGAACTTCTGGGGAAAAATAAACTTACGTAGCTTACAATATATTGACATAAAACCAGTTTTGAGGACAATTTGGATTTCATTTTTGGCTGCTTTTTTTCCTGCCTTGTTTTCTTGGAAGGAACAATCAACACCTGAGCTAAGGCAACAAAGCTGGGTCCTATTTGTAGGAGCTTCAATATCGATCTACTGCTTCAATAACAATCTACTATTATTTCTACTGAAGCTTCAATCTCAATCTTTTATTCCTCTGCTTCACTATTATAAAACCCACAGTATTTTTTTCCCAGTATTGCTCCCTGATTTTGATCAGTGACTGGGAGAGGAGTGATATGGCTGCAGCTCACGGGGTTTACCCTGGAAACAGAGCAAGGATTGCCCCACCTGTGTGAGATGGGCTCCTTCCCATTCTCATGCCCTGTGAGAATGGAAGAATTCCTTGCAGGGTGTTGGGAAGGATTATAGTTTGACAAGAAAGTCTCACAGATATGTGTGCTTAGCTGAAAGATTTTAAAATGTAGAATCTGAAGAAGGAATAGAGATGGAAGCAAGTTTTGATATAGAAGAAAAGAATTTCTGAGCCAGTCTTACTGGATAACCAAGGAGGCAAAGGGTGTGTGAGTTAGAAGGGGTTTTTATGGCTTAGAGCAAAGGATAAACCCAACCCAAACAAGAAGATGTTTGTACCAAGCAGAAAGATGGCACAGGCAAACAAGGCAGCAAATGTGGCAAGTAGAAAAAAGGTCTCAGAATTTTCCACTGCAAGAAAACTGAAAAACAATTTCTAGCTTAAACTCTAATGTACAGACTTTTAGTGATTGGAGAACAGTAACATGAACATAGTAATTATAGCAGTTATGATAGGCTAGAGATAAAAGTTAAGGGATAGATTGGTTCTGCTGTATTAAGATGCTCAGGAAAGAAAAGTCTATAATGCATTGTAACCAAAAGAAAAGTCTATAATGCACTGTAACCAAAACCAAAGGGTCTCCAGGCCTGCCTGCAGCTGGAGCTGACAGCTGTGGGCACAGCTCTGTCACCCATGACCCCAGACTGCTGTAACACCTTGGATACAAACAACTGCATTTTGAAGAGCTGCCCGGAGTCCTGCATCTCTCATTTAAGCTCTTACAATGGCACCCAATGTGCTTTGGCAACAGCTTTTTGAGGATTATTATTTTTATTTATAATATGATTTTGGTTGATTCCCTCATCTGAAGCCCTTGTATTTACCTTGGAATTAACCCCTTAAAGCTCTGTATATCCTGACACTGCCTGGTAGCTAATGGGAGGCTGAGTTGTGCTTCAGTAGTTTTCACATCTGGGGGGATAATAAAAATATTTCCAGCTCCAGCAGTTATTAATACCACAAAATAATACCACCCTTGCTCTTCAGAGCATGAAGGAACCACTGGTGGATGAGGATTAGCAAGGAGTGTATGGTACAGGTGTTTTTGCACCCTTTCCAGAATGAAATCCCAATGGCCAGGCAGCAGAGAGTGGAAAGCTGCTCCATGTGCACAGATGGGCTCTGCAGAGGATTTGTTCTGCCACCACTGCCCCCTGCTCCTAGGGACAGCAGAGACACAACAGCCTTGTCCAAAGAGCAGCAGCTTTCCCCTGGTGCTGCCAGAGAGTGAAATGGCACAGAAATCTCTTCCTCTCACAGCTGCTGCTCTGCTGTGGAATTGCTTTGCTGCTCCCTTTTAGGATGAAAGGTTTGTTTTTTTCTTTTCCTTCTTTTCATCAGTCCAAATGGGACAGCACAAACCCAGCCACGAGAGCCACGTCAGCTGAGGGACTTTATAAGCTGCTATGGACTTGAATTAAAAATTGGAACTCATATTTGAGCAGGGAAGCTGAGAAAGAATGACATTCGACTGCAACAAGAATCAATTTCCTCTCCTTGCATTCCTGGCTGTTTTTACACTCCCCTGATGATTACAGGTACTGTGATTTGGGTTTAATTGGGAATTTTCCCACCCAGAACTGAAGGAGACTGAGATGTGCAACCTTCCCACCCTCACAGAATCACCACTGGGCTTTCCCAGGGAGGTTTGGCTCACTTCTCATGTCATCATCATCCTCTTTGAAGTGCAACAAAACATTTCTTGAACTGCACCGAAGTCTGCACTTGAGCTTTTCATTGCTCAGCTGAAGCTGTGACTTCTCTTGGGCTCTGTAATTTGTGGGCTTGAACAGTTTTTAACTTCACACCAAAGGCAGCAGAAGGGCAGAGTTGGAGTTTGTCCCTTGTCCTAATAATTCAGGGCAGATTTTCCTTGGACATCCCAAAACTGAGATGCTGTTGGCTCTGTCTCACAAATGCTTGGTAGAGGCACAGAGAGGTGACTTCCCTCTCATTTTGTAGCAACAGAATGAGAACATCAGCCTCAGATTACTCAAAGGTTTGAGTTAAAGTGAAGGCAAGGATATGAATAATCTTATCTTTATTTTTCAGCTGTCGTCTCAGTTTTGCTGACCTATTTGTCCACCCTTTTCTCCACTTCCCTTGCTGTAAAAGATGGTTAGGATAGATATTTAAATGTTGTTGTCTTTTGAAGAGGAAATTCAGAGTTTTGCAGTCATTTATTTCTTGGATTTGAGCTGATCTATGTACATGTTTCTGCACCCAGGCTCCAGCTTGCAGACACACACACATAAAACAGAATCAACAAAGAGCTGTTTAAATAACAACCACAGTAACAGCAGCAGCATTAGCAACACCAACAGGAGCTGTGCTCCCCAGAAAATTCAAATTTTACAGCTGATCTTGAATTCATTCATAAAAAAGTCTGAGTTTTGCAGAGCTGAGCTCCCACACGAGGCCAAGAGAGGGCTCCAGTGAACTGTGTTTGCTTTACTCTGAATTAGGGGATTTGGGAAGATCACAAGGGAGGAGGAAGAATGAGAGAGAGGAAATGTGTGAAAAGTGCAAAGGCATGCTGGAAATGGAAAAAAAGAGAGAAAGAGAGAGGAAAAAGAAGAAAATATCTGCTAATTTCTAGTGTTGTGTCTTTATTTTCTGTAAGATTGTACAAAACCAAACCATGCACATAAATAAACTGTGTACATGAACAAGGAGTAAAAATATAGTGGGAGGAGGAAGAACACGCTCTGGGAAAACAACTTTCCTGATGGAAAAATACTGAAAAAGTCAGAGAAAACTCTGGACAAGGGCAGGAAATTTGGCAACACCACATAACTGGCAAATCCATGGCTTTTTACAAAACTGAGTGTTTCTCTCAAGCAAAATTTATAATCCACCTTTAATTAGTTACAGCCACATTTTCATTTAAATTGGTAGGAAAGTACTGATGTTACTGTGGGTTGCAGACGAAAATTTAAATTCCTGACTTCCTAACAAATTTTTTTTAAAGAATCTCAGCTCAGAACTTCTCATTTTCTGAAGCTTTAGGACAATGAGGTGCCTGTGATGGGACTGTTACACTTTGTTCCTTCAAAATTTCTCTCTCTTTGCACAGAACATTTAAAAACATCTGGTACTCTGAGGCAAAACCCAGTTGGACCATGGAGAAAATTCTTTTTTTGTCTTTTCCCTTCTCAGAGCCACCTTCAAGGTGACAGCACTTGATTTTCACAAGAACTTTAACCATTCACAAGAATCTTAACTATTCATTAGAACAGAGATAAAGAATCTCTATTAAATAGAGATTATTATAGAGGTTAAATAGAGAATTTTAACCACATGACTTCAAAGCATTTCACACAAGTGTTCCAGAGAGTTACAATAATTAAGTATTGAGTGCATTGTTGTGTTTTGGGACACTTGTTCAACATGAAGAGCTCGTGGCAGAACATGCCACAGCAAGGACTGTGGATGCTGGTGGTCAAAAAAAAAATAAAGCTGGAAGGATGTAAAAAATCAGCCGGCATTCAAGCTGCGGACTAGTAAGCAAAAATTCCTATGGGGGAATAAAGAATGGAAAATTTAGAGGAAAGACAGCTTGAATAGCCTTCAGGATTTCATATCTGATTTAGAAGGTCATACAAATCCAGTGGAGGCATTTCAGGAGGGGGTAAACACCACTGAAACACAGGGTGGGAAAGATTTCCTTGGCAAGAGTGCCTCTGGTTTTCTTCTTGCCATTTTAAATTTCTAATTCTGTTATTGAGAGGTGCCATTGAAAGCTTTGATGGCCCTGCAAGGTGACAATTCCAGCTTCAGCAAGGTGCAGCCCAGCCTGCTTAGAAGAATAACCTTTATGTGCCAGGAAATGAAGGCTGCCTCTAATTGGCCTGTTGAGAATTAATCACTGCAAAAACCAATCCAAGTCACGAGTGCAGCAATCTTTTCTTTCTGAGCAGCATTACCCAGCCCCAGTCTGGGGAAGGACACTGAGCAGGGATTTTAAAATATTTTATGAAACCTTCTTTGACAGTTGCAGTTTCAGGAGCCCTTTGATCCAAGCATCAAAAATAGAGGGAGGTGCATCCTGCTGAAATGCTAGTCCCAAGCAATGAGAGAATTCTCTGCTAAACTTCCACAACTGACACAAACTTCTTGCTGATTTTTATTTTTTGGTGTTAGTTTTAGACCAGGTAACATGAAACTGAATTTTTTCTCATCTAGCATGTCCACTGTCAAGGGGGAAATGTTCTGGTGTTCTGGAGACCTTTTTTTATGCATTGGGCAAAATATTTTTGCAGGTCTTTGAGGTTTGTGCTGCCCAGGTGCAGTACAGGACACCTGAGTGTAAATTCCAAGATAACACAAGCAGAAGAGGAATTGATTTTCCCATGTGCTGCCAGCCTTGGCAGCCAAAAAAAGGCTGACAAATGTCCTAGGCAAAGAAATTTATTAACTAGTGAAGTGGGCTTTGCTTCTTCATGTATACACACTTGTGATGGTGTTCACAGGGGTTCTTGGATTGGGGAAGAGACGAGGATCTGACTCCATGTTTCAGAAGGCTTGATTTATTATTTTATTATATATATTACATTAAAACTATACTAAAAGAATAGAAGAAAAGGTTTCATCAGAAGGCTAGCTAAGAATAGAATAAGAAGAAATGATAACAAAGGTTTGTGGCTTGGGCTCTCTGTCTGAGCCAGCTGACTGTGATTGGCCATTAATTAGAAACAACCACATGAGACCAATCACAGATGCACCTGTTGCATTCCACAGCAGCAGATAATCAATGTTTACATTTTGTTCCTGAGGCCTCCAGCTTCTCAGGAGGAAAAATCCTAAGGAAAGGCTTTTCCATAAAAGATGTCGGTGACACCCACTGGATAATGTAAAGAGAGTGTTGTAAAACTGGCTGTATCATACTGACTTCCCTTCTTTCTCTGTCTCTGAAAATGAGCTCCCTGCTCTCTCCTGAGCACATTTCTGAGGATTGCCACCTTTGCTCTCTGCCAAGCAGTGAAGGTGGAGCTGAGACCTTCAAGGTCTGTGATCCTGCCATGGAGCAAAATTCATCCTCTGTTTCTTTAGGTTCTGAGCTGAGCTATGAAGTGTGGTGGGTGTCCTCCTTTCCTGGAGGAGCTGATCTTTCAATGTGTCTTGTTGCAGTAATTTGGTGTTTTCAGCTTATGTGGCCTCTTTTGTGCTTCTTAGCAGTTTTTTTCTGCTTCCATGATTTGTTGGGCCCATTGAAAACCTGCCCACCTGGCCCAGTGTTTGAACATGGCCCAGTGATGGTGCTGAAGGTGCTGCCTTGTGAAGGGCTCAGGTCCATGTGGATCAGCAAAGTGTTCCTGAGCAGGTTCCACCTCAGCTGATGCTGCTTGGTTCCTGCACCAGGGACGGGACATGAGCTCTGAATCTGGACCATGGCTCAATTTTACCCAGGTAAAATCTCATTTTCCCCCCAGGAGATCCATTCTGCCTCATTCTCCCAGTGTTTGAAGGTGGTGTCTGGAGGGCCTGGCTGTAGCAGTGCAGGGCTCTCATTTCACCCACAGGATTTTTGGTAATGAACAGTCCAGTCCCTGCGCAGCACATGGTTTCTGAGGTAGTATAAATAACCCCAGATATATTTGGGCATCCACACCTTGTCCCTCAGCCCTCAGGGGTATGTAGAATCCCAGCCTGAGTTTACTCCTGTGCTCCTGAAATAATTCATATTCCTTCTGCCAGGGAGGAGGGGGAGAGAGGAGCCCATTTGCAAACACTTGTGAAGAAGGAGGCAGTGTGGATTTATGTCCTAATGGGAGGGATTTGGCTGTGGGACGTCTGAATGAATACAATCTGATGAGTTTCATTAAGGGTACACCTCATTCTTTTAATTAACTTCTTGTTCTTGTCCTTGGTGAAGTAGTAATTATTTTTTAATTAGCCCAACACTGCATTGCAGAGCTAGCCAACCCTAGCCTCATCTTGGAGAGGTGTCATAAGAATTAAGTTAATTAGCTTGTCACCATCCCTGTAAAATATGGCTGTGTTTGGCAAAAAGGAGGAAAAGAAGCCCCTTTGCTGTTGCAAGGTTAATTAAAAACCACAGTGCAAGAGTCAAGTGGGAGAGAGGCAGATCCTGGGCTCTGGTGAGTGCTGTGGCTCACATCGTCCATGGCTCAGAGGTGGAAACACAACAGCACAAATCCCCAAATCCCCAAATCCTGGTGTTCCCCCTGCATCCTGGGGCTGGGAGGCAGCTCTGGAATTGTGGCCGCAGGGGGAGAGAGCAGGTCCAGGGGCTGTGGCCAGCCTGGCCTGCAAAGCAGTGTCACTGTCACATCTTCTGAAAAATCCCCTTGCCCGGGATCTCCTGGGAAGCTGAGAAGCCTCAGAGAAAAAGGAAAACAATATTTATCTCATTTGCTTCTGCTGTGTTTTGCTGCTTTGGAATGTGATTGGAGATTGTTTATCCAACATATGAATTGTTTTTACTTAATGATCAATCACAGTCCAGCTGGCTTGGGACTCTGGAGAGTCACAAGTTTTAAATTAGTATCTTGTTAAGCCTTCTGTAAGTATCCTTTCTCTATTCTTTAGTATAGCCTTTGTATAGCACTCTTTAAGATAATATAATACCATAAAATAATAAATTAGCCTTCTAAGAACATGGAGTCAGATTAATCATTTCCTTCCTGCCATGGGGGACCCCAGAAAATACCACAAAGCAGAGCCACAGAATCAGGGGCTGGGTTGGGTTGGGCAGGATCTCAAAGCTTATCCAGTGCCACCCCTGCCATGGGCAGACACCTTCCACTGTCCCAGGTTCTTCCAACCCCCGTCGAATGTGGCCTTGGACACTTCCAGAGATGCAGGGGCAGCCACAGCTGCTCTGGGATTCTGGATGCTCGGGGTTCTGCCCGGCATTGTGGAGGTGGGGAGGCATCTGGGACCTGAGCCTGCCACTGGACACTTTTTTTGTGCGTCAATTCTGTGAAACTGCAATTTCTGCAATTTTAGCTGGTGAACACAGAATTCACAGAATTCACAGAATCCCTGGGTTGGAAGAGACCTTCAAGATCATCCAGTCCAACCCAGCCCCAACCCCTCACCCAAACCCTGGCCCCCAGTGCCACATCCAGGCTTTGTTAAACACACCCAGGGATGGGGACTCCACCACCTCCCCGGGCAGCCATTCCAGAACTTTATCACTCTTTCCATGAAAATTTTTTTCCTGCTATCCAACCTGTATTTCCCTTGGTGCAGCTTGAGGCTGTGTGCTCTGGCTGTGTCAGTGCTGCTGCAGAAAGAGCCCAGCCCCAGCTGAGCACAGGCACCTTTCAGGAGCTGTGAGAGTGATGGGGGCACCCCTGAGTCTCCTTTTCTCCAGGCTGAGCACCCCCAGCTCCCTCAGGGCTTCCTCACAGGGTTTGTGTTCCAAGCTCCTCACCAGCCTTGCTGCCCTCCAAATGTATTTCAGGTCCCAGCATCTCAAAGAGTCAATACCAGATGGAAAATACCCCACAGACATTTAGGAATTTGTAGAACTCATCCATTCCCCCCAGTTGTTTTAATTAAACTGAAAGAATTTCTGTAAAAATGAACTTAAGACTTAAAAAAAGATGTTTTCTCTTGCAGAGCCCATCTCAGTGATTTTCCACCAACTTTTGGCAAACCCTGGTCCCTGCACACCTGTGATTCTGCGGGAAGCACACTCACAAATATTCTGTGGCAGCTTCTCTGCCTTTCACAGAGAGCCCAGAGAAACCAGACTTTCTCTTCAAGCCTCATCTCTTGTCTTTCTGACAGTTCAGCATTAATTTTTTTAAGGCAATTTCTATCTCTTCTGATTGAAGAGATGAACTTGAATATATGATTCCTGAGGGATTTAGAGCTGTCTCCTAAATCTCTCCAGATGATAATGGCTCTGCTCTCTTTGCTCCAAGGGAATCCTGTTTCTTTTTCTAGATGTGTTGCTAATTGCTGGATGGACTCTGAGTATTCCTGGACACTTTTCCTTTTGCAACTTCCCAGGACAAAATAATGGTCCTGACCTCCTTCTGCTTGCCAGGGACAAGGAGAAGCATCAGTGAACATCCAGAGCCCAGGAGAAGGTGTTAACCCCTCCTTGTCTGTCTGTCTGTCTGTCAGGTATCCCCCAGGCCGTTTGAGTTCTGTGGTATCTTTGAGCCAGTTTAGAAAAGATCAGTAATACACAGAAAACATAAGTCTTTGGTGCCTTGTGGGATTTAGGACAAACTTCCACGGAGGAATTTGTGCCATAACTTTCTGTCTGACAGTTCACAAGGGTTTCTTTCGGTCAGAGCTGAAGATATTTTGAAAAGAAAATTTGCATTATTTTTTTGGGGGCTATTTTAATGGAAAATACTGATAAATAATGAACATAATTTCATATAACATGAAAATTCTGACTCTTCACTGAAAAGCAGTTATCTTTTGGATAACTAGAACATATTAATAATATTAATAATTAATAACTAATAATTAATAATTAATTAGCAATAATTAACTATTATTACTACTATTATTTGGAAAACTTTCTGTCCAAATTACAGAATCATTCACGTTAGAGAGCTCTGTTGCTGTTTTTTTGTTGTTGTGGAATCACAAATTTTGTAGGCAGTATGATTCCTTTTTTTTTGGTGAAAAATATTATGTATTAAAAATATTATGTATTAAAATATTATGTATTAAAAGTAAAGCTTTGACATAAAATTTATGCTCTAGAGCAGCTGGCCACCATCAGAGGCAGGATACTGGGTAGACAAACCCCTGCTCTGATCCAACCGAGTAATTTCTATATTGCAATGTAAATAATAATTTCAGAAGTAACTGTTTGGAGCTCCCTTAAGCTTTCAGCTGGGGGTCTGCGGGCTCTGTTTTTAACTCAGCAGAGAAGGTTCTTAGCAAAAAAATGAAGGGGAATAAAAAAAATTCCAGCAACCCCAGTGGTCTCCTTCAGAGAATAAGGATATTAACTTCAGCTTTAATAAAAACATAATGTTAACTAATCTACTGTGAAGAGCTCCAACTGCAAACTGGAGTGATTTACTAGTGAAAAATTGGAAGGGAACTGAAAGTTGGAGGGAACCTGCAGTCATTAGCTGCAGATTAATCATGAATTAAATTACTTCTGATTGTGTCAATCCATCCATTGCAAGGATTGTACCTTTCCAGCATTTGGCTGCTGCAGGGAAGGAAAAAGGAAAAAGAGGTCAGGATGGATTGGGATGTGCTGGGGTGTTTGAGATTGGTGCACAGATATTTTGTTGGGTTTAAAGAGGTGATGCTCCCAGGGCTGCTGCTTCTGCCACTGCAGATATTCCTTTGAAAAGTAACATTTCTCCTTTTGGATCACAGAATATGCTTTGTGGTCCTGTGTGTCCAAGATATGAGAGGTGTTTTCAGCAGTAAGGTGGGAAAAGGGTGCATCCCCAGTCTGGAGAGCACAGACATTTGTCTCAGTGAAACTTCTGTGCCCTGCTTGAGACAGTCACAATCCAAAGCAAAACGCTCCATTTTCAGTAGGGTTCAAACTGTTTTTATTATAGCATCCATGCTTTTTGTACATTCTTACAAAACTCATACGTTCAGTCTTTACTCATTGGTCAGGAGAGACAAACTAAATGCTCATTGGAACAGGCAGTTGCAGGTTTCTCTTATTTATACTTCTTTCTTTCTTGGTTTCTATGTCAATGACCTTGGTAGGAAATAATTTCAGGGGTAAACATGGATCCTCTGATCAAACACAGATCCTCTGATCAAACATGGATCCTCTTATCGAACAAAGGCAAAGTCCTAGGCAAAGAAATTTATTAACTAGTGAAGTGGGCTTTGCTTCTTCATGTATACACACTTGTGATGGTGTTCACAGGGGTTCTTGGATTGGGGAAGAGACAAGAATGTTAACTCCATGTTCAGAAGGCTGGATTTATTATTTTATGATATATATATATTACATTAAAACTATACTAAAAAGAATAGAAGGAAATGTTTCATCTCAGAAAGCTGGCTAAGTTAAGAATAGAAAAAAAAAAAAGAATGATAACAAAGGCAGCTGCCTCAGACTCTCTGTCCAAGCCAGCTGACTGTGATTGGCCATTAATTAGAAACAACCACATGAGACCAATCAGAGATGCACCTGTTGCATTCCACAGCAGCAGATAATCATTGTTTACATTTTGTTCCTGAGGCTCCTCAGCTTCTCAAGAAGAAAAAATCTTAAGGAAAGATTTTTAATGAAAAGATGTCTGCGACATGAAGCAAACACATAAAATCATATTCATCCCTAACCCGAACATTTCCAGCTCCTCAGGTCTTTGGAATGAGAGCTGAGGTCTTTGGGGGGAGCTGGTGTAAGAAATGCTGGTTTGGAATGAGGGGGATCAGCATGTCAGTGGCATGGCACAATTTAATATCCCTGCAGGCAGGGGTGTGTTTCCCATTGGGAAAAAAATTTAAGTTATACCTTTCAGAGTGCTTTCCTCCACACCCAGATTTATGGGAATGAGCAGTGAGGGCTCCAGGGAGGATGTGCTGCTGGATTAGTCTCGGCGTGACCAGGGAATTGTTAAATCCTGATGTGTTTTTGCTCATGTCCAAGTCGGTTTCCATTTGGGAGCAAGGTGGAGGCTCAGGGACATCCCTGCCCTGGGGTGGTGGCTCAGGTGAAACCCCTGTGAGGTTTATATGTGGAAATAAACTCTGTTCTTCTCTCCAGACACTGCAATGGGTGGTGTCATGTGAATGTCTCCAAGATATTAATTTAAATTAAAAAAAATTAATCCACCTCTTGCTGTTTCCCTGTACAGCTCTCCAGGGACCAGTGGGGTTTTTGCTTGGCTTCAATACAAATCAGTTTGTTGTCTTTAATAATCCCCCGTTTGACAACTCCAGACCAAGGATGCTGCTCCTGAAATGGTCAATTGTAGCTGTTCAGTCTCAGTGGAACAAAGAGGTTCTTTGAACGATTCCAAGTTGAATATTTCACAATTCACAGTCTGCAGGACTTAGTCTGAGGTGTTCAGAAGAGCTGGGCAGGGATGAGAAATGCTTCTGGCAAGCCTCTGTCTTGTGCTAGCTCCACCTCAAGCTGTGAGCAGCAGGCTGGGTTTTATTTTGGCTTGCAAGGCAGAATAAAAAAAAATTAAATACGTGGAAATTGTCAATTGTGAAACAAATCAAAGTTCACATGGGGGTTATTTTGTCCTCTTCATTAAAAGTAGATTAGTCTCCAGCTAAAAATACAATTTGGCAAAAGGGGAGTTTAAACATTCATCCTGGGTAATGTTGAGATTCAACATAGTGACCTTCCTTGGCCCTTCTCCAAACTGATTCACTCTTTTCATACATTGTTTGCTGAAACCATTACTTAAATCTGTCCTAGCCCTGCTGAGCCCTGCAGGTGGGCTCTGGTGGAGATGCAGCACAAAATGATGGGTTTGGTGAGGGCTGTGTGGGATAAAGCCTGCCCTGCTCCCTGGAGATGTTTTGTGTTTGTGCTTTTCACACCCTGTGAGCCACACGGGAGTGGGGCAGCAGTGGGGAGAGCTGAGGGTTGGTTGACCATGGCATGTGCAGGGTGCTGCTCCACACAGGGACAGGTTTTCTGTTCCGTCTCCATCCCAACCTGTGTTTATCTGTGCTGAGGCCTCCAGCTCACAGCACAGCTTCAGTGAAGGATTTTTTGTTGTTGTTTTTTGGTGGGGAATGGACTGGAATGAGGAGTCCTGAGCAGAGAGGCAGACAGTGACCTCTGCTCAGAGGTGAGAAATTTCCTGCTGCAGGAGCAAACAGGGCCAGAATTCTCCAGTGGGGAGGATTCCACTGATTTCACCCAGGAATTGGCTCCATAGTGGCTGTTCTGCCTTCAGATGGAGTGAAGACTGGGCTGTGTAAATCACAGCCATGAAATATTGCATCAGGAAGCCTCCTGTCACATTTTCATGGATGGGGGGGAAAGAGGGGAGCATCTCCCCCCCATGATAAAAACCTGCAGCAGACATCACTGATGGGGCTGGGTAGAGACAACAATACAAAGATAAGGACCCTTCTCCTCCCCCCTCCAAGCACCTCCCTCACTTTCTTTTTTCTCTCCCCTTTTTTCCTCGTGTTTCTGAGTTAAGAGGATTTTTTAGGCACAGTAACGAGTTTTTGCTTTGAACTTGGAATATGCATGCTGCAAAGAAAGCCCCTGCACTGTCCTTACTTAGTATGCCCAAATATGATTAGTGTCAGACTGTGAAATATCACTCCCTTATCTCCAGGAGCCAGCAGACAGGAACATTTCTAGGGATCATGGTCTTTTTTACTTTTTTGGCAAAACGCCGACTTTGAGAAGGAGATGCTTTCTGTGCACAGTCTCTTCACTGGCATGATTCTCATAAGCCTCTGGAGAATCTCTGTGCTTCTTTCTCTCTCTTTCTGCTCTCTTTCACTCATCCCTTCCTTACTTCATCGCTCATCAGGATTTTTAAACCAATTTCCTTCTCAGTTGTGTCACTGTTTCACCTACAGCTGAGGAGCGGCCCCTTCCCTCTCACTCCCCATCAGAGTTAGACTTGAAGACAAGCTTCCAGAAGATTCCTGATTATAGGAATTAATTATTTGGTCTGCATCGTTGCTGTTTATCTGCTGGCCAATGCTGCTTGGGAAAAAAAAAAAAATAAAGCCCAGCCCAATTTATTTACATATTAAGGGTCCTGCATGTCGACACCTGCAAACTGTGGATAACGGATTTGTATCTCCTGTAATTTCATGGATTTCTTCAGTGGTTTTATTGAGGAAAAATAGGAGAAGAGGGAAGAAAATTAGTAATGAAATGTGTTTCCATCTTTGCTTCTTAACAGGCTGCCAAAATTGCCTTCCTTTTCTGTCTCCTCAACACTCCCCCAAAAAAATCCCAAGTGTGTGTAATAATAGGAGAAACTCATTACAAATGTATCACTTCAATGCCTTGGAATGCTTTTGTTTCCAATTCTCTTTGATCTTCAGATGGGCTAAAGATAAGGACTGAAACTGCTTTTTAATATCTTCATCCTGATCTGGCACTCAGGTCGTGTGGAGAAGAGCTCTCCTGAAATCAGGGTTTGAGCTCATTCTCTTAAGCATGTTTGGATTGCAGGCTTTGATTGTGATCTATTTCTGCCTGCAACTTGGAAATGTTTAGGATTTAATGTATCTCAAGCTTAATACTCTTACATGCACCATTGGCCTCTGCTGGGAAGGATTAGAGCACTTCAGTTATAAGTCCTAAACCTTAATGCTGCTCTGAAAGAATCTCCCACTTTAGCAGCAGCACACACAGCACTGGGCTTTAAAGTGCAGGAGCACTGATGCTGCTGCCAGGCCTGGCTGAAAGTTTGAAAAGAAAGTTTCACAGCTATGTGTGTGCTTGGCAGAAAGATCTCTGAATGTAGAATCTGAGAATGAAACAAAGATGGAAGCAAGGTTTCATACAGAAGAATAATAGATGTGTAAATTGACAGTTGCTGAGCCAGCCTCGCTGGACAACTAAGAAAGCAAAGGTTGTGTTGAGATGGAAAGAGATGTCATGACTCAGAGCAAAGGATAACCTGACCACAAACAAAAAGATGATTTTACCAAGCAGAAAGGTACCACAGGCAAACAAGACATGTCGATGTGGCAAGTAGAAAAAAGCTCTAAGAATTTTCCACTGCAAGAAAATTGAAAAACAACTTTAAGCTTAACACAGTAATTCATGTGATTGGGTAGTATTGACCATAACATGGTAATGATATTTATGATGGGCTGCAGGTAATGGTAAAGGTATTGATTGGTTGATTATGTATTAAGATGCACAGCAAAGACAAATATATAATGCATTGTAACCAAAATTAAAGGGTCTCCAGGCCTGCCTGCAGCTGGAGCTGACAGCTGTGGGCACAGCTCTGTCACCCACAGCCCTTGGATACAATAAACTGCATTTTGAAGAGCCACCTAGAATCCCACAGCTCTCCCCTCAGGCTCTTACTCACAAGTTCTATGGAATCCTGTCTAGATTGTATCAGAAATATCCTTGCTATTTTAGATATGAAAATTGTGAAACTGCAGGTTCTGCTCTAAACACACCCTTCTTTGAAACAGGTCGAAGAGTTGATGTCTTAGTTGGGATCAACACTGGGGGTTTGCTGTGAGAATGATTGGGCTGAGATTTGAGCTGAGAGGTTGGGTAGGACTCTGAAAATCAGGGGAAATAAGGAGATTGTTGGCTATGAACAAGGATTCAGGAAAGGCTGATCCTGCAGAAGATTCTGCATGTGGATACTAATAGACCTGGAAAAGTGTGTCTCATAAAAGAAAAGAAATTCTGGTGTTTTAATTTAGAGTGACAAGACAGAGGAGACAGGAGAAACAGATTTTGTTAGTGCAGAAGATTTTGGAAAGATATTTAGGAGAATTTATGGATTGTGTTGCCCCGGGTTTACACCAGAGGAGGGGCTGTAGTTGTTTAGGAGTGGAATGTCCAACCCTGGAGGCAGCAGAGCTCTGGAGGAGTTTGGAAAAGCATGGAAGAACAAGTGAAATTGGTTCATAGCTGCTTGGAAAATGTGTATCAGGAAAGAAATGGGCAGAACTGGTCCTGTTTTGGGGTACAGGCAGGACAGCAAGACAGCCTTACAGCATCCTTTTCACCCTTCTTCTGTAGATATTCAGTGATGCTGCTTTAATTCTTGATTCATTTAATTGGCACCTTAAGCCACCATCACAGTGAGCTGCCATAGGCTGTAGGGAGTCTGCTACATTTATTATTATTATTATTATTATTATTATTATTATTATTATTATTATTATCTCATTTACCAGCCTGCATTGTTCATATTAGGCCTCTTATTTGGCATATTTATTGATAACCAAAGTGCAATTTTCTTGACTGGAAAATGTTAAGTTTTGGGCCTTCCAATGTATTCAGTGTTTGCTGCCCTTTCTCCTGTTGAATCCTGTGGCAATAATACTATTGATTATAGCCACAGGAATAATATATAATATATAATATATAATATATAATATATAATATATAATATATAATATATAATATATAATATATAATATATAATATATAATATATAATATATAATATATAATATATAATATATAATATACAATATACAATATATATGTAATATATAATATGTAATATATATTCCTGTATATTATCCTAATGTAATAGATATATAGTATAAATAATATATATCCTAATATATGTAAAAATAGATATATATCTTATAATAATATCCTATTATTATTGATTATACTCATGGTGGGAGTAGAATTCCTGGGAGCACAAAATAAAAGGAAGCCTTGGAAATCCTGCTCTGAGCATTTTGTGACTCAGGTGTCAGAGGAAACATGATGTAATCCAGTGTCAAAGGTACTCTGAAACCTGTCATGAAGAATTTTCAAAAATAAAAGTGACCTTTTAAATAGATTGACATTTTTGAAGCAAGAAAAGTCCATTAGCATGAAAATATAGGGAATTTAATCACTTCTCTCAAGGTGTTGGACCAAACCTCAGGATGTTGTCTTTTCTTGCTGGAGAGAAGGCCTGGGCAAAGTGAATATATTTTGAAATATGGAATCAATTTCCTTGTTAGCTTTATTGCCATCAGCAGGGAAGGAGGCTCCTGGTGGAGAACAGGAGGTGCCTCACCAGAAATTCAAGGATAAGCATCTCCCTGTGGGTCTCAAGCTGGAGGATGTGGCTGTTTCCCTTCTCTGCTAAGGAGAATCCTCTTTCTAACCATTCCATGCTTCTTCATTCCTCAGGGCTCAGAATTCACCTTCTGTGTTCTCCTTCTGTGTTCTATGAAATGACTGTTTTGTATGAAAATAACAAAAACTGAAAAGTTGCTCCCATCATTCACAGTCTTTGTCCAGAAAGTTCAGCTCTAGCCACAAAATTTTCTCTGTATTTTTTTTAAATCATAATAACATTTTCTCTGAAAATCTTCAAAGATTTTACTTCTCCTTGCTTGATTTATGAAGACAAAAAAAAAAAAAAAAGAAAAAATAGCTTGTTCTAAGTTCAACTACTTGGATTTCTGGCTGTGATTGATTCTTGCTGGTATACTTTGCTCTTCTCGGATTTTCAGTTCTCAAAATACCAACTGGAATAATACACCCAATGTGACCCCTGTAATCTGCTGAGGTTTAGGTTCAGCAGAGATTTCTGCCCCCAGTGCTGCCTGTCGAGGCACATTTCCTTTTCCCTCTGTGTCCGTGGGGTTTGGGGAGTTCTGCTCTGTCCATTTCTGCACCAAAAAGGATTAAAGCCCATCTCCCCCACAGCTGGGGCAATTCTGTCACTGTTAAGGTTCCAAGTTTTTCAGAAAATGTGAAAACACTTATTTACATGTTCTTAAATTCAGGTTTGTAAGGAGAGAGGGGTAGAGAGGTACACAAGGATGTAGGCAGGTGAGCTTGCAGTGATTTACATTGAAAATGTGAAGTACAAATTAGAGGGTGAAGTAGCTGCTGTTATCTTCTGGTCAGCATTGTTATGGCAGTGCTAAGTTTTATAAAAAAACATGTTTGGGATCTTTCAAATGTTCTTTTTCTGAGGCTTTAAAGAGAGGATGTAGTCTGCTTATCATGAAGATCTGCTTGTGTGTGCCCAGAATAAAACTGACCTGAAACACTTAAAATTATGATTCAGTCTCTCACAGCACTCAAAAAATGTTAACTCTGCTTCTTCACTGCCTTCAGCCTTCCTGGGTTTGGCCATGCTGCACTGGAATGCCAAACTGCAGCAATAAAAATAATCCCTCTTGCGATACTTCCAAAAAGAACAGGAACTTCCAGAAATCTCCTGAGTAGGATTTAGCTCATGAGGTTTTCGGCCTAAATTGGGGAGTTTGGAGACAGTTCAGAGGAAATAGCCAAGCCTTTGAGCACTTCATCACACTGAGCCCTTGTAGGCTTTCCCATTACCTCTGTCTGGTTTTGCAGGGTTCCTCATCACAGGTTCAGTGTGTCTCCTCCCCAAAGGCAGCCCCTTTTCCATCCCAGGCTGAATTCTCTCTGAGTTCTGCTTCCTTTTAGCTGTCTCCCAAGAATACTTACTTGCCAACATAATTTTCTCTTGGAATGATATTACAGCTTCTAAAGCAAGCCTGGGTCAGCAGTGTCACATGGATAAGAGACTCTTTTCCTCTCATGTGATACCATTTTAGTAGAAGATTAGGCTTTTAAC
The DNA here is from genome assembly GCF_027887145.1 of Ammospiza caudacuta. Taxonomy (NCBI): domain Eukaryota; kingdom Metazoa; phylum Chordata; class Aves; order Passeriformes; family Passerellidae; genus Ammospiza; species Ammospiza caudacuta. The sequence goes on from NC_080611.1 coordinate 5,965,385, forward strand.
CCTGTAATAAAATCAGCTTTCCTTGTTCTCCCTCTCTGGTTATCACTCGTGCTCTCTCTTTTTTTCCTTTGGTCCTCAGGCCCCATCAGTTAGACAGGACATAAATTCTGGCTGCTGGTCTGGTGAGCAATCCTTCCTGAGACTTGATCTGGGGACTTAATTAAGTGTGAAATTGAAGGGAGAACTGGCACAAAAAATGGCCGGGGTCCTGCGAGGCAGAAATTGTATAACTCCCTGGAAATCCAGGTGCAGAGGAATCCTCCAAGATGCCAGGAAGTTATTGACTGTGACTGCTTAACACCACGATGATGAGAGATTGGTACCCAGAAGCTGTTGTCAGGGAATGGATATTTTGCTGTGGGCATCCTGCATTTAGGTGAACGCCTCTGCTGTCTTTGTGCCTGAGTGGATTCACAGCCTACCTGGGGCTTTGAATTTCTTCCTTCTGTTGGATAAAGCTCTGCAAAGCAGGAATCAGCCTCAGAAATTGCTGCTGGGCTCAGCTGGAGCCAGTGCTTGGTTTCACAGAGGAAGTCCTGTTGAGGTTGGAGATTGGCTGATTCCTGCTGAAGGCACTGAGGTGGTTTCTGCTGGGATAGTCCAAGCTCTAAAACCCATAGATTCTGCTCCACAAAGTCCTACAGCCTTCTTCTTTGTCCCCAAAGGGATCTAAATCCAGAATGTTGTATTTTGGGATGATGTAGTGTCTGTCCTGCTGCTGCAGTGCTGGGGGCTCCTCCCTGCCTGTGGCTGCTCTTCTGGCCTTGGTGTGGTTTGGAGCAAGGCTGACTTCTTCTCACTTGTTCCCATGGGTGTTGAAATCCTAAAGTTACAGGGCAATCAATAAATTCAGCCAAAACCTGAGACATCAACATGTTGTGGGACAGAATTACAGCCCTGCTGTGGTCAGGGCAGGGAGCAGGATGGCTCTCTGGGATTGGTGCTCAGCATGTGGAAGATGCTGAAGAGTTTTTTTAAAAGCTGAAAATTTCCTCAAATGGGCCATCCTGTGGATGCAGATTGAGTTAATGAGAGCAGGTCTGTACCTTGGGCATAATTTCCTTTGTGTTGATTGAAAATTTTCTGGAGAGTAATAAGGAGAGGCAGTGAAATTGCTGGTGCTGTGGAGTTTGGCATCACCTGAGGATCACCTCAGGCACTGATGAGAATTGCCCGTGGAGATGACACAGCAGTAAATATCAAACCTCAATTTAAGGTTGTGTTTGTGCACAACAGAAGCTGACAAAGCTTCATTTCAGTACATTGCTTTTGCTGGTCTGTGTACACTCCTCAGCAAAGATTTAGTAACAGATGCTGCAGCCATGTCTAATGTTAGCAAGATTTCATTAGCTATATATAGCATGCTCCTCTCATTGCAGTGCCCCATGATGTTCACTCAGATTGCTGCTTGGAACTGAAAAGGAGAGCATTTTGTGGTGCATTTATTTGTACTTCTCCTACTCCTCTCAGTCAGAAATAGTCAATGTGGTTTTCTCGCCTTCAGTGTGAATTAGTGAGGTACTGTTGTATTAATCTCCTCTGGGTGCAATTCCAGTTCTCTTACTTGCACCAGCTAGGATTTGACTCCAAATGTGGCTTCCACAGGACCATTTGTGGATTAACATCCTGTTCTGCATAAGCATCCCATAATCCAGCTTTAATTGTGTTTTAATCGTGACTGTAACAAAAGACTTAGTGGTAGTGAATAACTGCAGGCCTTTGGGTTTGACCTGAATAGAAGGAAAAGCTTTGCAATGAATATTGGAGAAAGAAAAAAAAATATTGTTCAAGACAAAGGGGATTGGAAAGTGGGCTGGCATGCAGGTTCAAATGTCACACCTCTGTCAACTACACTGTCTTCATCTGGAAAGAGCCAGGTTTGTATTTATTATTTGTGGTTGTACAAGTATTTGTTGTTGTGCCACATAAGAAATTAGTTTAGTCAGAGAAAAAAAGGATTACAGCAAGATTTTAGAAGTTAGTGTACAGGGAGCTGCTTAAGGGACATGTGATGGTTTTTGTTGATAACAGAGTTGTCAGGACTAAGCGTGTTGTGAGGTGGAATCTTGTGAAGTGGGTTTTGTGGCTGATTTTATTAAATATTCCCATCAGTGAAGCTGTTGCTGATGGACTGTGGGGAGGCATCAGCAGAGGAGGAGGATTGGAGAGGGGGAGCCACAGAAGTGGTTTGACACAGAAGTGCAAGGTGATGAATCTCTGGATTAAATCAGGAATTTTTGCTGTAAATTCGAGCCTCACTGGCTGTCAGTGATGTGAGTGAGGGAACTGTCTGTGTAAATCAATCTCAGAGGCCTTCAAGACACTGATATAATCAAAAGTGCCATTTGCAGGCTCTCAGCAGCAGCCATCAGGAAACACCAACACCATGGGACAGGATGACCTGGGAATCCTGCTGTGGTTCTGCCTGCAAGCTTTCAGAGAAGGAAAAAACACCAGTGGAAGCAGGTCCAGAGAAATCTGGATGCTGTAAAGATCAGGAGCAGGGTTATTTTATGTTGTATTCTATTTTATGTTATATTTATTCCATTTTATGCTATATTTTATCTTGTGTTCTCTCATGCCACAGGTTTCCTTGTGTTTTGGCCTTGGCTTTGTGCAAAGTCTGGTCTGTAGGCACTGGAAATGTCCAACTCTGCATTTTCCCTCCTATTTTGGGATGAGGGCTATGTGTATTGCAAATTATATAAATATTTGAAGCTAAAAGGGGAAATATTGTGACTTGATAACAGAGGAATGGAATAGATATGCTTTTAATTTTATGACCATCCCCAATGGAATTTCTTGCAACTTCTGAGTGTAGCATCTGGATGTGGTTACAATGGGAGGTAATTGGACAAGGTGTGATGCTGATTTATCCAGTTTCCATTTCTCCTGCTCAGTGCATTGACTGATCAGAAAGTGTGGGAAATACAGAACAGAAATGAGGAGAAGAGGTGCAAACTAGAAAAAAGCAGTGAAGTCCCCTGTGAAATGATAATCCAAGACATTCACAGCAGAGGAAGATGCTGAGGAGTTGGCAGGGCTGAGAAAGTTTGGAGCAGATCAGACAGGAACCTGCAATGCATTAAGCAACTGATGGGTTTTGTGGTTAATTTCCTATTTCAGGGAAAACCAGTGTATTTTTGCACTGCTCTGCATGCAGCACACCAGTAACTAAGTAGATTTTTTTGATACTAGGAAATACAGAGGAAGGTTAATTGAAAGTGTATTGATGATAAGTGATTTGGATAATGTAGGGATATATGGTTTAACTGTTTAATAACATGATAGTAGGTGATGGTTCCTTTTGCTGTAGGAACAATCCCAGTTCCCCAGTTGGAGAGGTTCTCTGCATGTCATCCTTGCTGCTTCTTATAAAAACTAGCAGGGTTTGATCAAAAACATTTCACGTGTGTCACTATTAGGGATTTCTTTATTTTACCACTCCAAGAGAAGAGGTAAGCCCCACCAAGGTGTGAGACTGAGGACTGTGGCCAAGGCAGCAAGAGATTTGCTGTTTAAGGAGCCAAGTGAAACAAGACACAATTAGGAACAACGTGCCCCCCACAGCTCCCAGAGGCCGATTTATGGGTCCTGAGGGGGTCACATTTGGGCTTTGCTGTGCCTTGTTTGCCTTGGCTGCATAACACTGCAAACCCATGTGCCTGTTGCTTGGCATCTGAGGCACAAATCGCACCTGCAGAGGGCTCAGAGGCTTTTCTGCTTTCTCCTCCTCTCTGTCTGTGTTTGTTCTGAGAAGATCCTGGTGCCACAGTGTTGGCTGTCCTGAGGAAAGGGTTCACCAATTCCTACATCCCACCAGCAGCTCTTTCCCTCACGATTTGCCTCTAATCTTGGGGCTGCCAGTTGTGTTTCTTGTTAGGAATTGAGAGGTTTCTAGATTGCTGGCGCACAAGAGGCATTTCAGGAGCTCCTCTAGGTGCCTTCCATGGTCAGTTCTGCAGATGGAGCAGAACATCACTGTCACAGGATATTTTCTGAAAAAATGAATTTTTTCTGCTTTCTCTCTCCAGACCCTCACCAAGCTCTCCCCATCCTCTTTATGCTCTCCAGTGTGGGTCTGTGTCTCTGCTGGCATCACTCTTCTTTTGCAGCACCTCTATGTGGCTAAAACACACTCTCCAGATTCCTTTCCACAGGAGAAGTAGAAATCCTGCATCACCCAGGGGCTTTGAGAACTCTCAACTCTCTGCTTGACAGTTGTGGGTATTTTTGCAAGGAACACCAAAACTCTTGGGTTGTTATGTGTGAGAAATTCCACTAGGTTGGCAAGCATTCTCCTTTTTTCATGATTAATATACAAAGCTTTTAAATTTTCTTAAAGAAAGAACCCCTCTCTCGTTCTCAATAACACCATATTGTTTCTCCACTGCAAACATGAAAAAAAAAATCTGTCTAACTGCAGCTTGCTTTATCTGTAGCAAAAATATTTGGCTAGGCTTTTTTTTTTTTTAATTTCCCCACACTCCATTCAAGAACTATTAACCACAATGAACAAAACCCTGTTGTTGTGTGAGGGTTTCCTGTGGAATGACCTTGCTGCAGTCTGGATGTGTTACCACGAGGCAGCACCACGATATGATCTTGGTTTCATGGCAGGTGAGATTTCCCCCACAACAAGACCATCTGCAGTTATTTCCCTACATCCAGTGTCACTGCAGGTCTGTCCCAGTGGAAGGCTCTGAGTGGTTTGTTTTCACTTTTGACACTCAGGCTTTCACGTGGAGGTGAAAGTTCGCCCCGACGGCGGCTGGGTGAAATATCACAACATTCAATTCCACAGCAGGTTCAGAGGGTGTTTCATAACGTTTTTGAAACAGATGTCAGGCTGATCTAAGAGGAGGAATGAGGGCATCTTTAATGTGTCACCATACTTTATCTTAGAACAAATAAACCTTCTGATTCTGCACGGGGAGGTCACGGCAAGGAAGGCAACTCAAGCCCTTGTTTGAGCAAGGCAATGACATCAGTCTGCCAGGGAAAGCAAAACAGCTGAAGCCCAGTCCTGGAGATGTTACCTGGGCAAAAATGAGCCTCACTTAATGTCTTGCCTGGTTACCAGTGATAGATCTGCTTCAGGGTTGGGCCTCTGAGTGCTGTGGAGGACGCAGCCTCTGCAGGATGAACATTTTTAAATCAAAAGCATGTGTTGGTTTTGCTTGTCCTGTGCTTGTTTGACTGCTTTTGTGGTGCTTTGGGGGAACAGCAGGTATCTGTGCTGTGTCAGCCTCTCTGCCCTGGACATTTGTGATGATATAAATGTGGAGTTACAATACCCACTTGCACTCTTGCAGCATTTTAATTCCCATGCATTGTTGCTGGGCTGATGCTATGTCTGATTGTGCAGAGGACAAGCAGCAGTGCTCTCTGATTGAGTGCTGTGGAGGATACAGCAGGATGAACATTTTTAAATCAAAAGCAGCATGTGTTGGTTTTGCTTGTCCTGTGCTGTTTGACTGCTTTTGTGGTGCTTTGGGGGAACAGCAGGTATCTGTGCTGTGTCAGCCTCTCTGCCCTGCTCTGGATATTTGTGATGATGTACCTGTGGAGTTATGTCACTGTAGGACACAAAAGAACACAAGCTCACGCTGCTGTTCTCAAGGTGAAGGAAAAGGGAAGTTTATTTTCTGACTCCAACATTTATAGTTTTCCAAAAGTGACAGCAGATTGGAGCGTGACAGTGCCACCTCTCCAATGACACTGGACAAACCAACAGTCCATCAAATTTCTCCTCCTCCATAAAGGAATGCAAAACAATGAGTTATTTATAGAAAGTGTGTGAGAAAGTTCACTACGAGAATGTCAACATCAGAAGGCTTAGAAAAATCTTAAAAAAGATTTTTTTTTCCAGGGGGACAGAGTTACAATAGGATATTATTGTAGAACAATACAATAGAATATTATTGTAGAACAATACAATAAAAGAGTAGTTGCTTTCTTGCAGCACTTTCATTCCCTGGCATTGTTGCTGTGTCTGATTGTGCAGAGGACAAGCAGCAGCGCTCTCTGCTTTCATCTGTGCCTGTTCCCTTTGTTCCATCCCCTAAGGAAACCAGGTTTATGGCGCTGTGTTTGCAAGTCTGCTGCTTTCTGCTGGCAGCCCTCTCACCTGGCCTTAGACCCGACTGGAGCAGGGTTTGATGGTGGGACAGAGGTCCCAGAGCTGTTGGGTTTATGGCTCTGCTGCAAGCAGGTGAGGGGGGAGTGCAGAGATGTGGCTGCAAGGAGGAAATAAGGAGGATTTTGTGTGTGTGTGTGTGTGTGTGTGTGTGTTTTCAGGCTTTAATAAACCCCAGGCTTTGCTGCTCCTGCTCTCAAATGCTATGAGTGTGTGAAGCAAAGCTCAGGGATGCTGAGGCAGCAAGCTGTGCCCTCCTCTGGGCATCTCTGCCAGGGTGGGCAGGCTCTGGGTCTGCTCTTCCTCATGGGTGCTGCTGGTCATCCCCAAGGTCCCACCATGAGCACTGCTGACCCTGTCCCCTCTGATGCTGGGGGCATCCTCACCCTGCTCAGCCTGGCTGCCTCTGTCCCCTCCACTCTCTGCCATCTCCACATTTCCCCCAACCATGCTGTGAAATAGAGCAGCATCCCTTGTTCTGCCTGTTTTCAACCCAATCCCTTTCTTCCCTGAAATACACTTGTTTAATCCATGATTAGGATGATAAAAGTGCTGCCTGGAATAAGGCAAATACTCCGTGGTTTGGGTGTGAAGCTGCGGCAGTCAGGGCTGCTCAAAGCCCTGGCAGAGGAGATGTGGGGGCTTTTCACTCCCGAGTGTCAGATTAAAGCAATTTATCCTAATCTGATTAGTGTCTCATTCAGCGCCAGCCTGCTGATGGCAGCCTGGCTTAGGGGGCTCAGGAGCTGCTGTTTACCCCCAGCTGCAGGGTGCTCAACCCCTCGAGGGGGCTGGCGCTGAGAAATGGATGGCTAGTTTGTGTCCATGCATGCAGAACTGTTATTATTATTCATTTAATTTTTAAAAATTATTATTAATAATAATAATATACATGTTCAAACACTTGTTTGGGGGTCTGGGGCCCCTGGTTTTCACAACTTTGTCTGAGCTCCTGGTTGTGCTTTGGCTGCAGAAAGGAAACTCAGGGGGTTGTAATAATAATAATAATAATAATAATAATAATAATAATAATAATAATAATAAACATGGTTATGGGGCTCCTGGACTGCACAGCTTTGTCTGAGGTCCTGGCTGTGCTTTGGCTGCAGAAGGGAAACTCATGGGGTTGTTGTCCTTCAGGAGCCCGAGCTCCTTTGAGGAGCTGCAAAATTATTATTAATAATAATAATATACATGTTCAAACACTTGTTTGGGGGTCTGGGGCTCCTGGTTTTCACAGCTTTGTGTGAGTTCCTGGCTCCTCTTTGACTGCAGAAGGGAAGCACGGGGGGTTGTTATCCTTCAGAGGAGCTGCAAAATTATTACTATAATATAAAATAATAAAAAATATTGTAATTATTATTATTATAATTATTATAATTTTATAATAATAATAGTAAACATGTTCAAACACTTGTTTGGGGTCTGGGGCTCCTGGTTTTCAGAGCTTTATGTGAGCTGTTGGCTCTGCTTTGGCTGCAGAAAGGAAACTCAGGGGGATGTTGTCCTTCAGAGGAGCTGCAGCAATATTATTATTATTATTATTATTATTATTATTATTATTATTATTATTACTATTATCGTTATCATTATCATTATGTGACACCAATGTGCTGAAAACTTGGCTAATCCCTGCCTGTGGCATGGCTGGTTTGCACAACTGCCCTTTGGTTATTTATTTCCCTGCAGGCTGGTAAAGCTGAATAGGGCATTAAGAGAGACACCAGGATGTTCCAGGGCACAAAATGGGACTTCAGCTTGTGCAAACAAAGCTCTGTCCCCTCTTGGAATTGTGGTAAAAGGAGGAGTTACTGCTGAAATCTATGATGTATGGGCCAGATTAATTCTTCCTTGTATTGCTGAATACCTGGGATTCCTTCTTGGAAGGCAAATGCAGAAGTAAATCACAAATCAGATCTGCAGTTCTGGTGTATGATAAATTCTATATTACCTTCTTGATCCTCCCGATATTGGTACTCACAGACTTAGACTTCTCTTGGTTTATTTTTCTTCCCCAGAAGTCTTTTATTTAAACACCAAAGCAGTGAAAGTTCTGTAATGTATTACCAGTTTTCCATTTTTCTTCACAAAGCAGCAAATGTTCATCGATTTTTTTTTTTTTTTTCTTTTTTGAGATGACATCAGATAAGGGAAACAGAAGCAGAAAGAATGTGCCAGGAAGTTTAACACAGTTAATTTGGTGACCTTTAGATGTCAGTATAATCAAAGAATAGCACAAAGCTCGGGGCAGGTTTGGGAGCCTTCCTGCTTGGCAAGTTTGGCAATCTCTTTCCTTGGACTAATTCGCTGGACTGGCTGCTGGAAACCCAATTGCTGCTAATTTATGGGTGTGTTTGATGTGCAGGGGCTGTAGCCCTCAGCTGTGTGCCAGGAGAGCCTCCCTGAGCATTTCTTGCTGAGGATTTTGGCTCTGCTGGATGATTCCAAGGGGAGGGAAAGGGCAATGGAACCTTCACTGGCACCATGCCCTGTGCCAGATACTTGTGCTAACACAGATCTATCAAAATAAGCTTCTTCAGTAATAATTGTAATAAATCCAGCAGTTTTCTCTATCTGTAAATCCATTCCTCCATCAGATAATGTCCCTTGGGCACTAGAAGTGTCATTCTAGGACTTAAGGACCTTTTATTTTGGTCAGAGAGGCTTTTGTGCAGCCATGCTGACATGACAGATGTGTTACTCTGTTATCAAATATTTTCTTTGAAATGTTGAACAGGGTAAGCAAACATGTACCTGTAAATATTTCTGCAATTGCCCATCAGGGTTGGGTTTCCTGTGTTGTTTTGGTCACTGTGTCTCCATGGGTTTGAGCTTCTTGTGCTCTTCTCAAGTCCTGGATGGCAACTACGTCTGGGTTATTCATGATCCATAGGACCTCTGCCTATGAAGCTTCTCTATTTGTTTTTTTACTTCCCTCTTTTTAAAAAAAAAAAACCTAAAAGCATTTTAAATTTTTTAAAAATTAAAAGCTTGTTTCTATAGTTCAGAATTTGCAAAAACCGAGGCAATGAGCTGGGGGATATTTCTACAACCTACACTTTCCACTTAGTGTCTGTCCTGTTGTTTTGAAATACTTTTTTAATTGCAGTTTTCCAAAGTGGCATTTGAAGAGATTGACAGGACCCCATTAAGGCAAATTTGCCCCTTGAATTACTTTCTATTAAAAAAAAATCCAGCACCCTCCACTTCCACAAAACCAAAGATCAACAGAATGTTTCTATTAAAAGGAAATCCAAATGGAAACAGCTTTTAAATCTATCAAATATGTGTTTCTTTTCTTTATTTGCCTGTCAGACTTTGTATGTGTATGAAGCCCAGACAGCGAATTGACTTGAAACATATTATTACCCAAAATGATATTGACATCAGAAATGCAAAAGCACCAGTGAAAAAAGGTGGCTAGAGCTTGAAAATTCTCTTCTGGGCTCGAGTCCAGGTTTTGAAAACATGCTGCCTACATTTGGGTTGGAAGGTTGGGATCCAGGCTTGCGTGTGAGCCTGGACTGGCCATGAACATTGAGGAGATGTTGCTGCTTAACAGGCTCAGGCTGGGCTGCCAGGGCAATTCCTCTGGTCTCCAGCCCATTCCCAGCCTCCTGCTTTCCTGAGGGAGTGGAGAGGTTCAGCACAGGAGAGGAGTGGGTTCTATTCATGGTGTTGGCTGCCCTCAGCCATTTCCCAGCTTCCTACGGGCATCATCCCTTTTGCCAGCCACAGAGTTGGACCATGGAATCACAGAGTAGTTTGGGTTGGAAGGGACCCCAAGGTTGTGTAGTCCATGGGCAGGGACACCTTCCACCAGCCCAGGCAGCTCCAAGCCCTGTCCTCTTGTGTTTGTGGGGTTCCCAGACGAAGGCAGGAAGGATGAATCTGACTCCATGATTTCAGAAGGCTAATTTATTATTTTGTGGTACTATATTATATTAAAGAATACAGAAAGGATACTTACAAAAGACTAAAAGACTATGAAAACTCGTGACTCTCTCCAGAGTCCTAACACAGCTTGACCTTGACTGGTCATTAATTCAAAACAATTCACATGAAATCAATGAAACAACCACCTGTGGGTAAAAAATGTCTAAACACATTCCAAAGCAGCAAAACACAGGAGAAGCAAATGAGATAAGAATTGTTTTCCTTTTTCTCTGAAGCTTCTCAGCTTCCCAGGAGCAAAATCCCCCAGGAGGGGATTTTTCCAGAAAATATGACAGTGACACTGTCCAATCTGGCCTTGGATGTTTCCAGGGTTTCACAGCTATAACAACCTCTTTCCTAGCAGTGTTTCACCACCCTAGGCATAAAAAATTTCATTCTTATGTATAGTCTAAGATGGCTCTTTTTCAGTTTAAAAGCATCAGCCCTTGTCTCATCTCCACCACAGTCTTACATGCTCCCATCTTTCCTGTGAGCTTCATTTGTGTATGGCAAGGCTATAATAAAGGTTTTCCCAGAGCCTTCACTTCTCCAGGCTGAACAAACCCAACTCTCAGCCATTCTCCAGCCCTTGGAGCATCTTCCTGGCCTCCTCTGGACCCATTCCCACAGCTTCACATCTTCCCTGTGCTGAGGAACCCAAGGCTGGACACAGAATCCAAGTGTAGCCTGAGCAGAGGGGCAGGAATTGCCTTCCTCAACCTGCTGGCCCATGTTGGGACAAATGGGAGAGTTGCTATGGCTCGTGGAAAGGAGAACTGCTCCACCTGAAAAGGAAAGGAAAGGAAACCCAGGAGGTTTGCAGGCAACAGGGAGGTACAGGGTGACTGCTGTGCGTGGGAGATTGGGCAAGGGATTGGCATCAGCGGTTTGAAGCATCATGGCAAAGATAAATCCAAAGTTCAGCTCAAGGAGGGTGATTCAGCAATGCCGTGGGGTCTGGGAGGTTGTGAGCCTTGCTTTTGTTATGTGGGCACGCAGTGCAAACACTCCAGATGTGAGACTTTGGTTGGATTTTAGAGCAGTAGGGACCATGGTGCTGTGAGAGCTGCAATGTGCGGTGGGGATGGAGGGGGAATGGCAGCTCAGTCAGCACAAACCACCCCTCCCAGCTCAAAAACTCAGATTTGGGGCTCCTGAGGTTTCGACAGAGCTCGGAGGAAGCCTTGCCCAGTGTGAAGGGATCCACCAAGGGTTTATAAAGCCAACAGTCAAGATCTTGCTTTGTGTTGAGCCCGTGTTCTGCATCTCTTGGTTCTCCCACCACAAGAGTGGGATAACAGTTCTGCCTTATCTCCCAGGGCTGTTGATGGCTTTGATGTATGAAAGATTATGAGATGACTGGAAACTTTAACAGTGTAAAATACCTAATCCATAGGCATCAATGACCTCTTGAATTTACCTTTTTTTCATGAGGTCCTCTGAAATGTGTTGATTAATTCTTTGAGCACAGTGGATGCACTGCCTGCCAGGCAGTGGGGATGTTCTCATTTATAACTATAATATCCTTTACTCAAATTCCTGAGAACACTTCCAGAAACAGATGTAATTTGCCAGGTGAGTGTCTGCAAAGATGGGATGGGTGAGAGAATACAGATGGAAGAGCAACACTCCTCTCTCCCTGAAGAGTCTTTGAGGAAACCTTGCAAGTGTGAAAAAAGTTTCTTCTTCCCATTATTTCATCTCTAATTCCAATTTTCAGGCCAAAATGATGAGTGACACGGTACGCTGTCATCAGAATATATTGTTATGGTCTTGTACTATTTCTAATTGGTCCAGAAGCAGGAAATTCCACAAATCTCCCAAGCAACCCTTCTCCTCTGGGATTCTTAGTCTCTGTTGGCATCCCTGTCAGGTTTGGATCAGTTTTCGTTTAAAAAATGATTATACTTCTCATTGTTTCTCTACCAAAGAGTTTTCCTGCTGTAAAGCAGAGCACATCTGTCCTGTAACCAGCCCAGAGGGGATCAGTGCAGTGAGAAGGGATGAAGTCATCCAGCCTGGGCTGTGGGATGGGGCAGATTGCAGAGCTGGGATCTGTGCTGCTTTGTGTCCCTTTGTTCCAGCTCTGGGTGCTGTCAGAGACATCTCAGCTTGTGACAAAAACAGGCAGGTCCCACCTGTGCAAAATTCACATTGCTGTTTTGAGGGAGGCAGGCAACAGCTCATTGGATTTGAGTCAGATTTGGGAATAGTTTTGGGATTGGGTTCTTTGGTGCCCACCACAGGAAATAATTCCCATAGCTGTGATGGTGTTCACAGGGGTCTCAGAAGGCTTGATTTATTATTTTATGATATATATTACATTAAAACTATACTAAAAAAATAGAAGAAAGGATTTCATCAGAAGGCTGGCTAAGAATAGAAAAAGAAAGAATGATAACTGTTATCTTTTCATGAAAATCCTTTCCTTAGGATTTTTCCTTCTGAGAAGTTGAGAAGCCTCAAGAACAAAATGTAAACAATGGTTATCTGCTGCTGTGGAATGCAACAGGTGCATCTGTGAGTGGTCTCATGTGGTTGTTTCTAATTAATGGCCAATCACAGCTAGCTCAGACAGAGAGTCTGAGCCACAAACCTTTGTTATCATTCTTTCTTTTTCTATTCTTAGCCAGCCTTCTGATGAAACCTTTTCTTCTATTCTTTTAGTATAGTTTTAATGTAATATATATCATAAAATAATAAATCAAGCTTTCTGAAACATGGAGTCAGATCCTCGTCTCTTCCCTCATCCAAGAACCTCTGTGAACACCATCACATTTGTGCATGTTGTTTGTCTGTCATCTGTGACTGCATCCATTTAAAGCATGAGTAAAGCTATCTGTATCAGCTTTCCAAGCTTCCAATACTTTTCTGCTTTGCAGAAGCAGCAAAAGGTTCAGAGCAAATGAATAACACAGCAGTAAGTTCCACTGATTCCAGCAGTGATGGTACAGTGCTTTTCTTGCTGCTCAGTAACCTCCATCCCCTTATCAAAAGGTTTTCCCAGTCTAAACATCACTGCCAGATGTGTTCACTTTGCTATTTAAGGAAAACAGATCTGAGTTAAACCACATGTGCATCAAAGCAGGGGCTGGAGGTTTAAAGGCTATCACAGACAACTGATGGCAAGATAGCACATACAGAATTCTCTCCAGATGGGACAAATTTCATGTAGCTTCTGGATTGATCAATACATTAGTCTCAACAGGAAAGTTTTACAGCCTCATCACCATATATCTGAGCCTGGCAGTTTCAAGAGGAGCTTAAGCGAGTTAAGCCCTCAAACCACTGCAATACAAAGTTCTACCTCTCTAAATATCCCACCTGTCCACAAGTTTTGAGCTTTTGTTGGCTTTCCTCTGATGTTGTGAACAAAATAGTCAGTGCTGGATTAAAGGCATTGCCCCCGTCCAGCCTCCAGTGTTCCTTGTTGGCCAGCCCAAGTGCCAATAGTGAGTTTTTGGAGGTCTCTGTGGCAGGAATAGTGAGTTTTTGGAGGTCTCTGTGGCAGGAAAGGTTTGCCATGATGTGATGTGGGGTCCCCACAGGCAGAGGAGGCTGAATTTCCATTCCATATTCCTGAATTGGGATAAATCCCTCACTCCAGTGATAGTGCAACAACTCTGGGATTTTTTTATTTTTGTAGAGGTCCTGTGTAGCCAGGGCATTGAGGAAGACCTGTCTGTAAGCTGTTGAGTGTGTATCTAACTGGAAATGAAGCAGTAAAGAAAAAATCCATTCAGCTGGCCAAAATAGAGAGGTTTCAATGTCTTTGGGCAGTCATTAAAAGTGAATGTCATTACTTGCAGTGTCATTAGCCTACATGATGAAAATGGGATTTTTTTTTTCTTTCCTCGCAGGCTTCTGGGAATGATTATTCAGTGGGGAAAAATATATAATTCCTTGATAATCTAGAGCTGTTGGAGCTTTCAGTGAAATCTCTGAAGTATTGGCACAATGATGAATGGCCTCTTCTGGAACACAGAAGTGGATAAGACACAAAATAAATCCTTCATGCTTTGCAAGGCTTTGCTGTAGTGCTGCTTATCTCGAGGGTATTATGCAAATTTGGTGCCTATTTAAATCTTGATACTCTCATCTGGAGCAGGTGTATTAGCAACTCACTTTTCTGTGGGCCAGCTCTGCTCTAGGACTGGGAGTGACATTTTAATGTCAAGTTTGCAGCTGGGAATGCTTCTAGTGGATGGGAATACACTTGCACTGCCTGGAGGTGCATCCCTCTCACCTAGGAGCATTCCCTGCCTGAAAGATGCTGGAGATGAACCTCTGCAAAGACAAAAAAATGCAATGGAAAGTATCCACTCTGCTAGGGGCATGGAAATCCTGGCAATGGGATTGTTACCAGGTGATAAATTGTCTATACCTGATCAGATAACACAATGTATATTCTTTAAAAAGACCTAGGAAAGTGCACAATGCCCTTTGTGTAAAAAGAACTGGAAGTTCCCCAGCCCTTCCAGCTGCAGCACTGGGGTCTGTGACCACCAGAGAGACCCCCAAAGAGACCCCCAGGACAGAAGAATGCACATATAAAGAGGAGGGAAAATATGTTAATGATTTTGGGGAAATGATTATCATATGCATATTTATTCTGGGACAAGCAATGAATATGTATGTAAAATACAGGCTATAAACAGAAACTTTCCTCTGCTCAGCACACACAAGTTTTGGAGGAGATATCCCCTCGTGCATCTGGCCACATAAAGAATGCCTGTTTCTTATTGGTATTAAGGAGCTTTTTTATTTTAAGTTTTTGGGAACAGGATGAGCCCAAAGGATGGTGTGGGGGTTGCAGCAGGGAAACACAAATAACTTGGTTGTTTAAATATTCTGTAATGCTTTAACATCTTGGGTGATAACCTGCTCCTAATGATAATCTAAGCTGCATTTGTGGGGTGTTATCATGGTAATGCTGGAGGCCAATCATCTTTTCTATAGGGCTCTTTAAACATTTTTAGTTGTCTTTAGGTGAATTTCTCATTGTCATAAGGCAAAGTCTGTCTGCATCTCTTTCAGTAATTACATCAGTTGCCTTTCCTAGGGCTGATCCTCCTGATTATCTCTGGCCATTCAATTTGCTGTAAGAATCCTTTTTTCCTTGTATTCCTTGCTCTGGAGCTCTTCCTTCCTGTCCTGTGAAAGGACAGAGTACTCCTGCATGGACAGGGAAGGGATTTTTTCCTCCTTTAGAATGTTTATTACCCACTAAGGCAGTAGAAATTATATTGTGTGTCCCAGTCTCACACTTGGGCAGTGAAGAGCAACCACACTGGTGGGAATGGTCCATTGGATGAAAATTATTCACTGCAGCTCTGGAGTGAGCAGCTTTGAGGAATGAAGTCATGGACAACAAAAACTCATGGGTTAATTCACAGATGATGAAGATTCAGGCCACAATGGCTGCTACCTGCAGTTAATTGCTTGATTGATCTTGGGGATAAAGTGAAAAATGGTGCTGGAGTTTTTGTGCTGGTTCCACTGATGCTCAGAAGGAAGAAAGCTCATTTCATCCACCCTTTTCTTACAATGTGATCTGTTGGACAGGGCTGGCTGTGAATTTCTCTGTAGGAGATTGGTTGTGTTGAAGCAAATTTTTGCTGAGACATTAGGTTTTGCAACAGCAAAGCTAATATTTTGCAATATTTATATTTGTGGGTGTGTGTATGTAAAGGGTCAGTGTACTTTTGGTAAGAATTCCTATTTGACAGGAAAGGTTAGAGTTTTCCAAACTCGTTTCACTTCCATCAAAGTTTTCCCATGAATCCACTCTCCCCGTGCTTTATTGAACACTTTCCACATGACTAAATGTAAAAATGATGCTTGTTCCTGGCTCACCCCCATCCTGCTTTGGGGTGGGTATCCCCTGGCCCTCATCTAGAGCAGTAATTTCCTCTGCAGATGCAATGATGGTGCAGTGAGCACAGCACTCCTGAGGGTGAATTCCCAGCTGTTGCTTTGAAGCTCTGGGAGGACTCAGCCCCTTTCCTTTCTGCCTTTTTTCCTTGACAGAAATGCATCCAGGCAGCAACTGCTGACCTCAGGGGTGTTCAGTGCCTGCTGTTCTTCAATGGCTACAGCACATCCCTCCGCACTCCACACATTTAAGCCTCGAGGACATCATGATGTCTTTTCCTGTCTTTTCCTTTTGGAAATGTCTCACTAGAGGTGTCACCAGCACGAGCCACTTGTGGGTCTGGTGGCCGGGACAGTGTCATGCTCTCCCTCGTGTGCTGGGACACAAAATGCTGCTGTGGGATTTATCCTGGCCCTAATCTGTCCCTTGGGGCTCTATCCTGGCTGCTCACGCTTCAAACCGAGTGTTCAAATGGCCATATATGATTTCTGCCCTGGGAATCATCAGAGAGCTTTTCAAGGCAGGAAAACGAGCCCTGGGTTGCCAAGATGACCCAAGGTAACCTTGCAGCCCAGGAATTCAGCTCTCTCAGACCCAAGGCCTGGTTTGGAGGAGCACAGCTGTGTGACCTTGGCTCTGTTTTGCTGAGAAAATTGTTCCTGAGCTGTGAGAAAGTCCATCGGCTAAAGGCATGAAAGGTAGGGAGGGGGAAAACAGAGAGTCATTGTTGAGATAATGACTTAAGGATTCAAGAGGGAAACTGTTGACATGGAGAGTTATAAAAATATAAGGAAAAAATGTAGAATAAGACAGCAGCTATGAAGACTGGGGATCGGTCTGTGTGAAGAAGGGGAACACATTTCCACCTTGGCCAGCAGAAACTCACTGCATGTGCTGATATTTATCCTGCTAGGATGTAACTCCTAGAAAACTATGGGGGATAATGACCAATAAATAGTTATTCTGTACCCATAAATTGTGTGTATCCCACCTGCAGAGCTCACAGGGGAAAGTGTTAGAGCAGAAGTGGCTCAGGGAGAGTCACAGCAGCCTTGTGTCAATGTTGTACACATTGGAATTTACCAAAAAGTCCTCTGGATGTGAAGGATCTCATCAGGTCCTGGCAAGTGACTTAATGAGAGGATTTCAGATATTTTCCACAATGTCTGTCCTTGTTTTCAGCCCACCATTTTTGGTTTCTGAGGCTTTAAATGGTTCCTTTTGTGGGTGACTAGCAGGAACATCTTGGCCCAGAAAATACTCTTGGAATCTGCAGCCCTTCTTAAATTAAGATAATGGATCAGGATGGAAATAATTTACAGCTAAAGAGTGTACAGAGAATAGCTTCATATAACACTTTCAGTCAAGTTTTATTTGGGGTGAGGATATGTCTCAAAAATATAAGGTGATAGTAAGGCATGGTTAGAGTAATGCCCAGAATGAGTCATTGATCAGGCAGATAACAGCAGATTACCTATTAATTAATAAAAAAATAGCTCTTTTACCCTAATAACTGTTCCTTAGTTCCACAGCATAGCTCTGGTTAGGCTATCAACCATCTCCTCATCATTCTTTTTAATCATAAAACAAAGTCTTTTTAATAATAGAATTTACTTTTTAATCATGGAAGAGGCTGAATTGGTTGGGACCCATCAGGATCATCCAGTCCATCTTCTGGCCCTGCACAGGACACCTCAACAATCCCACCCTTTTCCTGAAGCCATTGTCTAAATGCTCCTGGTGCTCTGGCAGCCTTGGGGCTGTCACCACTGTTCCAGTGCTCAACATCCTCTGGGTGAAAAACTTTTTCCTGCTTATCAATTTAAACCTCCCTTAAATCAGCTTCAGGCCATCCTATGGTCAGGAGAGTATCTGCCCTTCCACTGCCCCTCATGAGGACACTGAAGATGACAATGAGGTCTCCCCTCATTCCCCTCTTCTTTAGGCTGAACAAACTTTGATGACTTAAAGAACAGAGATGGGTGGAGGAAAAGTGGAAATCCTAGACAAGGCAAATGTTACGTGGCTGAGAGGTTTTAGCCTGCAGTCTGGGGATTTTTTTTTTTTTTTAATGCTTAAATTAGAACCTATACACTGCAGCCCCTCAGAGCTGCAGTGATCCCAGCTGTTTCCAGCATGGGAACTGCAGGAATGAAGGTTCTGCCAGGCCAGACCCATCGCCTTGGGCTGTGAGTGCAGCTGAGTCAACAAATGAAAACAGAAGGAAAATTGACTATGAAGATCTTCAGGGGAAAAAAAACAACCAACCCCCAAAATCATGCAGGCAGCAAGGTGCACTCACTCCATCCCACGTGTCTATTATTTTTCTGCTGGGGCCTTATGAGCCAATGTGTGAAATCCTGCATGCCCTGAGCAGAAGCCTGCTGGAGCAGATGACTTGGTGAGGGTGAATGATGCCATGTGGTTACCATTGCTCCACTTCATCAAAACTCCTGCTTCCAAGGGGAAGTGAGCTCAGCAGGCTGGGAAGGTGTCACACCAGGGGCTGGGGGAATGGCTGGAGGGCAGCAGCAGGGCCTTGACACAAACCAGCTGGCAGCAGATGGGTGTGCTTGGTTACATCGCGCTGAAAGAGGATCCACGAGGTCTGGGTGTGTTCCAGACAAGCTCCTCACCCCAAATCTCCTAATAAAGACTTTGCTGCCATTCCTCCTCCTCTGCCTTTCCCCATGAATCATTCCTATGTAATCTTATGTGGGTTTTACAGTTAATTTGAACCAAGTGCTCGTGTAGGGAGGGGAAAGGGATTGCCCCCTTTCCATCAGCAGGGAATTGTATTTACAGGGATGCCCATGGCAGGGAGGAATGATGAATCTGATTTCGTGTTCTCAGAAGGTTAATTTATCATTTTATGATACTATATTATATTAAAGAATACAGAAAGGATACTTACACAATGCTAAAAAGATAATAATGAAAAATTGTGACTCTCTCCAGACTCTCGACACAACTTGGTCCTGATTGATCAATGAGACAAAATAATTCGCACTAGAAACTAATGAAACAATCACCTGTGGGTAAACAATCTCTAAACACATTCCAAAGGAGCAAAACACAGGAGAAGCAAATGAGATAATTATTGTTTTCCTTTTTCTCTGAGGCTTCTCAACTTCCCAGGAGAAAAATCCTGGGTGAAAGGATTTTTCAGAGAATGTGAATGCAATAGAGGGAGATGTGGAGGCTGATTCAAGCACAAGGGAAGTAAAAAAGAGTTTTCTTAGTTCCTCTCAATGTGTTTGAATTCCAAAGGGCTTGAGGAGCACAGGGACAACACCTACTGTAATCTGACCAGACCAAAATACAGCTCAGTTCAGTTTGGGCAGCAGCAAATTGGCACTGACTTCAGGAAAGCCATGATTTATATGAGGTATTCAACCACACATTTTTTTGGAAGAGACAGATACGCTGGGTTATAATTGCCAACAGCTGGACTTTTTCTCTACGAATAATGTTATCCATTTTCTGAAGATAGAGAGGTGCTAGAAATTGGTCTGCAGAGTATATTTGCAGTTTCAGTCCCTTGATCATGGAATGCTCTTTCTGGTCTTGCCTGTCACTAGACTTCTCACTGTAATCAAGTCTTTTTTGAAGACCTCATGCCAAAGTTGATTGTGTTGGGCTAGTCAGACCTGTATGGTTTTGTATCCAGTCTTGGGGACAGGATTGTGCCTCAAGGTTACTGAGAAAAATGTCTAGGTGGGTTTGATCTGCTCTAGTATTCTTACATGATTTCTTTTTAATGCTAATAAGCAATATAGGAATTATATTGATTCATGCTGGGTCTGTAACCTGAAGAACTTCTTGAATTAGTCAATTTTGCAGCTTAAATGCATGATTCTTTGGATTTCAATTTTGCACCTTCTAGCATGTTGGAATTATTGCCCGCAAGAAATGCAGATTGATATATTTCTTTTCCTTATGACTGAAGGCATTCTTCATTGGGTGACTTCTTCAGCATCTAATTTTCACCCTTGCCCTTTCTCTCTGTGTCCTTAATCCATTCCTGGTTCTGTTTGTGGCCCCCTTGATGCCAAGTTGGGCTTTGGTGACCACCAACAGAGGATGCTGAGGAAGAAAACTTGATGCTTTTCTCTGGATTAGGCTGCTCCTCACACTTGCTTGGTGGCAGAAATCAGCTGGAGCTGTGAAGCCAACCTTGAAGACCGAGTATTTTAGAAAAAACATAGGCAGCACAGTGAAATAACCTCACAAAAGCCCTGTGTGATTAACACTGCTTGCCTCTGGCACTCTGCAGTTAAGATATTACACTTATTGAGCTTGTATCTCTAGCTGATATTGGAAGCAAAATTTGCCATGAGGCATTATCTCCTAAGGATTTTAAAGAAAGACTAGAAAAGAGGGATTTGTGGATGTTATTGAAGCCTAATGAAAAACCCTAAGGCTTTAGTGATCTGCTAGAAGCTAAGAGGTCAGCTTCATAGCCAGGATTTATTTACCCAAAAGGTCTGGGTGATTTCATAGATCATAAAAACACAACTCCAAAAGTCATGTTTTATTTCCCAGCAGTGGTCTCTGCCGTAAGGTAAGGTCAGGTTAGGAATCTATTCCTGGGAGAGACAGAGCAGCCCTGAAAGATCTGCTTTCAGCTTTGCAGAAGGATGTCTTGATGTGATTCACTGTCATATTTTCTGAAAAATTCCTTTGCCCAGGATTCTTCTCCTGGGAAGCTGAGAAGTCTCAGAGAAAAAAGGAAAACAATAATTATCTGATTTGCTTCTCCTGTGTTTTGCTGCTTTGGAATGGATTTGGAGATTGTTTTACCAACAGATGATTGTTTCATTGGTTTCACGTGAATTATTTTGACTCTTTGGCCAATCAGGGCCAAGCTGTTTTGGGGCTCTGGAAGGAATCATTATATTATTATATTATTATAATATATATAATCTTATGTATTATAATATATATATATTAATATATATTAAATATATAATGTAGCATATTAAATATATTTATTACTTTAATATATTAATATATTAATATATTAATATAATAAATACATAATATATTAAATTATAATGTATAGAATATATTATATATAATCTTCTGTATCACATATTGTATTATATTATATTATGAATTTTCATTATTATCTTTTTCGCCTTCTGTCAGTATCTTTGCTGTATCTTTCAGTATCATTTAGTATAGTATTCTTTTAATATAATATAGTATAATAAAATAATAAATTAGCCTTCTGAGAACATGGAGTCAGATTCATAATTCCTTCCTTTGTCTGGGAACCCACAAATATAATAGGCCTGCCCTGAATCTTCCCTGTGAGGAGCAGAAAGAGCCTCCTTGGTGTAGGAGAGTGCCCTGCTCTCCCCACAGGAACAGGCCATGTCCTGCTGCTCCCTCTGGAACAGAAATGCATTTCAGTGCTTCTCTTCATCCAGGCTGCAGTACCTGGGACTTCTGCCAGGAGTGATGGGGAGGTGGCACAGGTGTTTCCAGTGCTGGACACCTCAGCTCTGGAGCTTTCCTTCTTCTCTAAAATTGAGTTATAACTCTCATTGTTATGTCGATCTGACACTCTGCAGGTGACTCTGCAGGGTCTCTGTCAGCCCAAGCTATCCCTTGTTCTATTAACAGCTACCAGCTAAAATAAAACCCCAAACATACGGACCAGACTTGGTGGAGATGTTGCTGGAGGCGTTTCCTTGGCTGCGGATAGAGGAGAACTGCAATGATCAGCAATACACTTATCCCAAAAAGCTGGCAGATGTGGGTAACAGCGTGCCCAAATTAGCATTGCTGGAGTGATGGGATGTGAATGAGAGCAGAGCTTGGCCCAGGGATCAACTTACAGCAGAGCAGGAAGGTGGAGAGAATGGAGAAAGCATCAGGGAGGGATCTCTGGGCACACTGAAGATCAGGGTGGTGTCAGGAGAAGGATCTCTGGGCACAGTGAAGCTTGGACTGGGGCCAGGAGAAGGACTTTGGGCACAGAGAAGTTTAGAGTGGTTCAGGAGAAGGGTCTTTGGGCACACTGAAGCTCAGATTTCACTCAGAAGTGCCAGGTTTTGATACAGGTGGAAAGTTCATCCAGTGAGGGATCAGAGGTGCTGCTGCTGTTCCAACACTGTCCAGCCTCAGGGCTGCCCCACAAATCCTCTCCTTTCCATTGTGGAACTGCCTGTGCAAACCAGACACTTCTCTCACTCATATCTGAGGGGTAAAAAAGCCTAGAACAGGGATAGAAATCTCCTAGCTATGTCGTTAAACCACAACGTACAGGAAAGAATGTCCTTCATTAACCTGGGAGATCACATCCACCTCTTCCTTCACTGTGTCAATGCTGGCAAAAGCTCTCACACTCTAATTTAAACTCCAAACCTGATGATCAATGGACACACAGGGGCTGCATATTCTGAATGTAGGCGTCTGGATCCTAAAAATACCATGGCAAAGACTTTGCAGGGTTCACCCTTCCTTCCTGCCGGACTGGCTGGGTCTCCTCTGAGCAGGTTGGTGATGGCAGGGGTGAAGGTGGGCTTTAAAAAAGGAGTAATTGTTCCAATCTGCCCTAAGCAGAGGAAGTGGAAGGTGATGGCTAATTAATTTAGCACTCGGCGTGGCTGCTGTCCCGTGAAAATAACAACTGCAATGAACCCTTTGGGAATTGTCTTTGGCCTGGAAATGAGAAGAGATTGATTGAGCTAAATGAGAAGGAAAAATCACAGTAAGGGAAAAAAAATATTGAAAGAACAGAGCAGACATGGCTGTGGCTTTTTCCCATGCAGAGCCCTCTGGT
This sequence comes from Ammospiza caudacuta, assembly GCF_027887145.1. Lineage (NCBI taxonomy): Eukaryota > Metazoa > Chordata > Aves > Passeriformes > Passerellidae > Ammospiza > Ammospiza caudacuta. Next base: position 5,988,128 of record NC_080611.1, read on the forward strand.
CTGGTTTTCTGGGGTCTTTCTCTGCAGTGGCCCCATCCAGGGCAGTTCTGAACTCTGCCCAGCTGTTCTTCACCACCATGTGCTGTCCTGGGCAGAATGCGGTGCAATCATGGACACAGGGTTGTTATTATAGATTTGTTATGCTGATCTTCGTCCTGAAGTTCAAAATTCAGGGAAATTCAGGGAAACTCCCAGTATTTGGGAAATTCTGACCTGCTGCATAACAGGTTACAAAACCCCAAACCTTACACCAGTAATGGTGGAAGGGGTTGAACTGGACAATCTCTTTGTCTGTTGTTCCATGGAACAACACCTGGACGTGGTGAAGAACCTGCAGGTGAAGCCCAAACTTATACAGGGGTATAAAGGGATTTATTTATTCCCTGCTTTGTTCTTTAGTCCTAATAATTTAGTACTAAATTAATAATTATTATTCATAATAATTATATATTAGTATAATTATAATGATATATTATACAATTATAATATTATTAATAACAAGTATCTATTATTATAATATTATTAAAATTAGTAATTTCCAGTGATGCTTTAAAAAAAAATCCTGCTGACCCATTGGTTGATGTTCCACAAATCCATCTCTCACAACCCAAGGCTTTGCTCCTGTGTGGTTCTGGCAACTTAGAGCCCATCATTTCACCCAGCAAGTTTGGATTGTTTATTTCCCCAGGTGACTCCCTTTACATTTATGTGTGTTGAATTTCATCTGCCATTTAATTACCTGGCAATATATCATAAAATTGTTTAGGAGTTCGTTATGATGCTCTCAAAATTAGTATTGTCAGCAAACTTTCCCAGCTCAGTGCTCATGCCCTTTTCTGGATCATTTATGAGCATGAATTTTTAATGGCACAAATCTCTCCAGGGCTCCATGTCAGCTCTGCTCCTTGCAAGGTCTGATCCATCTGACCATCCCCAGTTTCCTGCCTTTTAAATAGGGTTTACCCTTGCAAGAACTTTTCTTCTTGTCCTCTTGTGTTTGGTTACCTTCCTAAATGGCTTAAGAGCAACATCTCCTAAAATAGATTTGAAAAAATCTGATTTGGGCTGAAAATTGCATCTTGACTCAAGACAAACAAGCCACATAAAGATGAAACGAAACATTCCCCCATTTTCATGCATCTAGTGAAGTTTCCCCTTTCCTTCCTGTCTTTCAACACCTGAATATTCTTGAGATTAACTTTTCATCTGATTTTGCCTGGGAATCTCAAACTCTTCTGGGAGGAGAAAATTGTTTCCTGATTGTTTTTCTAGTGGTAAATAAATAAGCTTAAATTGAGCTGTGCTTCCTCTCTCCCCCTTCCTTGCTCATTTGATTAAGTGTGGCTTATATTTAATATTTAATATGGCCACACTGGACAAAACTGTGATTTTTTTATAACAACTGCATGTTCAAAATTGTGTTGGGATAATTATAATTTACACTGGTAAAATTTACTTTTCCTGTGAGGAAATAGAGTTTAAAAAGATGAAAAACACCTCAAAACCCCCCATTTATTACTGTATTCACATCAGGAGATTTATCAGCTTGCAATTAAATTAATGTGGTACCACTTCCTAATGGAAGATAAATGATTCAAGTCCCTTTTGGGCTTGCCTGTGCTTGGCAGGGTAACCTGTGCTGTGGACACTGTAGAAATGGCCTCAGACCCCAATTACAATCCCCAAGTCCTGTCTGCCCCCTAAAACCTCTGGACTTGAAGACTGCATGGGGTGTGTGCCTATTTTCTTCAAAATTACCCAAAAAAAGTGTCCTCTGGAGCTCTGCTCAAGTGTCAATGCCAAGTTTTGGCGAGAGGGGAAATTTTCATTGCTATTATAAACCTTGAAAATATGTTTTTTATAATTTAAGTGCCAGCAGAGCCTTCAGCCCAGCTGTGGTAACAACCCAAGCTGATTTCCACAGCACTTCTAAATGAAACTCCTAAACAGCGCAAAGAAAACAACAGAGAGAGAATTTACAGTGCAAAAGCAGCCTGGTAATTGTATTAACAGCCCCTCCTGAGCAGAATCAGGCTCCCAGCTGTAGCTGAAATCCATAAAAAGCACACCATTAATTTTATGAAGAGAAGTAGCCATCTGAGTCCTCTGCAAGCTCTGGAGTCTGTAAAGATAAGGGGATGGACTTTTCCCACAGCTGGGAGAGCTGCATCTGGAATCCAGGTCTGTGCCATGCCATGGATCTGTAGGAAACCCCTAAAAAACCTTAAAAATCCCCTCAAAACCTCCTCCTGCTGGAGAAATGTCCCCAGGGTGGGATCCTTTGGAGAGGGGCTGATCCAGGGTCTGATCCATCTCACCATCCCCAGTTTCCTGCCTTTTAAACAGGGTTTATCCTTGCAAGAACTTTCCTTCTTGTCCTCCCGTGTTTGGTTATCTTCCTAAATGGCTTAAGAAACAACATCTCCTAAAACAGGCTTATAAAATCTGGTTTGGGCTGAAAATTGCATCTTGACTAAAGACAAACAAGCCACATAAAGATGAAACAAAACATTCCCCCATTTTCATGCATCTAGTGAAGTTTCCCCTTTCCCCCATGCACACCTTGGCCATGCCTGGGAGCTTTGCTGTTGGCATCGTGTTCCCAAAAGGAACATTTTCCTTCCAAAACATGGAAGCTCCCTGATGTCTTGAGCACCAATAGAGAAGCCCAGGATGAAAAAAACCCCAAACGTATTTGCTGAATTTGAATATCCTGCTCTTGATTTTTCATATTTTCTAGCTGGCTGTCTGGATTTCCTAAACACTGCTAATTTGCAGTTAAATTTGCCATTTATATGTTCAGAGATGATTTGTTGGGCCTTATTGGACAGCAAAGAGGGTTTTTTTCCCCCTCCCTTTTTTTCTTGGAGATGGCTTTTCACGCCATCAAGGCCACTTTCTTCACTTATTGACAGCTTTATGAGCACTGTTGGAAAAGCACCAGCTTCCTTCGTTTCACGGCTTTCCACGGAGTGAAAAGGCATTTTCTTAATTAGGACCTGAGAGCCTTTGCTTTGCTCCCTCATTCCCCAGGTACAAAGCAATACACTGGCCTTTCTGTAGTTAATCACTTTTCCAGACTTCAGCCCTCTAAAATTAGCTGGGCTTTGTGGTCAAATGTTTACCTGGCTCGGGGCCACCTGAAGAACCTGACACATCTGCATTTGGCATGTGTCTGTGCTCTGGCTGTGCTTACCAATTAATCAGGGGTGCAAAAAATCAAATAAAATAAGAAAATAAACCTGACCTCTCCCTGCTTATAAAATATCCTGTTTTCAAGCTATTTCTGCGCACAGAAAAATGGAAAACCCTTTGCTGATTCTTTCTCCTTGCCCAGGTTTTTCGTTGTCTCTTTGATATTGCTTTGTGCTGGAGCTGCTCACATTTGCACCAGTGCCTCTGGCTCCCTTTCAAAATCTGTTTATGAGAGTTTTAAAGTTTTATATACGTGGTTAGATTTGAACTCCTCACCATCTTTACAGTCCTACAAAACCGTTTTCTTCCTCCTCTGAAGGGAGGGTTGTGGCTTTACTTTGCTCAGGTGAGTGGCAGGGGCGCTGCAGCGATGCCACAGGTTCGTTGTGTTTTATTTGGCTGCAGAAATTCCTGTGCCTGAAGCTGCTGGGGTTGGAGGAACTGGCACCTCCTTCACCTCTGCAGGTCCCTGGGTGAGAAGACAGAGCCAGAATCCACCAGACTCCCTAAAGAAAGTGTCTGTGCCCTAAACCAGAGGGTGTTTGTAGGGCTGGGGATCTGTCCTCAGCTGTGCTGCCAACACTGGTTATTTCTCCTGATGGCTGTTTGTCCATCCATCAGCAGAGCTGCTCTGGTAACTGCTCCCTGACCTGGCAGGGCTGGAACTGCTCTGCCCAGGGAGGAATTGCTGTTTGTGCTGTTAATACACAAATTGCTCTTTGTGCTGATGAAATCAGGGAGGGGAGAGGGGCAGGATTTGGTGAGGAGCAAAGACTGCAGCAGCAGGAGGAGGGTGAGGGATGGGCACAGTCCTCAGGAGCCAGGGAGGGGAAGCTGCACTGTAGTTTTTTGTCCTAGAGGGAAAATTTCGTGTTTGCCTTCCCATGAAGGCTGGAATTGCCCAGTGGATCCATGCCCATGTGCTTCAGAGATGGTGAACAGAGGTAGCGATGCCCTTTGTGCAGAGGTGTTGGGTTAAGCCTGGTAAAATGTCATTTCAGAGATGGTGAACAGGGGTAGAGATGCCCTTTGTGCAGAGGTGTTGGGTTAAGCCTGGTAAAATGTCATTTCAGAGATGGTGAACAGGGGTAGCGATGCCCTTTGTGCGGAGGTGTTGCATGAAATCTGGTAAAATGTCATTTCAGATCTCTTCCAAAATCAGTTTTCTGCAGGTATTTATCACTGTGAGTATCACAGGCTCACCTGGAGCCTGCACAGGACCCACCACAGTGATGGGCAGGGGATGAGCATCTGCAGAGCTCGTTGTGCCCTCGGGCCATGAGCAGGAGTCAAGTGGGAGCAGGCTCTGAGTGCGAGCTGGAGCTGGGCCACCCCTGTCCAACCCATCATGTCAATGATCTGAATTCCTAACCACAGAATCATCCCTATCCATGCAGCTCAGAGAAGAGCTGGTCAGGAATGTCTGGGAAATATAAGTCCTGAAATCCAGTTTTTGAAATAGCCCTTAATGAGAAGGGGATCATTTTAAAGGATAATTAGACTTTTATTGTGTTACAGAGTGAAATACTCCCGGCTTCAGCAGGGACTTCTCTTTTCATCTAAATGCTGTGTTGCTTTGGCATTATTACTAATTTTTAATAAAAAAAATACAGGTTCATATTAAAAAAAATAAAAAGAAGAAGCAAACTATTTTAGTGTCATTATTAAAAAAATATATATTGACTTCTGCTCAATTTAATTATATTGGCTTGGGCAGCTTCATAGAGCTTTTGGGCTTTTGTGTGTGAGTTTTAAGATGGGAAGAAGAAAATATTTTGTATTGAAGTGTCAGGAGCTGGGAGATATCCTGTTCAGCTGTCATCCTTTTCCTTGTGCTTCCCTTCCTTTTTGCCCTACAAGAGAAGAGATGCTCTTTTCTGAGCTGGACTAATTGTTGAGAAGAAGAACAGAGTCAAACTGGGATAAAGGAGAGAAAGAACAAGAAGGTAAAGAAGAGAGAGTTAGTTTGGTTTGAGATTTGCGCTGGTTTGAAATTAATTAGAGATATTGGGCCGTAAAATCTTTAAAATCATCCATTTCCCTGAAGTTAACTTCCCACTTTCCTCCTGTTTCTAGTGCACAGTGACACAGGAGCTGCTTTTACCACTGGGGACGGGTTGTGAATGCAATGCAACAAATCCAGCCTGTGCTCTGCATGCAGCAGCATGAGAATGATCCCTGCCAGTAATGCCAGAGAGTCTTTAATGGCATTAAATGGGTTTGTTTAGGGATTAGACAAAAATCCCCTCATCTTCCAACGGGGAGGGGGGGAAAAGCTCTTTGTGTTTTTTCCCCCTCTAGAGGCTGCTCTGTGCCTGCTGGGCTGGAGTGGAGTCAATAAAGCACAGTCACAGGAACTGAACTCCAACCTCTCCAGGGAAAACCACTCAGCTGCTTTACTCTTGTTTGGGATCAGGACAGTGGCAAACTACATTTTGTTCGATGGTGGAGACGTTGTTGTGATTTTGTTGATAATGTTGGTGGCTATTTGATGCTGTTTATTTTGCTTATTTCACTCATTATTTTCTTTATTATTTTCACTCTTAGAAACTGGATTTTTTTTGTGTGTGTGTTCTTTGGCTTTGTTCTTTTTGATGGTGAAGTTGGTTTTTAGGAGAATTTGTTTGATTTTCTCTCTTTTCTCAAACACTTTTTTCTGGTGTTTTTCTCACACAGTAATGGTATCAATGTATTGTAGATGTTTTGGAGTTTTGTTTTTGGTTTTGTTTTTGTTTTTTTTAGTGTACTCTGAATTAGTTTATGGCAGATGGTGGGGATGTGTTTTTACTCTTGGGGTAGTTGGTTTTAGGTGTATTATCTCTGCTCTGACCAGGAAAAACCACTCAGCTGCTTTATTCTCATTTGGTATCAGGAGAGTGGCAAACTACATTTTGTTAGATGGCGGAGACATTGCTGTGATTTTGTTGATGATATTGGTCGGAATTTGATGCTGTTTATTTTGCTACTTCACTCTCAGAAACTGGATTTTTTGAATAGGTTCTTTGACTTTGTTCTTTTTGATGGTGAAGTTGGTTTTTAGGAGAATTTGGATGATTTTCTCTCTTTTCTCAAACACTTTTGCTGTTGTTTTTACTCACACAATAATGATATCAATGTATTATAGGTGTTTTTTGGAGTTTTATTTTTTTTTTTGGTGTAGCCTGGATTAGTTTATGGCAGATGGTAGGGATGTGTTTTTATTCTTGGGGTAGTTGGTTTTAGGTGTATTATCTCTGTCCTGACCAGGGAAAACCACTCAGCTGCTTTATTCTTGTTTGGGTCAGGAGAGTGGCAAACTACATTGGGTTATATTTGCTGGCTGTCACCCCTCCTTCCAAACTGCTCTGACTTTGTTCTTTTTGATGGTGAAGTTGGTTTTTAGGAGAATTTGGACGATTTTCTCTCTTTTCTCAAACATTTTTGCTGTTGTTTTTTCCTCACACAATGTTATCAATATGTAGATATTTTTGAGGTTTTTGCAGGAGTGTCACAATAGGACATGAAATGAACAATATACACACACACACTGAAACTTCTAAGGTAAAAAGAGAGTGGTTTATTTTTGAACTCTAATATTCATAGACTTTTAAAAGTGATCATGGATTAAAAAATAAAATTACCACTTCTCTAGCTACACTCATCAAACTAACAGTCTATCAAATTTTTCTCCTTCTAAAAAAGAATGCAAAACAATTATTATTTACATAAAAAGTGCATGAGAAACTCCATTACAAAAATGTTCATCAGAAAACTTAGAAAAACTTAAACAAAACAGCACAGGAGAAATACAGGAATTCTTTCCTTACATTGGCAGCAACAGAGAGATTGACTTCTCAGACACAGCTCATGGATTTGCCAGAAAAACCAGACTTTTCTTTTTCTCTCTCCTGAAGAAGAGAGGATTCTCAAGTGTAAAATCCTCCTCTCAGGTTTTAGCCAGGACACCTGGCACTGCTCCCTTGCTGGGCTGTGCCGCTCCAGCAGCACCAAAGCAGCTCTGGGAGGGATGGGCTGCTCATGAAATGTCTCATTTCTGCAGGGAAAATATTAACAGAACTTTAGATGATCACTTTTTTCAACAGAGCTGATACTCCCTTTCTCAAATGAGAGATCCTCAGAGCCCACTGGGGTTTGATGATCGAGGCTGGAAGTATTTACGTTATTCTTCATTAAAAAGAAAATTCAAGAATGGCTTCCAGATTTCTGGTGTTCTGTAAAAAAAACAATTACTTTCCCACCAAAATTACTCTTTTGACCAAAATAGCTGTTTCTTGTTTTTCTTGTTTTTTTTGTTAATAACAAACTCCACTTTGCTAATAACAAGCTGCTCATGCTCCATCCCTCCCCCACGTGTGATTGCCCAGTGCTGGGATGCCTCCACTCCCATCAGTTTCCCTGCAATTTTCACCTGTTATATTTCCTGTCAGCTCTAGATCATGCCTTAGGAGGTTTAACTGAGGATTGAGCACATTTTGGGACATGCCCATGTCATTGTTTGATGGAAACTGGGATCAGCAGTTTGTAGTAATAACCCTGCTATTGATTTGCTACAAGTACAGGGCTGGGAGGTGCTTTGATAAATCTGACTGGAGACAGCAGCAGCCTGCCCTGATAGGAGCAAGTTGGAAAATCTCACCCCATTTACACTGAAGCTTCTGCTTTGGGGGCTTGAGTTACAGCTCTTTGTCTGGGGCTGAGCTGTCTCCACCCATCCAGCACTGGGGAGAAATCAGATGTGCTGATTTTCTGGATTATTGGGATATAATTCTGCCTCTGGGAGGAGAGGAGGAGTGAGGGTGGAATTGCAGCCTCCTGGGTCTGGGGGATGCTCCAGAAGCACTGCTCTGCCTGCCCCAGTGCAGACCAAGTCCCTGCCCTGCCCATTGTCGTGGGCCAGATGTGCCCTCCTAATCCAAGTCAAAATGCTCCCAGCTCTCTGGAAGTGCTAATCCACTTGAAATCTCAAGCATCCAGAACCGTTTTACTGCCAACAAAGGGAATAAAACCAGGGATTTGTGACTTGGTAGTGATGGCAGGCAAACCCTGGCAAAGTACCCAGGGCCAACTGGGGACTGATTGCCTGCAGCTCCCAAACACAGCACCTCATTGTCACAGACATATTTTCTGAAAAATCCTTTCACTAGGATCTTTTCTTCTGAGAAGGTGGGAAGCTTCAGCTTCTCCATGTTTTGTTACTTTAGAATGTGATTTGGAGAATGGTTTACCCAGCATGTGAATTGTTTTTACTTGATCACCAATGACAGCCAGCTGTGTCGAGGCTGTGAGCAATCACAAGATTTTATTATTAATTTCTTTCTTTACAGCTTTCTGATGTCTCTTTTTTCTTTCTTTAGTGTAGTTTTAGTATATAATTTTCTTTTAATATATATCATAAAAACATAAATCAGCCTTCTGAATCATGGAGTCAAGATTCTCATCTCTTCCCTCGTCCTGGGGACCCTCAAACACCACCACACCTCATTCCATTGTTACCCTTCTGCCTCTGCAGGAATTGTTGTGAGCAGGGAAATAAAAACCCTTCTCATTTTACTGTGAGCAAAATATGCCCAGGAAAGGGTTTTTCTGCTGCGTTTTGTTTTGCCAAGGCTATTAATGAATGTGTAAACACCTGCTGGCAGAGATTTCCCAGTTTCCTGGGGCTGGGGTTCAGGCTGCTAACACTGCTTCCAGGAAGAAGCGCTGCCTTCGTTAACCCCGTGCACCCACTAATTAGAGGGTCACTTGCAGGTCAGAGGTGTGCTCAGCCTCTGCTTCTTGGCTGGCTGCTGGGCTATTACTGCAACTGTAAATGCCACATGTGGGAGAGCTGAGGAGTGTGTTTGGAAGGCTGGCTGTATAATTAGGGATTATAATTTTCCCAAGGCAGAGTGTGCCAGCTGACATTCAAGTGGCAATAAAATGTGGCTGGTTGTTGTTGGTTATTTTTTTTTTTTTTTCTCCTTGCTTTGCAACACATTAGCTGTCAGTGAAAAATTGTTGAATTGTTGCTGGTTTTAGCTGGTCCGAGGTATTTGCTACAGGACCAACAGCTTAGCAGCTCATCCGTCCATCCATCCATCCATCCATCCATCCATCCATCCATCCATCCATCCATCCACCCACCCATCCATCCACCCATCCATCCATCCACCTACCCATCCATCCATCCATCCATCCATCCATCCATCCATCCATCCATCCACCCACCCATCCATCCACCCATCCATCCATCCATCCATCCATCCATCCATCCATCCATCCATCCATCCATCCATCCATCCATCCATCCATCCTCTTTAGAATCACACAATGGTTTGGGTTGGAAGGGATCCTAAAGCTTACCTCATTTCACCTCCTGCCTTGGCCAGGGACATCTTCACCTATCTCAGGTTGCTCCAATCCCCATCCAACCTGGTCTTGGACACTTCCAGGGATCCAGGGGCAGCCACAGCTTCTCTGGGCTGCCAGGGCACAGAGTGAAGAATTTCTTCTAAAATTTCTTCTAGTCTGAGTCTCCCCTCTTTTAGCTTAATACCATGCCCTATTTCAAACCCTGTCGTCCGTGCCTGTGTCAAAAGTCACTTTCCATTTCTATAAACTCCCACCCAGGCCTCCATCCAGATACAACTGCTCAGTGTGTGGGGCAGAGCAGCCACTTCCACCACTGCTTATGGCATGAGCCAAACCCTCCTTCAGCAAAACCCACTCAGGAGTTTGGTGAATAATGATGAGTGTAGGAGCGATGGGGGTAGGACGGTGGGGATGGATGGAGATGAGAGATCTCTGCAGCCAGGTCTGGAATTTGGGGTTTATTGCAAAGGGCCTGGGTGCAGGGCCCTGCTGGGAGCTGCCAGCCACAGCTCAGAGCAGGCCCCAGAGAAGTAAAGGGAGAGGTAAAGATGAGAGAGAGAGACAGTAAAAGAGGATAAGAGCATAAGAGAGAAAGAGGTCGAGGTCCCCGTTACAATACCATAAATCTTCTTCTGTGTTGAATATTCTCATTCTCACTAACCAGTCTAGTACAAGATACAAATCCCATAGCATTTACATACAGCCTATAAGAATCATTACATTACCATTCTGTGTTACCCTAAAAAACCCTAAAAACTCCTCTTTAGACCTTTTCTTCTAAGCCTAATAACTACTCTTTGGAAACCCTAAAAACCACTCTTTGCAGTGGTTTTAAACCCTAAAACTCCTCTTTGGGCCCCTTCTGCCAAGCTGTAGGGTCTGCTCTGGGCCTGTCTGCAAGCAGAGGGTGTTGTTCCATCAAAAGGGGATTACCTTCAGCTGGCCACACCATTGTTTTCCATTTGTTCAGTAACTGAGGGATCTCAAAACTTGCTTTCATTTCAATAGTTTTCATATTCCCAAAATCTTTTGCCAGGCAATATATTTATAAGACTTTCCTGTTTCATCTTCCCCAACAGATGAGTTCTTAAAAAATGTCATTTCTCTGTCTTTCATTGGCCCTCAGCTTTCTGGTCTCCATTTTCAAGCTTCTTACTCATTGCAGAAAGTTCTCTGGAGGTGTTTTCTGCTTGGCTGGAAGCTCAGAGAATACCATTGTTTCTTGCCATTGGGTGACTCCTGATAGGGGGGTTTTAAGTCAGTTATTAAATATGTAGAGTGCTCTGTCTGTGCTCTTGACACGGCATTAAGAACATTAAACTGCTTGGAAACAATTGGATGGTAAATAAGCTTGTTCAGTAATTATGCACAAACTGCTCTGGCTCTGTCCAGATGTTCCTGCTTTGTCACATTTCGCTCCTGCAGTGTAGGACTGGGAGGTCATCTGATAATTATCAAAGCTGTTAGAACATGACCTGCTGCTTCTCCACCTTCAATGTGTGACCAAATCAGGAGAACCACTCAGAATATGCAGCTGAATAGCAATTTTTGATCTCCATTAGTTAACAGAAAGTGTGTATAAATCAGAAATGCCTTTACTGACATTATATTTTGCTTTTCAGCAGTGGAAGTGACTGCAAAAATTATACACCAATAGAGTATTTGGCTCTTTGTGTTTCATCTGAAGCCTCTTAATGCCTGTAAAAATCTGTCTAAAAGCAGGGAAGAGAGAGAAGAGGGAGCTCAGAATTTTGGGAGGAGGAATGTATAAAATGCAGACAGCAAAGAGGCTGAAATATGAACACATGAGACACTCTAGGGAGTCCCTGAGGTAGCTCAGGAAGGCTATGGATCCTGTTTAGTTTGTGAAATTAATTGAAAAAGGAAAGAAGTTTATATTCTGTGCTATTCCTGCACTGTTCTGTGCTTAGCAAAATATGTCAAAAAAAAAAAAAAAAAAAAGAAAAAAAGAAAAAAAAAGAAAAAAGAAAAGACCTGGAAAGCCAAACCTCTCAATTCCATTTGGTTTTAGGCCTTGGAAAGTGCCCCAGTCCCTCTGGGACATCTCCCTGTTCAGCAAGAGGGACTCTGCTCACAGAATGCCAGAGGGAAATTGCTGTGCTGGGAGATTAGGACAAAGGAATGATCCAAAAGAGACAAAGGAATGATTCCAATGGGACAAAGGAATGATCTAATAGGGACAAAGGAATGATCCAACAGGGACAAAGGAATGATCCAACAGGGACAAAGGAATGATCCAAAAGGGGACAAAGGAATAATCCAAAAGGGACAAAGGAATGATTCCAAAGGGGACAAAGGAATGATTCCAATGGGACAAAGGAATGATCCAAAAGGGACAAAGGAATGATCCAAAAGGGCAGGAGGAGCAGGCTGCTCATGGTGTGGAGACTCTTGCTGTGCCCCTCCTGCCTGCAGTGCTGTGTGCAGGAGCAGGGGCAGCCCCAGATGAGGAACAGGCTGTTCCCACATCAGGCAGGAAGGGCAGGAAATCCCATGGGCAGCTCTGTGCTCTGTAATGATTTCCAGATGATCATCCCGTCCCAAATGTGCTGTGGTTGTCTGGAGGTGTGTTCACACTTCAAGAAGCTTCTACAGAAAGTCAGAGGATCTCCTTTAAAGCCACACCTTGGCCTGAACCACGGGCCTTGGATGTAGAGATCCATGTGGTGGGTTTGGCTCTCCCTCCACCAAGGGACATTCCTGCTCAGCCTGTGGAAAATGTGCTTTAGCTGCTTGCACAGAATTTATATTTTTGGCAAACAAAACTGCAGAATCTACTTGGATTTCAAAAATCTTTACTGGAGTGCTTTCACCAAGGTTCTTTACACTAAGGTAGGGTGGGAGATGAAGACACATCCTTCTCTGGGCTTGACCTGTTGTTGGTTATTTATTTATTTTTTTCTCCTTGCTTTGCAACACATTAACTGTCAGTGAAAATTTGTTGAATTGTTGCTGATTTCAGCTAGCCTGAGGTATTTGCTACAGGACCAACAGCTTAGCAGCTCATCCATCCATCTGTCCATCCATCCACCCATCCATCCATCCATCCATCCATCCATCCATCCATCCATCCATCCATCCATCCATCCACCCATCAATCCATCCATCATCCATATAATAAATGCTCAGCTTTCTTGCTGGAGAATGGTCATTACTGGAGTTCCCAAAATGAAGGGTGAAGTGACAGATTTTGCAGATTATAAAAATATTTAGGATGGTCCCAACTTTAGCAGCAGGTGGGAATGACAAGGGCTGAGTGGGCTCCTTGTGCCATGTTAAAGCAGATTTCCAGGCAGGTAGGAGGGAAGGTGACACAGCTGCAGGGGTGTTAAATGCTGCCTGCTTGCCCTCCCTGCAGCAGAAATAAACTGCAAAGAGGCCAAATGCACATCTCAGAGTCCTGATGTGTCAGTACCTCTCTGACAATTACATGTGGGTTTAATTAACTTGCCAAGCAGGATCCATTACAGCATCTCCTCTGCTGGAGGGATTTCCAGTGGGAAATGGGAGATGGGAAATGCTTACAAAGCTCAGATTGCCAGGGGCTCTCGGGGATTCATGCAGGTGAGGTGCAATGAGGGCAGCCTGGAGCAGGGATGGGCACCCAGGTGCATGGGTGGTGGGATGTGCCTGTGGATGAATGCCTGGCACCTTTCTGATGCTGCACAGTGGGGAGGAAAAGGCAGAGCAGATTTTTCCTGGGGCAGCCCAGTGATGCTTGCACTCTCTGAAGAGCTTTGATGTGATATTTTCCTGTAGTTTCTTAATAAATTGTAATTTGAGCTTGAAGGTGACAGGCTAATCCCCTCAAGGGGTGTGTTTGAGGGAATGCTGCACCAGATGCTGCACCAAGATGGATTTATTCTCAGTATCTTTCTGCCCTGCAGGGTCTCCCTGGAAATATTTACTGCTTTCTTCATTTTTGACCTTGCACTTTGCAGGAACTCATCAGATGGAAGTGGTGAAAGGAAGGAAAAGGGGGTAAATTATCAGAGAGGGGTTTCATGATGGTTCCTGTGGTGAACCTTTGGCATCTGACCTGGTCCCACCAAGCTCAGCTCCAGGCTTAAAGGCTTCTAGGAGTGACCCTACAACCTCAGATACTGAATCCACAGCTCATGTGCCCCACATCTCCTACAGACCCAGTCCCTGGTCCCCATCCAGCCCAGGGACTGAACAGAAAGGTGCAGGCAGGTGCCAGCATGGCTGGGTCCTGCTGGAACACGCTGAGGATTCTTTCCAGACTTGGATGTGTGAGAGTTTCCAGACCTTCCTGCTGATTTTCCAGCCACCTCTGGGAAAGAGTGCTCAGATAGCTGCTTAGGAGCAGCTTTATTATTTAGAGAGAAAAGCCAGGCTGATGCTGGGATGGAAAAGGAAGCCTTGAGGGCACCTTCATTTATCTCTCAGTGCTGCTGGTGCCAGCTGGGACTTGCTTCCTGCAGCTCTCCTGGCACACAGAGGAGATGCTGCCTCCTCCTCTGGGCTTTGTTCTCTTTTCTGATGAAGTTTTTCTGCTCTCTACACCTGGGTGTTGACTGCAGATCAGCTCTGGGTGCTCTTTGGTGGTGGTGTGGAAAATTGGCTCTAATCACCTTGTCCAGCTTCCCCTGTCCAGGGTGTTTGAGACTGGGGCACGAGCCAGGGATGTCCCTGCATCCCTCAGGGAGTCCCTGTTGACAAACCATGATCCGGAGTTCCTCCCTTCCTCCAAAGGGCCACAGTTCCTGCATTTAGGAGCTGAGAGACTGACAGCAGAATGAAAAAAAAATGAAAATAAAGGGAAAATTTGATGGAATTGCATTAGAACTTTGGGATGTAGATGATCTTTGTGTCTAATGATTATAATGCCTCAGGTTTTGGCTTTTCTATTTTCAGATTCTGTGCTGCTTTAGTGTGTGGGTCTGGGTTCACATCAGGGGATGGTGAGCTCTGTGCACAGAGCAGGGAGACAAAACAATTCCTGCTCCAGCTGGGCACCAGGGACAAATGATCCAAATCTCAGCCCAAGAGCACAAACACCGTGGGCTGGAGAGAGAAAAACAAGGATGGGACTGGATGGGCTAAAGCTGGAATGGGACAATGAACTGCAAGATGCAAATGGAGCAGAACTGATCAAAGGGAGAGACCCCGTGCCTGGTTGTGCATTTTGTGACCATTTTGGTTCATCTTGGGTGCAGCCCTGGCTGGGCTCTGGTGCTGCCTAAGGTGGATCCATGGAGGAGATCCTTTAAATAAATCCCTGCTTTATTCTTTGACTCTGTCCATCCTCTGTTCTAGCCCAGCCTTGTCAAGGCATCAATTACAGGGTATAAATTTGTAATTGCAATGTTGGTACCAGCATCAATATTAATATTGCAATTCACATCTCATTGGTTTTAAAACTGAGACATTAGTGCAAGGAGAGCTGGTAGGGATGATAATTTTCTTGAGGGAAAGATGACTCAGCAGACAGGACAGGAGGAAGAGGGGATTGTGACGGTGTTCACAGGGGTCTTAGGATGAGGGAAGAGATGAGGATCTGACTTTATGTTTCAGAAGGCTGATTTATTATTTTATGGTATATATTACATTAAAACTATACTAAAGGAATAGAAGGAAAAGTTCTCCACATGAGACCAATCCCAGATGCACCTGTTGCATTCCACAGCAGCAGATAATCATTGTTTACATTTTGCTCCTGAGGCCTCTCAGCTTCTCAGGAGGAAAAATCCTAAAGAAAGGATTTTTCATGAAAAGATGTCTGCGACAGGGATTGCAGCCCTGCCATTGCATGGCTGTGCTTCTTGAGAAGGCCACAAGGATCAATCCTGTTTTCCCATGCTCTGTCCCCAAATCCAGCCCTCATCCCTGTGCAGCGGGGGTAACTCCATAGCTCCCCAGAGACAAACACAGTAATCTGATTTATCATGGCCCTTTGATGACCTCCAGAGCCCCTCTGCACACATTTTTACAGGTACTGCTCACACTAATCCAAACCCTTCACACAGATGCCATTTTGAGAGCAAAACCTTCCATGAAATCCTGCTTCCACTGAGGCTCCAAAGAAAACATCTCTGTGTTATGCTGGTTTAAAGAGCACATGAAGCTTTTGGCTTTGGTTCAATGCCAGACTAAAGGTCTTCTACCTTATAAACTATCAGAGCTAGAAAGATTTGCTCTATAAATGGCTCCATATGCATACGCACTGTAAATATATATACATTATGGATTTGCTTATGTCATGGAGCACTTCAAATATCCCTTAATAAAGTAATAGACCCCAAGGTAGCTATATATACTGGCAGAAAGTTTTTCTGTGCTTTGGAGCTGTGGAAAAATTGGAGCTCCTAAAGATTTCTTCTTTTTCCTACAATTTCCACTGTGAGTATTCAAAACTGCAGGACATCCTGGATCCTGCTGCATGGAGGGGTGCTGCCATGGGCCTCTGAACCTGACAGAAGCAGGAATGGAAATTGTTTACAGAGAATGTGGAATGTGCTGCTTGTCTCCTGGCTGGCCTTGGAGATCAGTGAGATGCCCTGGATAATATGAGAGAAATATGAGCAGAGAGAAATTGCTCTTGAGCTTTGTTTCCAAAGGCTGGGGCCTGGGATGTGGCTGGCAGGTTCACAGTGACCCCCCAGATGGTGCTTTGGTTCACAGAACCCCTGATACCTGACTGGGGATGCTGAAAAGCTGTTTTTTTTTTTCCACCAGACTGTGTTTGCTACATCCCAAACGGTCACAGACATCTTTTTCCTCCTGATTTTTCTCAGGATTTTTCCTCCTGAGAAGCTGAGAAACCTCAAGAACAAAATAAAAACAATGGTTATCTGCTGCTGTGGAATGCAACAGGTGCATCTGTGATTGGCCCACGTTGGATGTTTGTAATTAATGGCCAATCTCAGCCCAGCTGGCTTGGACAGAGAGCCGAGCCACAAACCTTTATCATTCTCAGCTATTCTATTCATAGCTAGCCATCTGATGAAACCTTTTCTTCTATTCCTTTAGTATAGTTTCAATGTAATATATATCACAAAATAATAAATCAAGCCTTCTGAAACATGGAGTCAGATCCTCATCTCTTCCCTCACCCTAAGACCCCTGTGAACACCCACCAGGCTACAAGGTGAGATTGCTGTCTTAATCCAAAATAAAAAAGTCTCAGGGCCCCAGATTGTTTTTTGGCTCCCTGAGAATTTCCTAGGGGAGCTCACTTGGTTCCCAATGGCACCCAGTGAACTGAATAAAGAAATAAATATTTGTTTTCTGGTTATTTAACACGGTTCTACCCCCTGACGGCTTTTGGGATGGGATCCTTATGGATCCTTCCCATGAGACTGGACAACAGGGGTAATGTCTCAGAAACCCTTTGCCCAAGAAATCCAACCTTTTTTGTCTCTCCTGGCTGAAACCAGACAATAAATATGTGGCTGGTTCTGCCCCAGCAACTGCAAACAAAGATTGACTGCCAAGCTGCAAGCACCTCTCTGCTCTGAATTTAGCTTTCAATTCTCCCTTAATTTATTATTTGCAGTTAATTCAATCCATATTGACCTGCCTCAAAGAGAAAAAAGCTCTAGATTTGGTGAAAAATAATCTATTTTTAATTATTTCTGATGTAGAACACTGGCCCATAAATAAATTCCACTGCTACCCAGTGGTTTTTTTGCCATCAGAACTGTCTTGCTGGAATCAATAAACAGTTGATTAAAAACCTTGTTATTTAATATATTCAGTAACCCTAATCTATTCATTAGAAACTTAATCACTTTCATGTCACCAGCTGCTGTGATGGAGAAAAGAGCTGTAGCTAATTATTAGCAATTTTACAAAGCTAATATTGAATTTCTAATGGGTCCTCTGTGGCCTCTATTTCAAGCACTTTGTATATCCCACAAACATGTGTTCTGGCTCTGGGCAGGGCCAAGCACCTCAGGCTTCCAACCCTGTGGGTAAACTTTGAGCTTAGCAACCAATCTCTGGTTATTTTAGAGTGGAACAGGAGTGCACAGGGCTGGCCATGGGACAGGGACGTGCTGGTCCTGGTGATGCTTTTTTCAGCCTTCTGTCTTTCAGAGACAGAAGCCAGACAAATTTAAAAGAATAAAATTTAATTATTTTAATTTATTTAATGGCCTTCAGGTATATTAAGGGCAGAAAAAACCTCCCCAAGGGGCTACACTCAAAATGGTCACCAGTTTTTCAGAGAGATATAAGTTTGGTCTATCTGCATATCAGGGGTTAATTGTCCAGTTACAGCTTCAGGAAATGAAGTCACATTCCAATATGGACGATGGTCATGAGATTTTCTGACAGATATGTTTGTTCATTTACATATTGGGGTTAATTGTCCAATTACAACTTCAGGTAATGAAGTCACATTCCCTCCAGTTTGCTTCTCCCCAATTCACTTTTGTTTGTACTTTTTGGGTGTCCTTGGTTCTCTGGCCTGGAAGGATTGTTTTGTCTGACCAAAATGAGAAGAGAATTAACTAACACTCTACATGGAGCTCAGAATTAGGCACTGATGGAGTACAGGATCTGAAAAATATAAAAGTTAAATCTTAAGGCATCAGTGGGTCAGGGAGGTCCTGTGGTCTGGCCACTCATCTGGGTACCCAGATACGGTGTGGGGTGTTTTCCTTTTGCTCTGCTATGTCATTTTTGAGGGACAAAGTTTATTCTTTTTGAGGATGAAGGGGAGAAAACTGAAAAAGGCACTGAGGGGTTGAAGAGTATCCAGAGAAGAGAATGGAGACAATGGGATTGTCATGACAATCCTCTTTCAGAGGGTGTTGCTGAGAGGTGACTGAACACAAACATTTCCTCCCTTGGGCTTCCCTCGCTGCCTGGGGAGGGAATTTGCCAGATGGAAGGAAACAAATCCACAAACATACATGTAAACTCTCCCAGAACGGCTTCACAGCATCATTTTCCAAAAGATGTGATCAAGCTTGTTTTATGGCCTTGGCAAACTCCTGGTGGCATCTGGCTGAGCTAAATATTGCACTTAATAGTGCAAGGCAGCAGTGGCTGCAGAGCTGGCTGCCTTTCGAGTGTGTTTACAAATGTGCTGTAGCAATTCCATGGAAATTAGCACAGAGCCTCAACAACAAAACAGGGGATAGGAAACAAAGAGAAATATTTCTTGGCCTCTCTGCTGTTTGTGTGGGTTTCTGTTGGTGTGTCTGCCTGTGGCCCTCGTGCACAGCGCTCTCTCTGCTACTCTTTAATAGTATTGCTAGGTTTTACATTCCAAAAGCTCCCAAAATGCTTTTTCTTTATATATCAGATACTAGTTACTACTGGCAAAAGGCGTAATCTGGACTCCTGTGAGTTATTCTGAAATATGAGGCTTTTGCCCTATTGTGTAGCATTGTGATCTGTGAAGTTGCATAATAGTAACACCACAGAAAAAGTATTTAGAGATTAGAATTTGCCAGCTTGCCAAACAGGCTGTTTAGTGAGGATGTTTTTGATTTCAGAGGTTTGAAGGGACCTGTCTGTCAGCTCTTGGCTCAGTGTCTCTGAGCCCAGGGCTCCAGGCCTGTCTCCAGCACCCAGCAGCTCTCCCTGGGCTACAACTCTGCTCCCTTAGGTAGGGAATTTCAAACACTTTTCATTTCTGCTTGAATATGAATGAAGCAAAGAAAAGGAGCATCAAAATTATCCAGGAAACAGCAAAAAGTTCTCTGTGTTGACACAGTGGGTCACCTCTCTTGAGCTCCTGCTGGGTGGTGGCTGCAGGCATGGAAGGGGGGAAATGCACACTGACCCACCCAGCAGAGGCTGAGCTGGCCCTGCTTGGCCTTTTTGCTTTTCTGCAAGGAGCAGAAAGTTCTGAGGATGTCTGGAAATGTTCTGCGGTGCGGTGTTGCGAGGGTCCCCAGGATGAGGTGAGAGATGAGGAATTGACTCCATGTTCTCAGAAGGGTGATATGATATGATATTATATTATATTATATCATTATAATACAATATATTATTTTATTGTAATACATAATATATAATATGGTATTTAATATAATATAATATAATATAGTATAATATAATCATAACACGATATAACACAATATACTAAAACTATACTAAAGAAAGATAAAGGATACAGACAGAAGGCTAGAAAAGCATGATAATGAAAGCTCTTGACTGACTCCTCAGAGTCCCACACAGCTGATGGTGATTGGCCATCAATTAAAAACAATTCACATGTTTGGATAAACAATCTCCAGAGCAGCAAAACATGGAGAAGCTGAGGCTTCTCATCTTGCCAGGAGAAGAAATCCTGGTGAAGGGATTTTTCAGAAAATATCATGGTGACACTGTGGTGTGGTGGAGAGGACAGGCCAGTGTCACCAGGTGACACAGGTCCCCATCCAATGTGCCATTGCCCATTGATCCCAGGTCCCACCTGATGTTTTCCGTAAGCAATGAGTGCCTCTGGTGGCACTGGGGACAGTGGGGACACTGGAGCTGGGCTCTCTTGGCTGCCACAGAGCAAAAGCACATGGAGAGAAGCACAGCTCCTATTCAGTCATGTGCTGGCAGCTCTCCCAGATTCCAGTGAACCCAAAGCTGAGGAGGAGCCACCAGAGGAGGTTTTCAGGTGTGCACCCACACCCCACATGCAATTAATTGCACCTGGCCTAGATCATCAGCCCATGTAAATGGGCAAAGCTCCATAGCAATCTTCTGAGGCTTTGCATCTGCAGATGATGTATTATTGAATTATGCTTGATTAGCTGTTTTTCTGTTGCTTAACAGAAAGCAAATCTCAGCATAAATGAGATTAGTATGTGCCCTCCATGTATGCCAGCTCTTGCTCCCAAGAATTTAACATTCTTAATAGAATGATTTTTTTTAAAGAGAGAGAGGGGGGGGGAGAAAGACTCTTTGAGGCTCGTCTTTCATTTGCCAGATTATCTGAACATTAAATTAAGCAAGTATGGAAATTCAAAATATAGCTGCTCTACAACATGTGCTGACACTGGCATAACAATATCAGTAATCCCCCCTGACAGCCATTACAGCTTAATGCTCCAAGAAAATGAACTACTTATTTTCTTTACACCACATCCACACTGTCTCCAAATCTTTGCCTGTCTTCCAGCCAGGATGACTCCCTGAATTAATCTCTCCCAGGTACCAGCTGTGTTTGTCTCATCCTGCTGAGCTGCAGCTGATGGCTTTGAGGCTGTGTCACCTTGACAGCTCAGAAAATCCCCAGCTGCTCGTCAGGACCTCACTGCATTGGATTTTTCCTGTCTGATAGAGGTCCTCAGACATTCTGAACTTGGGTCATGCCAGGGGCACCCCTCACATCTTGTAGGGTCTTGTCCCAACCTCTATTTGTTGTGGTTTGTCTCAGTGCAGCTGAAGGAGATGTGGAATCCAGAGTCATGGAGCTTGTGGGTGTATCAGGTGCCTATTTTAAAGATTTCTCCTTCAGGATTTAGTCTTTGAATGGTGCAAATCTGCAGCTTGACAGTGAAATCACCAAGCCTTGCTCAGCTTTGAAAGGGTTGTTGAAGAAAAGCCAAATTGTGCCTATTGGAGGTGTTTGTGCTGATTAACTGAGCCTGCTGCTTCTGCTGAAATTTGTATCCTTGTCCATCTTTTCTTTACTAAGAACAACTGTTCTGACTTCAAGCATCACTTTATCCTCAGTGCCTTTGGGAAACATGCAGAGGACTTGCTTAGGAGACCTCTTCTGGCATTATAAGGACAGTTAAGCTAATTTCTTTTTTGCCAGGTCTCTCTCTGGATCCCAGCAGGTCCTTGGCCCATCAGAATGGGCCAATATCCTTGTCCATCTTTTCTTTACTAAGAACAACTGTTCTGACTTCAAGCATCACCCTGTCCTCAGTGCCTTTGAGAAAGATCCAGAGGATTTGCTTAGGAGACCTCTTTTGGCATTATAAGGACAGTTAATCTATTTTTTTTTTGCCAGGTCTCTGGATCCCAGCAGGTCCTTGGCCCATCAGAATTGTCTGGGAATGCCTGGGAACTTCTGTTAGGAAAGGAACAGGCACAGAGAGCTCAGTGGAGAGTTTTAAGGGCTTGTAGGAGCAAGTGGTTGTGGATGCAGGGACTTTCAGATGTGCTTTTGTGAAAGGAGCTGCTAAATTCCACCAAAGTCCAACTTAAATTCCATCAATATTTGCTACCAGAAGAGGTTTTTAGTGAAAAGCTATCTTTGGGAGTGGAGGGAGTCCCATCAGCTTAAATGACCCTGATCCCAGGCAGTGCAAAGCAGTTTCCCTCCTTTGAATAAACTCTTGTCATGGTGGTGTGCAGGACTCACCTCTTCATCATCAGGTGCATTTTGCAGCTGATTCATAACAAGAGGAGAATTTCCACTGTCAGATCATTGTGCTGCTGGGGGAAATTGGAGCAGCTGCCTTGTAAAATGTGAAATGGCACCGACACACCAGGCTGTGTTTCAGAGCATGTGACTGAGAAGGTGATTGCTCTCGTTAATAATGAGCCACTAAATTGGATGCAATTGCAATAGCTCATCATTTGTATAGAAATATTATGCTTTATAGGTACATTACTGGGCTGTATTTTATAAGGCTGTTAAGCTTATGCACTTTCCCTTGCAGTAAATGTCAGCGAGGTTACAATAAAATTTAATACAATATTATTAAAGCTGAAGTGCATCAGTATGGAATGATCATGTGTGCACACTGAAAAGTCTTTATTATTGCTTCCTTAACCTTCTTAAGGAGCTGCTTGTTTTAAAATACAGCGATGAAAAGGATCAAAGTTTGGAGGTCTCTTCGTCCACCCAGAGGTTCATTAGAGTTTTCAGCCTAGATGGGAATTTTGTGACACATTAGTTCAAGTAAATTAAACATTAAAATTCCAGCTCTGCCAGGAAAATTTCAATACAGCTGCAGATTATAATACAGGTGGTGAGGTCTCCTCACATTCACCTTAGTTTTCATGGGGTGGAACTGATTGGCAGATTGTTGGCCTCCAAAGAAGCCAACAATCAAAGGAGCCAGGCGTGCCCTTGCCTGTGCGCATCTCAGAGGGCTGCAACACCTCACAAGCCCTCGGGGCTCTGATATTACCATGACAATGGCCCTGGTGAGGAAATCAATGGGCTCTGGGGCTCCCCAAACAATTCCCTGACCTCCCCAGGTTGCCAAAAGCAAGGTCAAGCAGCAAAGATCAAAGGCCCTGCGGAAATGGGCATCCCCTCCCTGACCTGCTGCCTTGGGACTTGGCTCAGTCTTACCTTGAATTGTCTTGATTTAAGGAACTGGTGTTGTTTGCACACACTGTGACCAGAAGAAACCAGACACACTGCAGGGCACCGGGATTGCACTGGGGCTGTCACAAAATCACCCCTGCACAACAGGCAGCAGCTCCTCGTGGATTTTCAGAGAGGAAATCTCTGACACAGGCTCTTGAAACTGTGGTTTAAAAGCGTGGTCAACAGCACAGGTGACAGAGAGGGGAGCCTAATCCAGTTTAGGCAACTTCCATTTCAGGACCTGCTGCTGGAAAGGGAGACCATGAACCCAACGTGCATTTCCAGATCTCTGCTGCTCCCAGAGCCCTGCCAGGAGCAGCTCTGTGAGAAGGAAGCACCAAGTACCCACTTGCCTAAAACCCACCCTCTGTCGGGAAGCTCTGAAGCACCAAAATATTTTGACAAGAATCCAAATCCTTTCCACGATAAAAGCAAACAAGAAGCAATTTGCAAGGCTGAGAGTGTGGGATTGGAGGATGCATGCACAGAGCACACAGCTCACAGCAGCGTGCTCTGCTCCATCCCCACAGCCAGGCACGATGGGGAGGCTCCTGAACTGGGAGAAAAACCAGGGCTGGGTTCAAAGGAAGGTGAGGAGACCTGCAGTGGCACTGGGAAGGGATGGGAGGAAAGGCAGGATGTAAGAGCTGAAATGAGGGATGTGGGACTCCAGGCTGCTCTCCAAAATGCAGTTTATTGTGCCCAGGATGTCACAGCAGTCTGGGGTCATGGGTGACAGAGCTGTGCCCACAGCTCTCAGCTCCAGCTGCAGGCAGGCCTGGAGACCCTTTGGTTTTGGTTACATTGCATTTTAGACTTTTATTTTGGTTACAATGCATTATATTATTTTCTTTGCTGAGCATCTTAATACAGCAGAACCAATCTATCCCTTAACTTTTACCTATAGTCTATTATAACTACTATAATTACCATATTCATGTTACTGTTCTCCAATCACTAAAAGTCTGTACATTACAGTTTAAGCTAGAAATTGTTTTTCAGTTTTCTTGCAGTGGAAAATTCTGAGACCTTTTTTCTACTTGCAGCATTTGCAGCCTTGTTTGCCTGTGCTATCTTTCTCCTTGGTACAAACATCTTCTTGTTTGGGTTGGGTTTATCATTTGCTCTAAGCCATAAAAACCCCTTCTAACTCACACACCCTTTGCCCCCTTGGTTATCCAGTTAGACTGGCTCAGCAATTTTCTTCTATATCAAAACTTGCTTCCATCTCTATTCCTTCTTCAGACTCTACATCCAAAAATCTTTCAGCTAAGCACACACATATCTGTGAGAATTTCTTGTCAAAATTTCATCCTTCCCAACATCAGGAGGGGCTGGCTTGCCTTGGTGACAGCTTTGGGTGCCACGTGTCACTCCAAGTCACGCATCTCAGGTGGCTCTGTGCACAAATCAGACACAAACAGACACAAATCCTGCTCTCTCTAGCAAGATGAAGTCTTGTCCTGACATTTTCTTTTCCTTTTGGAGTGCAAAGCTCAGGGGTCCAGCTCTGTGTTGTTGCTCCCTGCCTGTGCACGGGGCAGAGACTCTTGAAGAATTTCTTTGAAGGCCAATCTGGGCATCCCCCACAGTCTGATCAGTTCTGCAGCACACAGACCCTGTGCTGGTGATCACCTTTTGTGTTTGGT
The DNA here is from genome assembly GCF_027887145.1 of Ammospiza caudacuta. Classification (NCBI taxonomy): domain Eukaryota; kingdom Metazoa; phylum Chordata; class Aves; order Passeriformes; family Passerellidae; genus Ammospiza; species Ammospiza caudacuta. The sequence continues at coordinate 6,012,593 of NC_080611.1, forward strand.
GATGGTGGGGTAAGAGGGATATGGGAAAGAGCCACTTAAACAAAATTAAAACCTTTTGGTTTTTTCCTCCACCTTCCTTGCGAAGTTATGGCAAGGAAAGGGTTATGATGGTCCTCTGGAAAGGGTTAAAGAAAAAAAATTATATTTTTTCTTTATATAAATAAAAATTTATTCAGGATAAAGCCCAAAAATCTTGTTTTAAGTGGACACATTGTATTACAACCTCTCCTTTTCTCACCTTTCTGGCTCTCTCTGCTCTGCTTTCCTGCCCTGGCTCTTTCCCTGCTTGTCCCGTTGCTGCTCTGGGACCTGAGCAAAGCCCAGTCCTTTTCTCCATGTGTGAACACCCCTGGCAGCGCTGTCCCCTCCATCTTCCCACTGCTCATTTTCTTCGGCAGTCATCCTCTGCCTTCCCCCCCTCTAATTACTTTCTTGAGGTTTATTTTCATCTCGGTGTCTGATGTGACCAAAGTACATAATTCTGAATCTATTGATTTCTGACAGCAGAGTCTGCTTGTTCTCCAGTAATATTTCCAGCATCAGCATTCATCTTCTTTTCAATCTAAAAGATATGTCAGGACCACATCACTAAAGCTTCAGTTTTTTCCCCCTGTCAGCAGCATTCTTTCCCCATGATTCATATCCATAAATTGCTACGGGGAAAAATTAAACTTTTCATCAAACTCTTAAATATTTTGAGACTGCACAGTTATTTCACATTTTCAGGAGGGAGGCCACAGCTATGGAAGCTGTTCCTAATGAGCTCTGGATTTTTTGGGAACTGCCTCTGCGGTCTCATATAATCAAAGTCATCAGTTCCTTTAATATATTGACAGCTTGGGCCCACATGCACACACACCTGTTCTCACCATGCCTGAGGGCAGCCCATCCTCATCAATAACCTTTTCTTTTCTCTCTTTTTTTTGGACACTGGTATTCCTGAGGGCTGCAGCAGTGAGCTATGGCTGTCATTGCTGTGTGTGATGTAGGTTAATAGGTGTCTGCCAGGGCAATCACCAGCTGCTTCCACTTTATCCAGGCTTGCTGTGGGATGAATTTGCTGCACAGGCTGCAGAGGTGGCAGAATGTGTGTGTCACTTCAAACCCTCTTGGTCACTGCTGTTCTTCCTGGGGATGGGTTCTGTTTCTGATAAAATCACACTGAATTTGGTGAGGTGCTCTGGAGTTCCTTTGTCTAATGACACAGAGGGATGTATTTAGCCCGTAAAAAACACAACCAGTGGCTGCTGAAACTCTGGTTTGTCAGTGATGTGAAGGATGGTTTTAATTTCCCCATGTGTGTCTTTTTCATCTCAGGAACCAGCTGATGGTGGCATTAATTTCGCTTCTATCATTTACTTCACATGCCTTGAATTATGCTTGACCATCAGAGGGTTGCTGTGGTAGTTTCAATACTTTGTGTGCCTCTTCTCTTGGACAGAATTTCATTGAATTGGCTGATTACCAGGCATCAATATATCTTTCAGATTTTTCATGTGAGAGCAGTGCCAGGATAACTGATCACTTTGAACAGTCCTGCTGATTTTCCTTGCTGTTTTCCAAGGGATCATGTCCAAAGTCCATCCAGCTGTGTCTGCCTCAAAAAGCTCCTTTTTGGGGTGGGTTTTCTAAATGCACCCATTACTTCAGGGGTGTTTCAGGTGCGGTTTGATTCCTGAACAATCAGCAAAGTCCATAATTTTATTTATATTTTACTTCTGTCAGAGAATATTTGCAGTGAGGATTCTGATTATCAGGCATCAATATATCTTTCAGATTTTTCACATGAGAGCAGACCCAGGATAAGTGATCATTTTGAACAGTCCTGCTGATTTTCCTTGCTGTTTTCCAAGGGATCATGTCCAAACTCCATCCAGCTGTGTCTGCCTCAGAGAGCTCCATTTGGGGTGGGTTTTCTAAATGCACCCATTACTTCAGGGGCGTTTCAGGTGCGGTTTGATTCCTGAACAATCAGCAAAGTCTATATTTTTATTTATATTTTACTTCTGTCAGAGAATATTTGCAGTGAGGATTCTGATTATCAGGCATCAATATATCTTTCAGATTTTTCACATGAGAGCAGAGCCAGGATAAGTGATCATTTTGAACAGTCCTGCTGATTTTCCTTGCTGTCTTCCAAGGGATCATGTCCAAACTCCATCCAGCTGTGTCTGCCTCAGAGAGCTCCATTTGGGGTGGGTTTTCTAGATGTTCCTATTACTTCAGGGTGTTTCAGGTGCGGTTTGATTCCTGCACAATCAGCAAAGTCCATAATTTTATTTATATTTTATTTCTTTCAGAGAATATTTGCAGAGAGAGCTGTGAATAAACACCAGGTAAAACAGAAGGGATGGAAGCAGTGGGAAATGTCTCCCTCATTGCCAGGTACCAGAGCAGGGCACAGATAAAAATGACCCACATAAAGCACTTCAAAGTGTTCCTTTAGGCTTGAAACTATAACAAATTTTACTGCTGGGTAGGTTATTCCTGATAAGAGGAGTGTAACTGCACTTGTGAAGGTGCTGGACTGAATTTTGGAGAAATTATAGTGCTTGGTGGGAAGAAACAAATAATTCTAGACTGTTCTGCTGGGGCTGCCATTTGGAAGGTAAAGGTGAAAGGACATTTGCTGTTACTTCCAGGCCATTGGAAAAACATAACAGACATGTAGCTTATATAAGAATGTAAATTTTATATATATATATAATATATATATATAATTATATATATATAATATATATGTACACACATATAATGTAATTATAACATAATATATTATTACATTTATTATAATATAAAAATATAATTATATATGTTATGTATTTTTAATTTTATATATTTATATATACATATATAATATAATAATGTAAAAATTGATTTCAATTTGTTGAATCCACAATTTATGTTTGGGATGAGAGAGGAAATTTAATTTATCATCTGCAAGCTGACATCAGACACCACCTGGGGAGAATCCAGCCTGTGGGAGAATCACCACAATCTACCCTGGAGGGATTCCAGTCCCTGTGGTCACCATGAATTTATTTATTTGGGACATTTATGTCCTTTTGACAGCAGCTGGTGGCAGGTGGTCAACAAGTACTTCAGTGACATGAAGAAGTGTTGGTTAGTGAAATTGTCCAGCAGTTTTTCTAACTGGGGAATTAATATTGGAGCTGAAAGGATAAACTCTCTTCAAAAGGTAATGGCAAACAAGAGTCTTCATAAAATGGTTTAGTGGAAGGTGTGGGAGTGGGTTAGAATGAGGTGAGATTTGGGAGGTTTTGAGAGGCTATTGGAAGGTTTTGAGAGCCACATTTTGTGGGGGAAGGTCTTTCCAGAAACATTCTGGGGTCCATCCTCCTGCTTTTGCTCTCCCCAGGTCATGGGGACACAAGGGCAGGTTTCCTGGCCAAGGGATCAGGTTTTGGGAGGCACATTCTGTTGGGGAAAGTCCCTGCAGAGACATCTTGGGGGTGCCTATTGCCCTGCTTTTGTTCTCCCCACATCATGAGGACACAAGGGCAGGTTTCCTGGCCAAGCTTTCAGGGTTGGGAGCCACAGTTTGCTGGGGAAGGTCTCTCCAAAGACATGCATGGGGTGCCCATTGCCCCTTTTGCTCTCCCCATGTCATGGGGACACAAGGGCAGGTTTCCTGGCCAAGGGATCAGGTTTTGGGAGGCACATTCTGTTGGGGAAAGTCTCTCCAGAGACATCTTGGGGGTGTCCATCCCCCTGCTTTTGCTCTCCCCACATCATGAGGACACAAGGGCAGATTTTCTGGCCAAAGGATCAGTTTTTTGGGCAGGTGCTGCCCACAGCACACTCACCCCTGGCTTCTCCCTGCCCTCCAGCCAGCTCCTGCCCTGCAAGATGTGACCCCACACATCTGTTCCCTGCATCCCAGCACATCCACAAAGCCTCAGTCTGTGTTATTCTCTACAAAGGGAAGGTTTTATTTCAGATGTGTGCCGAGCTGAGGCTGTGGCTCTTTGTTTTATTCCCTGTGCTGGATTCCTGAGCCCTGGTGTTCCACTGAGCCCAGTGTGGTGCTGCACTGCAGCTCCAGGCTCTGTGCAGTGTCTCCAGGAGGACACTGAGAAATCACCAATCACTCCTCAAACCCTGCCACAGGCATCTGCAGGGAATATCCACCTAACTCGGGGTGATACCACCGCCTCAGAAAGGAAATTGTTCCCTTTATTCATGGGATATGACTGCGGGGGAAATAAAAAGTGAGAGCAAGTTTTAAGTGCTTACACCGAGAGGGTCAGAGGGGTCAGCTGCATTTGTGAAACATCCAGTGCCTCTTGTCCCCTGTGCTGCCAACAGATGGAAATCATTTCACTGGGGGGTGTGAGCTGGGGTCAGGGAGGGAGAGAGGCAGAGCCCACGAGGAACAGCTCATTAATACCCCCAGAGCCAAAGAACCACCGTTCTGAGCTGTTTTCTTTGTGCTGGTGTAAAACACAAAGGCTGGAGGAGTTTAAATCAATATGACAAATCCACAGTTACACAGCCACTTGTGCAGCGAGAACATCTTGGGCTTATGAGGGAAAACAAATCTCAGCATGAATCTCCAGTGTTATATATAAAATCCAAACATATATATTAAAAATATATATTTTATATATTTTTGTATTAAAAAATATATAGTATATATTCATATATATAACATATATATTATATATAAAAAGTGATATGATATGATATGATATATGATATAATATAAATGCATATAGAAATATATAAAATATATTTTATATATGTAAATATAATATAATATAATATAATATAATATAATATAATATAATATAATATAATATAATATAATATAATAATACATGCATATTTTATATATATTTCTATATAATATTTCTCTATAAAATATAAAATATACATATATTTGTATATTATATTATATATGCATATATAAAATATATAGAAATACATATAAATATATATTTTATTTATGCATATATAATAAAATATATAAATATATATATTTTATAAATATTTCTATATGCATGTGTAGTATAATATATAATTTTATCTATTACATTATATATGCATATAGAAATATATATATATATATAAAAATACATATAATACATGTCAATCTATATAAATGCAAGTTTGTCTTATTCTGGATGTTGTGTACACAAATGTTTTTCAAATGTCTCTGCTCTCTCTGCCTAATTCATAAATCATAACAGGAGATACAATAAAAGGAATTAGGTGATCATTAAAGCTCTATGCACTGGATATATGTTTCCTTTCCTCTTTCATTCTGAGAGCTCATTAAAAGCTCACTTGATTCTTGAAGTACCTTGACACCGAAGATGATGATGAATAGAGCTGCTAAGAGCTGTTAATAATTTGAAATACATTGTCAGAATCACATGATGATGCTGTAGGAGATTGTTACAGAGGTGTTATTTGTGTTTGTTTTATTTGGTTACCCTTTTAATCGACCCAGATTAGAAACAGAGCATGAATCTGAGCAAGTATTTATTTTCTCTCTAGAAGAACATTTTAATTAAAAAATGAACTATTAAAAACAAGAAGTCTGGGCAGGTGAACATTATTGGAATGACAGCATCCTGGCCATGTCTATCAGCGGCCATGGAGTTTTAATGACCTGGACCCCACACAAAATCCAAGGGATTTTGTCCCAGTTCAACAGACAAAATCCTAAACTTCTCTTGACATGTATGAGATTGAACCACAAACACCTCAATTCCAAACCCTTGCCAGTCTCTTATTCTTCCCAGGTGTAAGGGCTTTGCTAGATTTTTGCTCTCCATCCAAAATTCCCTTCCAATACCTGTAAAGGAGCACCTTGTGCTGCTGGGAGGGGATTTTCCTCCATCCCTCTGAGGGGATTCAGCCTGTGCAGAGCCCTTCTTCATCTTCCCCCTTTGAACCACTTGGGATTCATCCTGATAGAGATGTTTAATGTATTTAGGGGGTTTTGTCCTGGAGAAAAGCTGGGGATTTTATCAGGGAGCACAGAAGCCCATGCGCAATTGCATTCCTGCACAGAGGTGTCTGTGGTTCAATATCACACACCCCAAAAGAAGTTTAGGACTTTGTCCCTTGCAGTTAGGCTGTGTGTAGGGTTCAGGTCATTAAAACTCCATGCGGCACAGGTTTCCAAATATTCAAACTGTGTTTGCTGAGGGGAAGTGTGTGCCTAAATCCCCACTGCTCTGATCTGCAGATTGGGGACTTGGAGTGGCATTTCCAAGGTGCAGGAGTGGCCACAAACCTGCAAGCTGTGCTGCCCTCAAAATACTTCTCTTTCTTTCCACCCAACTTTTCCTCCTCAGCAGAGGAGCACATCCCAGAGCACATCACTCATGCCAGGGCAGCTCTTCATTTTCCTCCATTCATTCCATGCTCCCAGATAGAGCATCCTGTAAATCATATTTAAAAATCCATTAGTGTAATGTTTCTGGAGTTGATATTAAGTGAGCTTTGGAGATCCTGCTGGCTCCAAATTCCCTTGCCTCAGACTAATTTACAGTATATTTCTCCAGGACAGGCATTTTCATACTGAAGGACCCTTGGGCAGTGGGGTGAAATAATGTCTTGTACCCTGTCTGGCCAGTCAGACCCTCCCAGAACCCTCTGACACCTCCCATCCCCACCTCACCTCTCTTCTCCTGCTCTGATGAATTTGAGCCCACCCCAAAATGTGCCAGGAAATGTGATAGCAGTGATGCTGTTTGGAGTCTGCTGCAGCAGGAGCCCTGACATCCATGGGGCTCCCTGGAGGAGGAAAGCTGATAACAGCCAAGTTCACTCCTGCAAGCTGGGCAGACCCAAAGGCCTCTGCTTTTGCTTGCTCTCTGCTGAAGGTGATTGACTTTGAGTGAGCAATCGCTGCTGACTCTGCAACTTGATCCTGGAGTTTATGTTCTGTGTAAGTAACCTTGAGATAGGGATAGCTCATAACCTTTACCTGACCCTGGCTGTGCATCTCAGGAGAACAGCAGCTCTTTGTCTGAGGTTTTGGGAGCCATGGGAGGTATATTTAGCTTATAGTCATGAGCTGATGCTAAACATATGTGCCCAGACAGCTGCTCCTTCATTTCATCTATGAGTAAGTATTGATTAATGGAAATATAAATTTGTACATGTAGAGGATCGTTCTGTGGAATTGGTACCAAACCATCAGCAGGCTGATTTTGTCTTTTTAAATAAAATAAACCACTTGTTTTGAGGGAAGAAGGACTTTGGGTGTTGATGAGTGAGTGAAATAGTGGAGAAAATGAAGTCTAGACACTGTGAAATTGCCAGCAGGAGGACAATTGGCTTGGGACTCTGCAGACTCCTGCAATGCCACGTGGGTGAGGAATGCTTTGGATGTGTCATGCACATTGTGCTCAGTCAGGCTGTGGAAGGAAACACATGGAAAGGGGTGATATCAAACCAGCTGGGACCCAGAACCACATCAGGGGTCAATGAAGGGCTGTACAAGTTGTCTCCTTTATCCTGATCTGCCCCTCTCCCCTGGGAAGAATTTTTATTCAGTTCCTTAAATATTCAATTTGATCTGTTCTGAACAAAGTATTTATGGTGCAAAATTAATTTTGAACCTTGGGGAGAATGGCCTTCCTGACAGTGACAGCAGTGGCTGTGACAAATTGAGTTTCAGTGGCTGCCCAGGTGTGGGCATGGGCTCTATGGGATCCTCAGGCATGACTGTGGTGTCCTGGGCTTCAGCAAGTCCTTGGCGGGTCTTAGACCTCAGGATATTTTATATTGTGGGTAATAAGAGCATCCAGCCCATGCAGGATAACTTTGCTCTAAATCTAGAGCTTCTGGAAGGGAATCCTGCCTAGATCATGGCAATTCTTCAGCTAAACTTGGGCTGGATCGGATCAAGCATTCAGATTTTTGCTGCCAGCAAAATGTGTTGTTTTTTCTAATTTGCTGTGTCTGTGATTCGTCACCCACACCCCTCCATTGGGCAGAAAAAGGATGGTTTCAAAAAACTCATGACCTGATGGGCTTTGTACCCCACAAAGCCACGGCCTTTGCAACTTTTAACCTTTTATTTCTTTTCTTTTTTAAGAGAATTGGTAGGTGATGTCCACTGCAAAACCTGCAAGCAAGAGAGCAACGAGATGATGGTGCCGTGTTCTCTCCTCCTCTTGGGCAAGGCACAGAGATGGCTTCTGCTGGAATTCAGAATGGAATTCAGAATGGAATTCAGAATGAAATTCAGAATGGAATCCAGAATGGAATTCAGAATGGAATCCAGAATGGAATTCTGCTGGGCAGAATTGTCCTCCTCTTGTCCTCTCCTTCTCTTGTCCTCTTGTCCTCTCCTCCTCTTGGCCATGGCACAGAGATGGAATTCTGGAATTCTGCTGGGCAGCAGGGTGGAAGGAGGGAGCTCTGCAGGGCTGGTGGAGCTGGAGGTGAAAGTGCAGCTCCACTGTGTGCACCAGGGGCTTTCCTTTCCCAGTGGAATGTTTGCACAGAAAATTAACTCCTGATCAGGCTCCTGATGAGGCAGATTTGTGTCATGTCCAGCCATGCAAGATGTGACAGCATGAACTGTGTCCCTGCTCACCTCTCTGAAGATGGAAATGCATTCCCACAGCCTGGAACTGGGCAGGACAGGGTCCAGGAGGACACAGCTGGCTTTGTGTGGCTCTGAGTGTCCACACACAGCAGCCTCACCCCTGCTCCAAACCAGCTGCCTGGGAAAGAACTGGATGCCAATAATCCCAATATCAATCCCATATCAATCACAGAAGCTGGCTCCTATTTTTGTGGCATTTTATGTTTCTAACAGCTCGGGTCACAGAGCACCCACTGGTTTCTGTGTCAGCTCACAGACTAAGGCCTGAGGATCTGCAGGTTGGGTGAAAATGGTTTATTGAGGGTTTGTCTGCATGATTTCCACATGCTGACACTTTTAATCCTTGGCATCAGCCAACAGGGTAAAAAAAGGGGTGAAGGAAAGCAATTTACATGAGGAAATATTAGAGCTGCATCCTCTCCTAGCCTGTTATTTTAAAATGTCTCTGTGGAACACAATGTTTTCTGTAGAAGGCAGGGTGCCTGCCTTCATAAACCCTTCTAAATTACCACCTCACCACAGCCGCCAGCAGCTGTCCTGGTTCCTCAACTCATTTTTAGCATCTGAGGATTAAAGAGGAATACAAACCACACACTTTGAAAGCAAAGCTCCTGGTGGGTCCCACGCTGTGGGGAGGGGGCAACTCCTTGTGACTGCTGGAAGCTGATGTTAGCCAGCCTGGCTGAGCAATAATGGGGCTGGAGAACAGGGGGATTTGTTAAATCAGCTTGAACTCATGGAATTCCTATTTATGTGTGTTTCCTTCTAGTGGAAAGCAGTGGTGACACTATTGGAAGAAAAACTAGCTTTAAAAAATAATTTAATCTATTCACAGAGGAGCTATACAGAGAAGGGGGGATTATTGAGGGAAAAGAGAAGTGGTCCTTCAATTCTGCCAGCAATATTGTGCATTTCCCTCAGCAGAGCTGAGGTTCTTCTGGAGCTTAGCCTTAGGAGTGGAAACATAATGATGGGCAAACATCAGGAGACTTGCAAGTGTGTTTCTCTGGTTTAATGCATAATGTCTTCATTCTGGCTCAAAAGACAGAAGAAAGGAACAAGATGTACAAATTCTTCATTTCTTTTTCAACAATTGCCAAAAAACGAAGCCTTTAAAGAAATACATCTTGTCTGCATGGCAGTAGGAAGGAATTTTTAAAGTTTAGGATCCTTGTTGAGATTTAGTGTGACGGTGTTCACAGGGGTTCTTGGATGAGGGAAGAGACGAGGATCTGACTCCATGTTTCAGAAGGCTTGATTTGTTATTTTATGATATATATTACATTAAAACTATACTAAAAGAATAGAAGAAAAGGTTCTCATCAGAAGGCTGGCTAAGAATAGAAAAGAAAGAATGAATAACAAAATCCAAAGGAAAAGATTTTTCATGAAAGATGTCTGCGACAGTTTAGCTCCAGCTTTTGCCTCTAACACTGCTTCTCTGGGGTTGCTCTTATTTTTTGGAAGCTGACAGCATTTTGCCCCTTGTAACTCTGCTTTTACCTGTGAATTGTTTGGGGCTGTCACCCAGCTGCTGTGTCAGGGAGAGTCCAACCCTAACAGCTGTTGGACCAACATAAAAATTCATCAGACTGAATGTGGAGATGAACCTGCAATGAAAAACATGACCAACAAGTGGTCATGTTAGACAGTCTGTCTTTACTCTAAACCAGTTTAAGCTTGGCCTCTCATGAATTTTGTGTTAAAAAGTGGGAATTTGACCTTTGCATAAAGGCCAGTGCTGTGTGCAGCCTGTATTTGGGTTTCTGTGCTTTTTCCTGCCTTGCTTTTCACCAGCAGCACAATTAGTTTGTCGAGCAGCTTAAACATCCCCTGTATAATCATTGTCTCTAGTCCTTATATCTGCTCTATCATATTTAGCCCTAACAGCAGATTTTCCACCAAATCACTGCTGTTGCAAGAACACATCCTTTCCTGATGTGGAGCTCCAGGCGCTGGCTGTGAGCAGTAATTGACTGCAGTGGGGCTTTGATGCTCATAAGTATTTAGTCCCTCACGCTGTGCTCTTTGAATCAATAACCTCCTTTGGTCTGTGACCTAATAGAATTGCTTAGTGGATAAAATTCTGCATGTGTTTCATCCACTTAGCTTATTTCAGCCTTCTGATAGATTTGCTCCATCAGGAGAGCCAGTGAAAATGATCACATGCTTGTCATATGCCCGTGACAATAAACATCATCATATTTTCCCTCCTGTACTCCAGCAAGGAGATATTCCCAGCTTTGATGAGAATTGGGATGGATGTGCATAAAATAAAGAGTTGGGTGGGAATCAGCAGCTGAAGCAGGGCAGGGAAGGCTGGGAAGGGGAAAGAAAGCTCTGCTGGTATTTTCTGAGTGCTGCCACCAGCACAGGACACCCTGTCACCTCTGCCACCTCACCCTGTCACCCTGGGCATCCTCAGCTCACAGGGATGCTGTAGCAGAGCCCTAAAGCTCCACGAGGGGTTGAGAGCATCCAGCTGGTGGGACAGAGGCAATGAGCATGTGTGAGATGCCATAGGGACAGATGTGAGGATATTGGAAACAGAATTTGGAGGAAATGAGAAAAACCCCAGCAGGGTTTACACCTTGGGTCCTTGATGTGAAGCTGCCAAAGGATTCCGTTCTGAGGTGGGTGTTGCTCACACGTGTGGATGTTTGGGCATTGTGAAAAACGCCAATCGCTTGTTTGTAAAGTTTTAAAAGTTTAATAGTAATAAAATGGTTATAAAAATAGAATACAATTAGAGTAATAATAATTTGGACAATTTGAATTAGGAGAATATGAGACAATAGAGACAAAGAGTTACGGATGGTCTGGGTACTTTTTTCTGGGCAGCATGAGCCCAAAAAAGGATCCACCTTAACAGAGGATTAACCCTTAAAAAAATAGCCTGTTGCATATTCATACACCTCATACATGATGCATAAATTCCATTCAAACGCAGGATTCTGTCTGGTCATCATCAGCTTCTTCCTCCGAATCCTAACAGCACCTTCAAGGCGGGAAGAAGTTCATTTCTTCTGATAAGTGAGCAATAAATTCTTTTTCTCTGAAAAATTGAAGTGTCCTGTGGTCCTTTCTTTAAAAAAAGTATCCTACATAGCATCGTTTCAATTTTAACAGTTTTTATAACCTAAGACTGTATTTAACACAGTACTTAAGAGAATTAATACAGCATCACTTTCTAACACGACACGTATAATATTAATTTCAATATTTGCCAAAAGCCAATCATAACATACATGCATTTTTCACAGGCATGAAGAGGTTAAACTGTCTACACTCTTTTGTTTTGCCCTGCCTCTCCCTCTGGAGCAGGATTTGTCTATAAAGTTATTTTTAGATGCCTTGTGAGCAAATTTTGTGGGAAGACAGGCAGCCAGCAGCCCCCGGCGAGCTGCTCAGCCCACCCCTCTCAGCTTACAGAGGGTAATTAGCAGATAATCATGCCAAAATCACAGACTCCAACGGGCTAATTTTATCCTGTGTGTTGACATCGGTGAGCTCGTTGCAAGTAAGTTGTGGGTTGTTGGTTAAATGTGTTTCCTAACCTGTTTATGAGCTGCTTTCTGTGTAAAGGCAAGATCAAATGCAGGTCTTGTCATGCAGCAGCCACTGGTGCTTTGGTTGGGTTGGATAACACAGGATGTTTCCTACCATTAAAATTGAATTTTATTGATAACACAGGATGTTTCCTAGCATTAAAATTGCATTTTATTGATAACACAGGATGTTTCCTAGCATTAAAATTGCATTTTATTGGGACGTGCTTGCTGCTAATGGTGTTTCCTATAATGTTTTGCTGCAGGGTTGGTGTGGAAGGTGTTGGAGATTTGATTCAGCAACGCATTCAGGCACGTGCTTTGAGGTGTACTTATTCCACTAACCTGTAATTATATATCTATAAATGTATATATAAAAAACTGGAGGTGCCTGCTGAGATTGGGCTGTAATTTCCCATGATCTAAATGGAAATTAAGCATGTATTTTTAAGCTACATTTATACTTAGGAGTTTTGCTAATTTAGGGCCTTAGTAACTCCTGCCATTTTTTTTTTTAGCAAAGAAAAATATTAGGTGTCAGATGGTTGGGCTGAACAGGTTTCATGACCTGCATACCTCTCTCTTTTAGTGATATGGTAAAATAAAGATACTCCTTAATAGAAAACACAGGCATCCTTCTGGGTACCATAAATCTAAGACAGGTAGATGTAATAAAAACTATCACTATTTCCTCCTGATAATAGAAAGTTTAAGTTGCCCAAAGTTACAGGGTCAAAAATAGTAACAGGAATCTGTGGGACAGATGACCTGAAGAGTGTGGGAGAAGAGCCTGACCTCCTGCTGTCTGATTTTCTGTTTGATATTTGGTTTTTTTGGAAAATCTGACTCTGAGAGAGGTCGCAGCTTGCAGCAGGCAAAGGTGGGCTGGACCCGATTTGGGTCACAAAAGTGCCTTTTGTGGGGTTCCCTTCTGAGCACAGAGGAAGGTTTGGGATCAGCCCTGTGCTGGCCACAGGAAAGGTGAGAGGACTTGTGAGGTCTTTTCCATTTCTAGATGTGTCTCTGGTTTTGCAGTGGATTTTTAATGAGTTATCATCCTCCAAAAATTCCTCTCGGCTCCTTCCTGAGCCTCTTCCCTGCAGCATTTTGGATTGGCCCTATAGAAGGAAATGTCAGGTGCAGGAATCAGTTTCCCTCAGGTGAGCATTTAGTGTTTTGTAGCAGAGAATAGACCTTTGTGAGCTGTTTTCATTTTCTGAACACTTACCATGACAAAAAGTGTCTGTAGCTGAACTGAACACACTTGGAGTATTTGCTGCACTATTTATCCAAGTTCAGACACACAGCCTCACCCGAGAGTCCTGTTCTTTGTGATTGTACCTTGTGCTTTCAGGCTCAATAAGAAAAGCAGTGGGGAAGGTAATAGCTCAGGCTGAGGTAATAATTTGCTGGCAGGCTGGCAAATATGTATTTGTCTAGCATATAAACTTGGTTCCTTTTTTCCCTGATCATGCTGGAGGCTGCTTGCATAGAAGAAACACTCCTGGTGACAGAGAGCCAAATTCACTGGGCTCTGGGTGTATTCTGTGCTCTGTCTGCCTGTCATATTGTCAGAATTCAGGGCATCCCTCTGGCTGTCCTGGATTGCCCAAACCCCTGCCAGGGGGCTCAGAGACCCTGGCACAGAGCCCAGGACCCCTGTGCCTTTGATTATGACCCATGGAAAAAATGACCAGCCTTATATGAGGATCTGCAAGCCGCAAAAGTCTAAGTAGAATAAAAATTAGCTTGTCACGGGGTGAAAAATTGATTTTTTTTGGGTTTCAGAATGGGGGTTCAGGAGGCAAGATGGAGGGAACTGGGCGTGTTCAGCCTTTCTCCTTCTTCTTCTTGGCCTCCATCTTCTGCTGTGATGGTGGCACTTTCGGATTGATTTAGAGTAGAAGCTCACTGTCTAACATAGGGGATAGGTATTGGGAAATTATTGTAAATATTGTACATGTAGTTTTTAGTATAAAAAGATAACACAGCCCTGGAGGCAGGCACAGTGCCTCTGTCTGATCTGCTGAGCAGACCTCAGCAGGCCAGGAGAAAGAATTTTATAGATAAGAAACAATAAACAACTTTGAGAAGGAGAACTGAAGAGCTCTGACTCCTTCTTCAACTGCTGGGCTGGGAAAAGAGACTTTCTAACACATCTTGGGGTCACTCTGAGCAGCAGAAATCCCAAGATCATGTGCAGATTAATTCAGTGGCAGAGTGTGCTCCCTTTGCCTCCAGCAGGGAAGTTCCATTCTGCAGGAAGTTCAACCCAAGAGCCGCCTCTGAGCAGCATTTTGGAGGAGCAAAAAACAAACATCTCACTTGCAGGAGCTGTGGTGGTGATGCCTAGGCTGACCTAGAACAGTTACAGAATAAAGCAGAGATTTATTAAAGGATCTCCTCAATGGATCCACCTTGGGCAGCACAAGAGCCAAGCTGGGGCTGCACCTAAGATGAATGAAAATGGTCCCAAAATGGACACAAGGTCTCTCACTTTTATAAGTTCTGGTTCATTTGCATTCTGGGTTAATTGTCCAACTCCAGCTTTTGAGCCACACCACATGTCTGTCTCTCTCTCATTCTCTCATTCCCAGTGTGAGTGCCACAGGGGTTTGGGCTCCATGGCACACTCAGCTCCCAGGGTGCAGTGAAGCCTTCAATGCCCTCCTTTGGAGCTGAGCTCTTCCAGCTCTTCCAGAAACACTTCAGCAAAGAAAATAGTGAATTCTGAAAAAATCAAGATTCATTCAAGATGTTCTAATCAGATCTATGCATTTCCCAGCTTTCTCAAGAATCACTAATTATGAAAAACAAATTTCATTCACCATTTTTACTTGACTTCCAAGTCAGTCCTGAGGACAGGCAGATAAGTTACTGCTGGTAGTTCACATCCTGCCAAAAAACCTCATGAGAATCAGCTACTGAGGTTTCTCTGTTTAAGCACTGACAGATGGAAATGGTATCTGATGCTTTAGCATTGTTTAATTGAGCTCTCCAAGGCATGACAAGGCCCAATGGCTGGAAACTGAAGCCAGAAAAATCCAAATTGGAAATAAGGTACAAATTTTTAACAGTGAGAGTAATTAAACTCTGGAACGGTTTATCAGGATTTATTATGTGATGGATTCTGCATGGTTTGATGTCTTCAAATCAAGACTGCAGTATGGAGTATTTCTTCAAATACTTCATAGCTCAAACAGAAGTTAAGGGGCTCAAAGCAGATTTTTAAAAATGTAATTGCATGACCTGGATGATGCAGGAGCTCAGGCTACCACAACTGAAGAGATAAGAATCTGTGAATCTAAATGCAAACAAGTCACTTGATTCCAAGCCCTGTATTTAAACTTCATGTGGACCTAAATTCCCCCCCTGCTTCTTGGAAAAGGCAAGAAGGACTCTCTAAAGCAGTAATTTGAGGAGTTTAATGCAGTCTTTTCATCTACGAGGATTTTGGCTGAGATGCTGGAGAGCTTGAACCTTCCCTTTGGGCTCTCCAGAATGGCTCTGTCCCATCCCAGGGGGTTCTCTGTGGTAACTGGAGCTGCAGTAGGTCAGAAGTGCTGCTGAGCAGTTGCATCCTGGGGAGCCAGCTTTCCACCCTCCCTTCTGTCACAGACATCTTTTATGGAAAAGCCTTTCCTTTGGATTTTTCCTCCTGAGAAGCTGAGAAGCCTCAGGAACAAAATGTAAACAGTGATTATCTGCTGCTGTGGAATGCAACAGGTGCATCTGGGATTGGTCTCATGTGGTTGTTTCTAAATAATGGCCAATCACAGTCAGCTGGCTTGGACAGAGAGCCCAAGCCACAAACCTTTGTAATCATTCTTTCCTATTCTATTCTTAGCTAGCCTTCTGATGAAACCTTTTCTTCTATTCTTTTAGTATAGTTTTAATGTAATATATATCATAAAATAATAAATCAGCCTTCTGAAACATGGAGTCAGATCCTCGTCTCTTCCCTCATCCAAGAACCCTGTGAACACCGTCACACCCATGCACCCTTATATGTTTTGTGAAATTTCTTACTGCTGACTTCTATTCATTCCCATTAGAGTTTCTTGTTTTCTATGGAAAAGAATTTCTCATTTTCTTTCTATATCAAGATTTGGCTTTTGCTTGTCCTCCAAACCAGAGCAGCTTTTTTCCATCTCAGCCTTCTTTCTTTTCCATGGGATTGTGGTTCCTCTGTGTAGGGAAGAAAATTATCTTAAACAGTTCCCAATTATCAGTCACACATTCCTGCTCAAATTCTTTCTTTCAATTGTTTTGCTTTGTAATTATTTTCAGCTTTGTTAAGCTGGCATTGGAAATCATCAAGTAGATACATTACTCGTTTGGACTTTATTCTATTTGCACATAACAAATGTAATCAAATCAGTCTCTTGTACCTAAGCTGCTGCTATATTTTTACATTCTGTCATCAGTTCCCCTTGATCTGCAAAAATGAGGTCTAATATAGAATTTCTTCTATGTTAGATGCAGTTGGTTTTGTGTCTGGATATTTTCAAGTATAATTTTAGGAATTCCGAGCACATTTTTAGTATTTGCAGCACAAGGCTCCAACATATGGCTTTCAAAATGAAATCCCCATAGAAATGCAGCTCTCTTTCTTGAGTGGAATAACTGTGTTTACAACAGCTCAGTGCTACATGAAAATGATAGTGTTGTTAGTAATCTTGAACAGAATTTTGAAGAGTTCAATAAATATTTCTGTTCCTTACAAGGGAAAAAGAGAGACTGTGTGATCATGTCCTTTAACAATAAAACACCTTTTATACTGAATGAGAATTGTGTAGCAGCTCTTAATTAGAGATAATAAATACCAGCAAGTTACATCTCTGTGCAAGAATTTTAGCTGTGTGCCATTATTTTTTGAGGGATAAACAAGGTGGCTCACAGAACTACAGATTTTCCTGCCTGACATTAATCCTAGACAAAATAATGGAATTCCTGATAGGGCATGTAATTAGTAAAGAATTAAAGGGATTAATGCAAGTAGTGTCAATCAGCATGGGCTTATAGAATATAGTTCTTGTCTAATTAGTTTTTCTTTTTTTTGGGGGAAGATTACAAATTGTGTTAATAAATGTATGAGTATTGATATGATAAACTTGTGGGAAGGCTGAGGACCCTGATCTGATGTCAGGTTGGACTAGGTGACCTCCAGAGGCTCTTCCACCCTGGAACACCCAATGGTCCCTTGTTAGAATTGCCTTTGGCTACAAATAACTTCTTACACAAGTCTGGGATGATAAAAACCAATTAGGCACCACAGGAATTGATAAGAAACCACTGCACTCTCCAGTTTTAAAATGGAAATTCATCAGTGAATGGACATGCTTCTAATGGAGTCCTGGGGGTTATCACAGATCCGCCTCTGTGGTGAGCTCAGAATCTGAAGATTGCTGAAATAAAAGACAGATCAAAAGAGCAGAATGATTTGGATCCCATTAGTAACCTAAATGAGAACAAGGAGCATGTTTTTGGGTCCCATTAGAACCTAAATTAAAACAAGGAACATGTTTATAACCTAAATTAAAACAAGGAACATGTTTTAGTAGGACCTAGGTGGGGCTGAGCCATGTCCAGGGAGCTGATGACACTGAAAAAGACATGTGGAGGTGTGGGTGACAGAAAAGAAAAATGTCATTTTGGGGGGTATAAACCAGGAAATTTGAGACAAGGAGGAAGGGACTCCTCCTGCAGGTTCCAGTTGTAACTTTGGCAGTTCAAGGAAAATGTCATCTGCAGTTGGAAAGAATGGAGAACAAGGATTTGTTAAATGGTTGGAAGGCACATCCACCCTCTGGAGACCTGAGGAGACAATTTGCATCATCCAACAGAGAGTTTTGATCACTCTGGTGGACAGAAACATAAATACAGTGAAAAAGCTGAATTCAGTCCAGGAAATAAAGGCAATAAACCCCAGTGGAGAGAAACCAAAGGTGGAGGAACTCAGACTGGACATAAACCTCACTCAGCAGGGAGAGCAATTCACTGCTCACAACAGCACACTGAGAAATATGGAGCTCTCTGTTTCATCGGAAGTTTTTACATGGTTTTTCTCATCCTGGAGCTTCTGCTCTGGTTTTAGAAGGAATCAGTTCTGGGAAGTCTGGTGACCTGCGTTATCCAAGGGGTCAGAAGTCAAAATCTCAGTGGTTTTGTCATTGATTTCTCCAAGGGCCTCTGACATGAGGTGTGCTCCAGCTTAGATGTGTTCAGCACAAGGGATGGCTCACAAAACCAGATGTAGAAGAAATTCAGGAGTTTTACTTGTTCCTTACCAGCTTAGATGAAGTTTTTAAGAAAATAAGCAATGAACCTGATGGAATTTTCTGAAAATCTTGTTACTTACTAAAGCATTGTGGATACAGATTAATTCACTCAGCTTATTGATTCCTTCCCCTTTTTGGATCCACAGGGAAAAGACAGCTCCACTCCCTCCCCAGGAGGTGCTGATGCTTTCCAGTGACTGAGGAGATGCCCAAGACTAAATGAAATGTTCAGAAGTGAAGAAAACTTGTGTCCACACCCCACTGCTCCTCTAATGGAATTTTACAGCCCATGTGGTTGTTAATCCACGTTCTGATTCAGCTCTGAAAGTGACCAAAAGTTTTTAATCTCCTAAATATTTTCAAGAATTCACCTAGACACTTGGAAACAGTAGGGAAAAAAAGAACAGCAGCATGTGAATGAATGTGATTAACGGGTCATGGTTATTCCCAGATCTTTCTTTTTAATATAATTACTTCATTACAGCTCAGCCATGTCACAGAACTTCTATAAACAAGTGCTGATGTCTGGCTGCTTGGACTCTTTAAAGTCCAGATCTTGGAGGGGAAAAGAAATTTGGAATGGAGAAAAATAGCAATTAGAGTTTAATGGTAAAATGGAGAATTAATGTGTAGTGAATAAAGCTCATTTTAGTGGAAAATGTTTTTTGTGTTAACTTTTGTAAGAAAACAGTTTTCCATACTTGTCAGGCTTGACAGTTAAAGTTAATGGTGTTAAAAACCAGAGTACTGAAAAATGTTCCCTTCGGTGTGAAAGATTTATTCAATGAGAGTTTGCTTGAAAAGTTATTTTGGCTAAGGGTGCTGGCCTTTGCCTCATGCTTGGAACAAAGATCCTTGCTGTGTTACCAGGATGGGGACAGCCCCAAATTTATGATTTCCCAATTAACATGACATGACCTATTTTGTTGTATTGTTGACCCCTTTTTGAATAGAATCCTTAAATGTATATTTTTCCTCACTTCTGGAAAACCACATCAAGCAAATGCTGATCTCACCCTGCCTGCAGTAAAGCTTGGGACATGCTGGGATGCTCAGAGAGAGAATTTGTGAGTTAATCTGCACTGAAAGCAGACTGAAAAGTGAGTTGAGCTGTTTCCACCCATTACATGCTATTTAGCAAGGTAGTTAGGGGCTGAAATTTCTCCTGTCCTATTTGTGTGGCCAAACAAAGGCTGTCCAGGGGTAGAGCTGCCTCTCCCTTGGCTGTGGTGGAGGTCAGGGTTTGTGAAGGAGCTGAGTGGCAGCAGAAGCAGGCTGGGTGCTCTGGGACCTTTTCTCAGCCATTTCTGGCTGCCTGGTACCACTCTGGGCAAGGGAAAAGGTTTTCCACAACTGCCCATCAATCCTGCAGACATGGAGCTGCTTGATCTGACAACCTGCCTGCTCCTTATCCCTTTTAGTACTCCTAAAAAATTATTCCTCTGATCCACAGAGGGTGGAATATTGCATTTGCAGGGACCCCGTGGCAGGGAGGATTGATGAATCTGACTCCATGTTCTCAGAAGGCTAATTTATTACTTTATGATAATATAATATAATGTAATGTAATGTAATATAATATAATATAATATAATATAATATAATATAACATAATAATATTACATAGAATGCTATACTAAACTATATTAAAGAATACAGAAAGGATACTTAGTGCTAAAAAGATAATAATGAAAACCCATGACTCTTTCCAGAGTCCTGACACAGCTTGGCCCTGATTGGCCAAAGAGTGAAAACAACTCACAGCAGAATCCAATGAAACAATCACCTGTGGGTAAACAATCTCCAAACACATTCCACATGAGCACAACACAGGAGAAGCAAATGAGATAAGAATTGTTTTCCTTTTTCTCTGAGGCTTCTTAGCTTCCCAGGAGAAAAATCCTGGGTGAAGGAATTTTTCAGAGAATGTGAATGCTACAAGTGGAAATTGAGGGCAGTTTCCCTTCTAACATCAGAGAGTTTTGTCTCTTGAAGCATCCCCTGGATCTTCATCTGCTGCTGACACTGATAAATCAGATCTGTCACCTCACTGTGGTTTCTCTGAATTGGGCTGTGGGAACATGCGGGTTTTGTTCTGACTCTGGCCCACATTCTTTCAAAGCAAAGGCTCATGAATGGGCTTCTGAAATCTCTCAGCCCATTGTCCCCTTTTTCAGCCCCCTAGTTCAGGGCTATTTTTTGTTATTTGGACCTCTCAACAAATCTGAATTCTGTCTATTGAAGAACCTTGTAAATATGAAGTCAGCATAGATTGGCAAAGGTCCACTGCCCTCCAAGGAAAGCTGGTTGGCACCATTTGGGAATCTATTGTGATGTTTAGAATAAATTCATGAAGACAGCCCAGAGAGGCAGAGATTAAAATTAATAGTGTTAATGCTCTGGTTTAGAGCCCACCCTTGTCAAAAATTATACTTTCCTGAGTTCATATTGAGCAGATTGCATTGCATGGCTTTTTCAGGAGAAAGCCATAAACATGGATGTATAGGTTCTGTGAGTTTTTGAATTGCTGCTCTTTCCAACCCTCCCATTTGGTTTATCCTGGATAAATATTTGGATCCTGGATATTTTGGTTGCAAAGACCAACCAGATAATGGAGCCCTCACTGTAAACACCTGAGAATGCAATGTGGGCTTGGTTTAAAGGTTTCCCAGTGATATTTTTAATTTTGCAGTAAAGTAAACTCTGAATTATATCCTCCAGGGATGTGGGGGGCTGACGGACAGCAGAATCTGGAATTTTTTGGTTGTGAGGGGTTTCAGCTCCTGTAGTGAGAGGTTTGCCAGGCAGAGCTGCAGCCTCTCACCCTCCTCCAGCTGCATCTCATGCAATGACTTTGCTGGGGTGGATTCTGGATCAGCACAGCAGATTGGACCCAGGGAAGAACACTGATTATCCACCTTCACACCTGTCCAAGAGAGGCTTTGTTAATGTCACAGCTGAGTCACATTCCCCTGACCTGCTGGGATGTGTTTATCCTGGAGGAAATTCCACATTCCTCGCCTTGTGAGTCCTGAGAACCCAAATTTACCAGAGCAAGGAGGTGGCAAGGCCCACATGGATAAAGTCTTTAGACCACTGCTTGGACAGATATTTCTTGAGGAGTGTTGGAAGATTTCCAGATTGACAAGGAATTGAGCAAAAACCTTCACCATGTGGCTCCCAGAATGGTTCCTAAACCCAGCTTTAGGTCCTGTCATGAGAGAAAACTGATTTCTACTGGCACAGAAGAGCTGCATCTCTGAATTGTGAGTGCTGCTGAGAGCCTGGGTGCCAGAGATGGAGTCAGAGCTTTGTGCTCCTACAACTGAAACCCAGGCACCAAATGATTTTTTTTCTGCAAACTACATTGCTCATGGATGTTTTCACGACCTGTGAAAGGTTTCTATGAAGATTGAGTTCAAATTTCCTATTTACCCTCTGTGCCAGTTGCCCTTAGGACAAATAAATGACCCCAGAATGAACTGACCTCCTTGGTGATAGAGAGTTTTCCCTTTATCTCAATTTCTGAGTGTGGATTTGGGCTGGTCATTGTTGTGCCTGAGTGGGTTCAGATCCATCTGCCTGGTGCTGGGATTCCACGTGCTGCCTGACCTCAGATGGTCCTTCTGCCAGGAGGACAGGTTCTCAAAAACTGGCAATAAATGGATTTTTAAATGGGAGGAAATGATATTGTTACCTATTTGGAAGCAATGTTGCAGCACTCTGTGTGGAAAGGAAAAACGTGCCCAATGTGTTTAGCTTTATTATTATTATTATTATTATTAGAACCCAACATGAAAGTAGATGTGGCCTTCAAAAGACTCCAAACTGCAAGGAATTTAGCTTTTTTCCCCTCCACCCCCAGAAATATGTTTGCTTTTAATGACATTTTCATCTATAAAAGCTAAAAATAACATGCCTTATTAAACTCAAAGCACTCTGGGACACAGTTTGCTCTTTTTTGGCTGAGAAGGTAAAATTTTCCTCGGAGGGGATCACATTTTCTGTTGGGTTTGGAGTTTTGTCTGCTTGCCTGCCAGCTGCAGTTTTGTGTGGCTGTGGAAAATGGAGGGGACCCCTGAAGCATCATTCCCAAACCTGGGGCTCTGAGGAGCTGGTGTCTCCTTGTGCAAGGACAGAAGTTGTGGCTCTCTCATACTGGTCTGTACCTGGAATTTCCCCACCTTTGGTGCCATCAGATGTTTCTAGTTGCAGTCTAAAATCATTGTACACCAAAAAACACTGGGAAACAGCTGAGCTGTTGGTTTGGGAAGAGAAGGAATGGCTGAAACAACAATAAATTCAAATGTTTGTGGTACATCACTGTACAGTGCTGCATTTTAGATCCTCACCTTGGTTCCTGCTCAAAGCTTTGTCACACCTGGGCTCAGGTTGAAGCAGATCAGATTTTATCTCACTTATTGAGATGCATTTGAGTTGTTTCCAGCTTGTCATCTCTTACAGGTTGTTTTAAGACAGTCACAGATGCAGTTCAGGGCAGGTTACCTGTCTCCTGGAAAGCAGAAAAAGGACATGGAATATTATCCACAAGGGAAATCTCAACTCTTCTCTTTTCATTGCAACAACTGGATGTGGTTTTAGAATGTTAAGGTGTATATTAAATAATTTAAAGTCAAAAAGTAATCACAGTGGGCTGATTTTTACTATTGATGAACTTTGCAGTATTTTCTCCATTCCCCATGTGAGTTCCTGCCCTGATGAGAAGTCTTAGTGCTCCTCCACAGCATTGATTTTTTTACATGCTGCTCTCTTTTAGGCTGCATGTGGTGATTAGACAGAGAAAAATATAAAAATCAGCAGCAGGAGTCATTTGTGAGGGGTGCCCACCACATAACAGTGAGTTGGTCATGGTGTTGCACGACAACTTTGTCTCCATAATTAGGATTTGTTCCCCAGGAGACCCTGAGCCCCCTCCATGAGTTTCTGAAAGATTGTGCAGGGGGTTGAAATGTTTTTGCAGCTGATCCACATGAAATACCATCAGGTTAAAGGAAAGGAAAAGCCACGTTTGCTGGATAATGGCTTCCAAATCCTTCAACTTCTGGAGAGGGCAGGAAGGGGATTGGAGAGGGAATCACGACTGCAGCAATTAATCTCTCTGCAGCCTGGACAAGCCTCATCACAGGCTGACACTGATTTATGAGCAAGGCTCTCATATTTTTCTACTCTGTCTTGTGCAGGAGCAAAGTTAGACCTGACCCAGTGTGAGCTGGGATGGTTCCATGGGAGCTGATGGACTTTGCCAGCACTTTGGGGACAGTCTGTGGCCTCCCATCATTGTTGAGTGTTGTATTTGCAGGGACCCTCGTGGCAGGGAGGAATGATGAATCTGGCTCCGTGTTCTCAGAAGGCTAATTTATTATTTTATGATACTATATTATATTAAAGAATACTATACTAAACTATACTAAAGAATAGAGAAAGGATATTTACAGAAGGCTTAACAAGATACTAATGAAAAACTCGTGACTTTCCAGAATCCTAACACAGCTGGCTGTGATTGGTCATTAAGTCAAAACAATTCACATGTTGGATAAAAAATCTCCAACCACATTCCAAAGCAGCAAAACACAGGAGAAGCAAATGAGATAAATATTGTTTTCCTTTTTCTCTGAGGCCTCTCAGCTTCCCAGGAGAGAAGTCCTGGGAAAAGGGTTTTTCCAGAAAATGTGGCAGTGACACTCAACTCTCCTTTTGCACCCCATTCAGAGAGAATTTTGCTCATTTGTTCAGTTTGTTGTGCTGAGGTTAAAGACTGGACGTGAGACTGAGGAATAGAGCTGGGAATCCTTCTTCATCCACCTCAAACTCAGCTGCTTTAGAGCTTTTACCAGTTCAGACCATTACAGCTGCTGGTGGGACAATCTTTGGTCAAATTTCACCTTTCTCAGCCATTTTGAAATTCGAGATTGCTGAAGCTTTCTGCTGAAATGCAAACAGCATTTTCCCCTCTGATCTCATTCCTTTCCTGAACCTGCCCTTGCCTCTTTCTCCCACCCAAATCCAGACAGAGGCTTCCACCAGGCCTTAAGCAGATATAACATTGACATTTCCCCAGATGATTTTCATTTCCTTCATCCTCTGCCCTTCTCCAATCCAGCTGGGAGCTGAGGTTTCCAAATACCTTGAAGAAAATCTGTTCTTGTGGTTTTGCTACAAGCTTCAGGGGAAGTCATGTGGAATATTTCTCGAGATTTTCAGTCTTGCTTTCTAGCTCCTGCAGCTTTAGACAACTTATCAAAATGTGGATGTGGAACTGAATTAGTGAAACTACTTGAAGATTTCCTGGCACTAATAATATATTTGGGTGTTAAACTTGGAGATAATGGGTTTTTTGTGGGTTAAAACCACTTTTGTGCAGGGCAATGTCCCATTAAAGCCAAAGGACAGATATCATTCAGAGGAGAAAAATCAGTCCTGGACACACTCAAATGTCCTTACCACAGCTAAGCCTGTTCTAACTTCCCTGCCAAAACTTTTTTTCAATTAAAAAAATATAAAATAAAAGAAGTATTTTAATTAAATACAAGTTTCTGTGGAATATATCTGCTGCTTTCAAAAAGCATCCATGCCTTAGCAGTAACTCAAAGCCAGAACATCATGGCTCAACAGAACTATTTACATTTGAAAGCTTTTCAGTTGAAAATGTGTATGTTTTGGAATTGAAAATCTGTTTTATGGCTTTCATTTTTATGGGAACACTGGAAAAATTTCTGCTTCAGGGAAGGACTATTCTGACTCTAGTAAGACTTTTATTCTCAGAACTAAGCACTGTTTTCTCAAAGAAACATTTTTACATTTTGTTTCTCATATTTTTCTTCCCTCTTGCCTCTCAGACCATTTCCCTTGACTTGTTTAACCCTACTTGAAAACCAGTGTGAGAAATAGGGTTTTGTGTTACTGGCTCTGCTGCCTGGCTCACTGTTTTGGGCAGTTTAACAAACATCCTGGAGAGTTCTCTGGCCTGACTGCAGCCACAAAAATGCAGCTTTCACCGTGGAAGGCAGCTGAAAGGTTATTTTCAGGGCTGAGATATATAGCAGCACTTTATCCACCTGGGCCCAGCCTCTGCTGGATGATCCAGTGCTTTGGGCAGGGCAAGCCCTGATGATTTTAATATAAATGGGTATGACAAGATGAGAGGCCAAATGCTGAGTGGATTTAATCATCTGACAAGTGCAATGATTATTCTTAAAAATTCTCTAGTCAGTCCCAGAGTGGAATTTCTGCTTAGAAATGAGGCCATCAGCCATGGCCATTGGTTTGCTGGCAGCATGGCCAGGATGACCACAGCAGACTGGGGAAGTTGTGGATGTGAGTAAAGTGATAGCAGTGACAGACATGAG
The DNA here is from genome assembly GCF_027887145.1 of Ammospiza caudacuta. NCBI lineage: Eukaryota > Metazoa > Chordata > Aves > Passeriformes > Passerellidae > Ammospiza > Ammospiza caudacuta. Next base: position 6,038,385 of record NC_080611.1, read on the forward strand.
CTGTTAAATAACTGCACAACTCATCAGGCAGGGGAAGCTGCTCCCAGCCTGGACTGGGGCTCTGCTGTGGTGTTTGTGAGGGTCCTTAGGACAAGGTGAGAGATGAGGCTCTGACTCCATGTTTCAGAAGGCTGATTTATTATTTTATGATATATATTATATTAAAACTATACTAAAGGAACAGAAGAAAGGATTTCATCAGAAGGCTGGCTAAAAATAGAATAGCAAAGAATGATAACAAGGGTTTGTGGCTCGGGCTCTGTGTCTGAGCCAGCTGACTGTGATTGGCCATTAATTAGAAACAACCACATGAGACCAATCCCAGATGCACCTGTTGCATTCCACAGCAGCAGATAATCAGTGTTTACATTTTGTTCCTGAGGCTTCTCAGCTTCTCAGGAGGAAAACTCCTAAGGAAAGGATTTTCCATAAAAGATGTCTGCGACAGTTTAGATTTTAGATTTCTTCACAGGAAGGCTGGTTCTGGGCAGAGAGTCCTTGCAGAGCCTCCCTTTGAATGCTCACAAACACCAATCCAGCAATGCTGGGGCTCAGTGCTCTGCAGACAATGCGGAGAAAGCTTGACAAATGAGATTTGTTAGAGCAGACACTGCAGAAAGTCAGGGCCATGAAAAATGTAAGCCTAATACCGATTATTCATGGTGTGCTGGGATTTCCTGATGGCGTGTTTGAGGAGTCCTGGGTGACCTGGCCTGGGTAAGGAGCTCCTGGAGCAATGCTGGTGAGCTCTGAAACCCGAGGAGAGGAAAACCTGCAGTTACTGATGCTGCCTCTGAAGCTGGGATTGCAAACTCTTGATTTGGGATGGCATTCCCAAATGGGAATGTGTGGAGCAGGTGAAAGAAAAGCTACCAGTGCTCTCAGGGCTGTCAGTGGGGCAGCAGCATGAAAATGGGTTTATTTAAGAGATAAAATAATAATAAATGGGCTTATTTAAGAGGTAAAATGTACTGTACAAATTCACCATGCTGAGCCAGGTCAGTGCTAGCCATACTGACTGTGGAAACCTGGCTGCAGCCATTCTGCATCAATTTGATCAAACGATGCCTCTAGTTCATGACTAGACTTGAATCCCACCACTTTTAAGAGGAAAAAGTGATGTGATGCTCTGGATTCTTTCTGCTTGATAGTATCAGGCAGCCTTTCCACCAGACAAGCAGCACTTGCTGCTTTCACATGACAGGAGAAAAATGTTTTAAAGAGCAGTATTAATAATAATAGCAACATTAAAGTGTGGGGAAGGATTACAAAGGTAATTCTGAGATCTTTCACAGTAATGCAGGCTATTAACAAAAGATAATCGCCTTTAAGTTAGTCACCTTTAGCCCTGGAGTAAAATGGAGGCACAATTATTCAATGCAGTGCAGAAGTAATTTAGAAAGAGACGGATGAACAGTCAGCTCACTCAGTTCTGGCTTGGGAAACCAGCCAGGACCATGCTCAAAAGGGAGGAAAACTCAGTGGGAAGAATGGCAGCAGTAAGTGAGTCATTCCTGCTGTCCTTCTCTCCATTCTTCCATTGAATCTGAACTTACTCACTCTTCAGAGCATGACAGGTGAAAGGGGAAAAAATAGGAGAATTATGTTGAAAAGCAATTTTCGTGTTCCTTTTATGAGCAGCATTGGGAGGCTTTTTTCCTCTGGACTGCCATGAAAGATCTAAGTCCATTTTCTGTCAGAGTGCAGGGTTTTTGTCATCAGAAACCTCTGGCCATGTTCACCCTTTCTGTCCTGCTGGGTCTGTGGCAGCCTGAAAAATGAGATGGGATGAGTTTTGTATGGAAAAGGCACCAAGTCTTTGGGGTTTTTGGATGCTCTTGGCCTCCAAAACTGCTGAGGAGGGTGCTGCTGCCTGAGCTGGCCTATGTGAGCTCCTGGAGATGTGTTTTGCTGCTTTCTTGCTGTATCACTGTGTTTTAGCAGTCTGATGTAATAGGTGGCACTGAGTTTTTATTGAGCATTGTGTGGGAGACGCTTTTCCCTGTACAAACAACTCCAGCAACTTTCCCTGTTGTGTGAAAATGAGGAGCACAGAGGTCTGGGCAGTGTCTTGTGGCTCTCAGAGCTGTTTGTGTACCACACTCCTGTTGAGAGCAGTGTGCTTTTGGGGAAAGAAGAAAGGGGAAGCAGCTGAAAATCAAATCCTTCATGTGCTTTGTTCACCTGAAACCCAAAGCAATTTGTGAGCTCACTTTCAATATCTTTCTATTAAAGCAGACCTTTTTTATTCCCCATAGAAATTGCTCTCAGGTTCTTGATCAGCTTGAATAAGCACAATGCCCTCCCTTGTCAGAGGGGCCCACTCCAGCTGTAAATCTGATGGTGAGAAATTCGATTTCTCTGCTGCTCCCAAGCTGTCAACAGAGGAGTGAGACAAGAGCAGCTCATGGGGAGGGCTGAGTGTGGCCCTGCTGGGCAGGGAGGCTCCTCAGTCTCAGAATTTCTGCTGGTCACTGACTGAGATGTGTTAGAAAGTCTCTTTTTCCAGCCTGGTGGTTGAAGGAGGAGTCAGAACACTTCAGTTCCCGTTCTCAAGGTTGTTTATTGTTTCTTATCTATAAAATTCTTTCTCCTGGCCTGCTGAGGTCTGTTCAGCAGGACAGACAGAGGCACTCTGTCTCCCTCTGCTCTCCTGTCCCTCTCTTCTTATTATACTAAAAACTACGTGTACAATATTTACAATTACTTCCCAATACCTATCCCCTATGTTAGACACTGAGCTTCTACTCTAAACCAATCCAAAAGTGCCACCATCACAGCAGAAGATGGAGGCCAAGAAGAAGAAGGAGAAAGGCTGGACACGCCCTGATTCCTCCATCTTGCCTCCTGAATCCCCATTCTAAAAAACCCAAAAAATCCATTTTCCACCCAGTGATAAATTCACTATCATTCTACTTAGACTTTTGTGGCTTGTAATTCTTCATATAAAGGTTGGTATTTTTTTCCATGGGTCAAAATTAAAGGCACAGGGATCTTGAGCTCTGTGCCAAGGTGTCTGAGCCCCCTGAGCAGGGCCTGGAGCCATCCAGGGCAGCCAGAGGGATTTCCTGGGTTCCAACACTCAGGGTCCCTGTGCTCTCCAGAAATGGAGTTTGCCCTCTAAATTCTTACATCATTTGAGATGAGCGAGCTGAGAGAGCTGCAGGCAGAACCTGGGCACCAGGAGCTGTTTAATTCCTGCTGCGTTCAGCTGAGACAAATCAGAGAATCCCCCAGTTCTTGTTACCCATGTTTTAGAGGTGAAAAAAGTTCATCTTTCAGAAGCCAGAGCAAAGCTGGGTGATGTCTCATCTGTGCATGGTGGTGGGTGAAGTGTCCCAGCCACCTGCTGATCTTTCAGCCAGAACTCTTTTTAAAACTACCAAAGGATAACTCACAGCATCCCCTGGTCACCAAAATATCATGAAACAGGTCCTCACCTGCAGAGACTGCTTAGAGGAAAAAGTTTATAAATACAGAATATATTAATAATACTCATATAAATAAAGAAAAATAATATATAATATATATTATATAATATATATTATATAATATATAACATTGAATATATAATATATAACATATAATATTGAATATATAATATTGAATATATAATATTGAATATATAATATTGAATATATACACAGAATATGTACTATATAATATAAATACAGAAAATTTAAATACAGAACTCCTTGTTCTGCTTTTGATGGCCTTTACTCTTCATGTTTTCAGGATTTTCCCTGCAGACATAAAATTCAGAAGAACTTAAAAAAATAAACAAAATAAAACAGAGATTTTTCTTGGGATCACATGTTTCCAGACACAGAGAACCTGAGAGTAAAGCTCCAGATATAATCCTGAGATTTGGCAGTGCTCTTTGTATCATATTAAGTGATGGTCTGCAGCACTCACTAATTGCTGCAGGATGAAAACCAACCCTGGCTCCTGCCAGAGTTCTTCTGCTCATTCTCAGCACAGAAGTTTCTCCAGGTCTTCTGTGGGAGTGGGAAATATCACTTTGTAAAGAACATAGGTACAGAATTACAGAGTGGTATAACTTGTGTACAGCTTGAACAGTGTTTTAAACTGTTTTATTCAAAACAAAATTGGAGTATATTGGACTAAAATGATCTACTGATGTGTTGCTGATAACCAAACAGGTTATTTTGTCTTCATAAGCCTCAAAAATCTGTTGAAGACCAGTAGAAGAGAGAGTAGGCTGCTGGTTAAAACAGAGCAGTCTGAGATCTGGACTGGATGATTATATAGAGAATTAATCCACATTTCTGCTCCCAATCATCTGTGAACATTTGTGCAGGTCCCAGGAGAGGCAGTGTTACCTGCCAGGTACAGCAGCACTCTGAAATGGCTGTTCTCCTGTCCCCCTGTCCCCCTGTCCCTTGTTCTTCTGTCTCTTTGTTATCCTGTCCCTTGTTCTCCTGTCCCCCCTTTTTTCTCCTGTCCCCTTTTTCTCTTGTCCCCTGTTCTCCTGTCTCTTTGTTCTCCTGTCCCCTGTTCTCCCATCCCTTTCGTCTCCTGTCCCCTTTTTCTCCTGTCCCCTTTTTCTCCCATCCCTTGTTCTATTGTCACCTTGTTCTCCTGTCCCCTTTTTTTCCTGCCCCCTCTTCTCCTGCCCCTTTTCCTCTTGTCCCCAGTTCTGTCCCCTGTTCTCCTGTCCCCTGTTCTCCTGTCCCCTTTTTCTCCTGTCCCCTGTTCTCCTCTCCCTTTGCTGTCCTGTCTCCTCTTCTCCTGTCCCCTTTTCCTCCTGCCCCCTGTCCCCCTGTTCTCCTGTCCCTCAATTCTCCTGTTTCCTTGTTCTCCTGTCCCCCTGTCCCTGTCCCCTTTTCCTCCTGTCCCCTTGTTTTGTCCCCTTGTTCTCCTTTCCCCCGTCTCTGTCCTCCTGTTCTCCTGTTCCTTTTTGTCCTGTCCCCCTGTCCCCTGTTCTCCTGTCTCTTTGTTCTCCTGCCCCTTGTCCCCCTGTCCCCCTGTCCCCCTGTCCCCCTGTCCCTGCCCTGCTGCTGCATCCAGGGCTGGTGCTTTTGCAGGGTTTTGTCTCCATCACGTTCCAGCAAGCTGCCACACAAACCCAACCATCCCAGGGCTGCCATGTGGGTGTTTTTTTCTGAAGCAGCTTTCTAGGTTTTACTGGGCCGTAAAATTCAGCGAGGAGGAGATAAAAACAAAGCTGTGATGGACTTAGCAGAGAGCCAAAGCGAGCGAGGGGAGAAATGATGGAAATGAGAAAAAAGGGCTATGAGCAAGGAATGATGTATCAGCTCTGTGTCAGGAGGAACAGATTTTGGAATAACTGTGAAGAGCATAAAACTGGTTTAGTCATTAAGGGGGGGAAAAATACAGCGAAAGAAAGAAAAAAGAAAAACAAGAGAAAAAAGCTGAATAAAAATGAGTAAAGGAGGGAACTTCAAAGCATAAATTTCTCAGCTGCATGACACTGATGTTTTGAACAGTTGTTCTGTGTGAGATAGCAGCAGTGATTTTAATGAACTTTAAAGAGCAGCATAAATAGGAGCAAACAAAGAAAGACGATTGCATTAGCTCAGAGCGAGGCACTGAGCTAATTGACTGAACAGGATTTAAATGGCAGCTTATTATTTTTTTATTTATGTGGATAAAGCTATTTTTTTTCTATCTGGGCTTAAGAAAATGGAATAAAATAAACCCGAGCATCTCAATTTGGACTTTCAAGGGAATCAAATGCTCGCTTGATTTCCGTGGAGAACGTGAGCTGACAAGGCAAAGGGCAGTGAAATGGTGGAGCAGAGAAAGCAGGAGCCTTTTGCTGGCCTGTAAGGGGCTGGCTGGGTAAAAGAATTCATTTTAGTTTGATGCACAAACTCCCTGTGATGTTTCAAATGGATTTCACAGTGCAGCTGCATGGGGACTCAGAGGATCAGAACCATCAGAAACGGGGTAAAAACAGGTCACCTTGTTCCTGCAGTGGGTCACCTCATTCTCATCCTGGGCTGCAGATTTTCTTAGGCTTTGGATTTTCATTTGTTTGTGCTTCTGGCTTTCCCATGAGCTGTGGGCTCCACGTCCCCACTGCTGGGGGAGGTGAAGCTGCTCCACTCCTTGGACAGGGTGGGGTACCACTGATGGCTGCCTTCCTGGGCTTACATACTCAATTAAAAGTCCTTTATTGATAAATCATCTCTCACTAATGCTTGACTGTGACGGCGTTCACAGGGGTCTGAGGATGAGGGAAGAGATGAGGATCTGACTTTATGTTTCAGAAGGCTGATTTATTATTTTATAATATATATTACATTAAAACTATAGTAAAAGAATAGAAGAAAAGGTTTCATCAGAAGGCTGGCTAAGCTAAGAATAGAAAGGAAAAGAATGAGAACAAAGGCAGCTACCTCAGACTCTCTGTCTGAGCCAGCTGACTGTGATTGGCCATTAATTAGAAACAACCACATGAGACCAATCACAGATGCACCTGTTGCATTCCACAGCAGCAGATAATCATTGTTTACATTTTGTTCCTGAGGCCTCCAGCTTCTCAGGAGGAAAAAATCCTAAGGAAAGGATTTCCATGAAAAGATGTCTGCGACACTTTACTGATGGTTAAAGAACAATTAGAGCATTTCCCCCCCCAAATCTGGTAGGAGTGAGCAAAGAACTCAGTGCAGAAAACTGGGTGTAAAGTAAATTAGAAAGCTGATGTTTGAAAGTTGGAAAACTACCAGCCAGCTCCACTTGTGGCTCTGACATTTCCAGCCAAACCTGTCTCACCTATTGTACATTTGGGGGGCTCAGAATCACTGCTGTGGAGACAGAAAAAGGGAGCCAGACCCGAATATTTGCAGTTAGAAACATGCTGAGCTGTAGAGTAAGTGGGTTGTCTTGTTAGACAAATTTCTGGTCCTTCAAGAACTGCTAAAGAAATTAATTAAAAATTACAATCTCTAATTGGGTACATGACTGGAAAGCCAATGTCCTGTGGAGCTGAGGTGTGGAGCAGCACAAATTCAAATTGCAATCGCTGCTTTTTAATTCCCATCCTGGCTTGCCCAAGAAAGACTTCAAAGTTTCGACCCAATCCAAGCATTAATGAGCCCATCAGCTCCTCCCAAGGCCCATCATCCCTCTGCTGCTTATGAAACAGGTTTCTTTTGCCCTGGGAAAGAAGGTTCCACCCCACAGCCCCTGCTCTCAGTGTCACTTTTTGAGCTGCCTTTTTTGTGTGCCATTTCTCCCTGGAAGAGGCTGTGCAGGGATTTCTGTGCTGACCACCCACAATCCTTGAACATTTTGGCAAAGTCCAGCAGCTGAAGGGGGGAATCGTGTCCCTGATTTGTTAACCACAGTTCTGGGTGTGGGTCAGAACAGTAGATCCTGGAGAAAATCCAGCTTTTCTCCATTAGCTTTTCCAACTGTCACCCCCCATCATCATTTTCCTTCTTTGATTAAAGAGCAACGTGGATTGAGAAAGCCCCCCAAAATGCAGCCTTTGGTGGAAATGTCATTAATCTGGACTTGACTCCATATTTGTTTTAAATTAAAATTCTGGAGGAGCCCATGTGCTTTTCATATTCATTCTTCCTCACCACAGAATGGACCAGCCCAGGATGGACATTTCTGAGCTGCTCAGATGGCGAGGTATTAGAGTAATTACAATTATCAGCGCTGAGATTAAGGGATTTGGGTTGAGAACAGAGGCAATTGGGGAATGAAAAAGCAGAGGGAAGGCAGAAGAAAAAAGGAAAAATGCTTCAGTGCTTTCCCTTGCAACAGAAAACCAGCTGCTTTCCAGTCCATCAGCTCCTTCTGTGTGCTTTATTTTCAGTGACCATGGTCTCAGATACCATGAGAAGTCCTTGTGGGTGTGTGCAGAGTTGGAGGAGCCCCCCAGTTCTGCCAGATTCTAGGATCCAGCCTGACTCCAGTGCTTGCTCAAGGTCTGCCAGACGTTCAGGGATTGGAAAGGCTCTTGCAGTGCTGTTTGGAGGAGGTTTAATAGGTCAGTCTGTTCTTTTTGGCTTTGCTGAGCTGGGTTTCTGAGCCAGGCATTCTGATTTCGTCAGTGCCAAACCCCTGACACAGTCAGTGGGGCTGACTTATGGGAAGTGCCTGGGCTTGAGGCTGCTGATCTCCCTCTGAGGGATTCAGGTGGGTGGTTCAGGACAGGAATATCTCAGCTCCTGCTCCTGGCCATGCTGTGCTTGGGTGCTTTTGGCGTTTAAGTTTTCACTCTTTACATCGTCAGTAAGAAAGAAAAGGTTGTAGAGAGAAGTGTCCTAAATGTTTTATCCTAATTCTTATTACTCTTTCTTTTAGTTACTGTAATAAATTTTCTTTTCTCCCTTTTAAAGTTTTGAGCCTGCTTTACTTTTCTCCTAATCCTATATCACAACAAGAAATTCATTCTAATGGGTACTCTAGTGATTAGCCAACATGAACCCACCACAGCCTGGAAGCTCCACAGTTCATGTCCTCATCCAATGGAAATCATGTCCTGGGTTTTCTCATTAGCATGAGCAAGGAGAGTTCATTTGGTGCAGGTTTCATAAAGATCTTTCCTCCTTGTGTCCAGTGATGTGCAGCACTGATTTATCTTTTACCTGACCTTGGTGCCCTTCAGAGCAGGACTGGGCCACAGAAACTTCTGTGTTAGCAGAGATGCCTTGGGAGGCTTCTAGAACAGAGGCTGGACAGAGATAAAGAATAAGGCAGGGATTTGTGAAAAGGATCTCCTCAATGGATCCACCTTGGGCAGCACCAGAGCCCAGCCAGGGCTGCACCCAAGATGAACCAAAACGGCCCCAAAATGCACAACCAGTCACGGGGTCTCTCACTGTGATCAGTTCTGCTCCATTTGCACCTTGCAGTTCATTGTCCCATTCCAGCTTTAGCCCATCCAGTCCCATCCTTGTTTTTCTCTCTCCAGCCCACGGTGTTTGTGCTCTTGGGCTGAGATTTGGATCATTTGTCCTTGGTGCCCAGCTGGAGCAGGAATTGTTTTGTCTCCCTGCTCTGTGCACAGAGCACACATCCCCTGATGTGAACCCAGACCCACACACTAAAGCAGCACAGAATCTGAAAAAGAGAAAAGCCAAAACCTGAGGTATCCGAATAAAGTAGAGATTTATTAAAAAGCCTTCAAAGGATCTACCTTGGGCAGTGCAAGAGCCCAGCCAGGGCTGCACCCAAGATGGACCCAGGATGGACTCAGAGTCAGGAGTTTTCACCCTTTGATGAGTTCTGGTCCATTTCCATGCTGGGTTCAGTGTCCAGTCCCAGCTCCAGGGGATGCAGTCCCACCCTCCCACGTTGCTCTCCTCCATTCCCTGTTGTTTGCACTTTTTGGGGCTGGAGCTGCAGCGGTGTCCTTGGTTCTGGGGCTGGAAAAGGATTATTCTGTGTGCCTGAGCTGTGAGGAGAACTGCTGACACTTTATATAAAGTTCAGAATTATACACTAATGTGTCACCATGATATTTTATGAAAAATCCCTTTGCCAGCATTTCTTCTCCTGGGAAGCTGGGAAGCTTCAGCTTCTCCATGTTTTGCTCCTCTGCAATGTGATTTTGAGAATTTTTTACCCGCATGTGAATTATTTTTAATTAATGGCCAATCACAGCCAGCTGTGTCAGATTCTCTGATTCAGTCACAGGTTTTTATTATTCATTCTTTTTAAGCCTTCTGATGTCTCCCTTCTGTTTCTTTAGTATAGTTTTAGTATAGCATTTCTTATAATATAAGAAATATTTTTCTGCAAAAATCTCAGCCCATTTGGGGTTTTTTGAGCTCAGAAAAAACTCACTTTTTTCTGAGCTCATGCCAACCCTCACTTTACAAAACCTTGTAGGTTGCCCATATTTTTTAAAGGACATCCCCAATAAAAGGCCTGGTCCAAATTGGAAAAGGCAGGGGAGAATTTTTAAGGAAAAAATTGCTTGAACTGTTTAACTCAGCTTAAAGTTATTTTTGTTTCTATCCTCATCCAAGAAAGAGGCAGGTCGTTTTAGATATAAATTAAAGAGAAAATATTGCTGAAGGCAGATTGTTCACCTGTAAAATCTCATCTCAAATCATTAAAGTTTGGCAAAGCTGTGTAAACAACTGAGGCTAAGAAACATTCAGCAGCTTTAAAACTTGATCCTGTACTGCAGATATTCACAGGCAATTACATCACATCAAAATAAAAAGTTTTAACCAATATTAAGAAAATTTATGATTTGAACAAGCCAGAATTTAAGTTAGTGCCTTGTGTAAATGTAGATATGATTGCCTTTCATTTCATGGTTACCAACTATTTTTTTCTTCAAATACCCTATCAGAATCTTGTCAAGCATTAAGTGGTAAGAGGGGAATAGCCTGAATAAATCAGATATTTATACTGCCCCTGAGAAGCTCTCCACAGTTCACTGTCAGTAGCATCTTGGGACTCTTTCTCAGGAATGTAATAAGCCAGATATATGCTAAAATTCAGAATGTATTTGTTTTGGACCTCTGAGATCTGGAGCTCTGTGATTCATTGCAAAAGCAAAGCTGTCCCATAACTGACCTGAAGAAACTTCTTTCACATTTTGGTGAAATCCTGGAAGTTCAGAGGAGCAGAGGTGAGAGGCAGCTTTATCTGATAAACTGTCTGTGCTTAAAAAAAAAAAATCCAAATTGTGTAATTAATATTGGACCTAATGAATTTTGAAAACCTTAATTGTTTCTTGCTCTTTTTTTGCAGTCATTGCAATCCTTTTGCCCCACAAAAAAAAAATAGGTCTGCTAAACTGGTTAAAACAACCAATTCTGTTATTTTCTGACACCAGGAACACAATAATGAAGTGAACAGAAGTCAAATTTTCTTCAGTGAATTACTGAGAGGCAAATTTGAAATGGTGTTACAAATAATTCTTCATAATTACAATGGAAATGATGAGCACCCATAATCATGCCTCACAGCTATGTTTGCTAATAAGAAGGCAAAGCAGAGGAGTATTGTGAGGTTTTTTTGTATTGATGCCTTGAAAGGCTGACCTGGAACAGAGGCTGGGCAGAGTTACAGAATAAAGCAGGGATTGATTCAAAGCATCTCCTCAATGGATCCACCTTGGGCAGCACCAGAGCCCAGCCAGGGCTGCACCCAAGATGAACCAAAACGGCCCCAAAATGCACAACCAGTCACGGGCTCTCTCACTGTGATCAGTTCTGCTCCATTTGCATCTTGCAGTTCATTGTCCCATTCCAGCTTTAGCCCATCCAGTCCCATCCTTGTTTTTCTCTCTCCAGCCCACGGTGTTTGTGCTCTTGGGCTGAGATTTGGATCATTTGTCCTTGGTGCCCAGCTGGAGCAGGAATTGTTTTGTCTCCCTGCTCTGTGCACAGAGCTCACATCCCCTGATGTGAACCCAGACCCACACACTAAAGCAGCACAGAATCTGAAAAAGAGAAAAGCCAAAACCTGAGGCATCAGTACCATTTTTAGTGTTCATCACCAGTTCATTGCCTTAAATATAACAGACTGAGATGCACTGACCAAACCTCTGGCCCTGTTTTGCTTTCCTAGATTGTGGTGATGTTCACAGGGGTCCCAGGATGAGGGAAGAGATGAGAACCTTGACTCCATGTTCAGAAGTCTGATTTATTATTTTATGATGAATATTATATTAAAAGAAAATTATATACTAAAACTCTACTAAAAGAATAGAAGAAAGGATTTCATCAGAAGGCTTGAAAGGAAAAGGAATGGAATGATAATAAAATCTTGTGACTGACCAGAGAGTCCAAGCCAGCTGGACTGGGATTGTCCATTAATTAAAAACAACCACATGAGACCAATCAAAGATGTACCTGTTGCATCCCACAGCAGCAGACAATTATTGTTTTTCTTTTCCTCTGAGGCTTCTCAGCTTCTCAGGAGAAAAAATCCTAGCAAAAGGATTTTTCAGAAAATATATCTGAGACACTAGATTATCTTTGAGGTCCCTTCCAACCCAAATATTCCATGATTCCGTGGTGGTGGCATCAGCAAGCATGGGTTTGTTGCCATCTTTTGGAAGCTGCTGCATCTTTTCCTCTCTCAGCTCTCGAGGTTTGTTGAAGCTGGAGGCTTCAGCAGCCCTGGTGTAAGCTCTGCCTTGAGCTCAGAGTGCTTTTAGTGCCATTCCTGGAACTGTGGTGTCTGGGGAGAAGCGTTTGAGGCTTGCAGAGCATTAGCATGCTGACAGGGAGCTAATGCATGGCAAACATTTGACCTCCCTCTGGCTCCTGTGCCTGGGAGGGCTCTGATCTCATTTGCAGCAGCACAAATCCAGAATAGCCACGTTAAGCACATTAAATTTAGTGGAGTTACTCTGGGTTTATAGTTCTGCACCTGGTGCATGGGAGATATCACCAGCAGCCTTGCTGTGGTGGAAAGGAAGGGAGTAATGAAGGCAACTTGCAAATGAAAGGATGAAAGCAGCTCCCAACAACAGGACTTTTGCAGGGATGTGAAATGTATTGGGAGCTGCTGCAGGCTCAGCTTTATTTAAAACCAGCTCACACTTTTGGTGCTGGAAATACAGAATTAGGAATATAGAGGCATTGAGTTTTTCAAACGTGCCAAAGGCTACCTGCGGCCTGCCTGGGAGAAATGGTTCCTCAGAGCAGTTTAGAAAAAGTTAAAATATGGGGAAGGATGAGCTTTCACTTTCTCAAGTGAGCAGGATTCCTGTGTCCCATGGGGTGTCCTGTAGGAGCTGGTGATGCTGAGCAGGGTTCCTGTGTCCCATGGGATGTAATAAAATATTAAAATAAAAATAAAATGAAATATTAAATAGAATATAAAATTTAAAATAAAATAAAATAAGGGAAAAAGAAATTTCAAAAAGAAAATATTAAATTTAAAAATTAAAAAGAAAATATTAAAATAAAAAATAAAATAAAATATTAATAAAATAAAATAGAAAAGTAAAAATAAATAAGATATTAAAATAAAACAAAACAAAAGGAAATAAAATATAAAAATAAAAATTAAATAAAATATAAAAATAAAACAAAATAAAATAAAGTATACCAAAACAGAATAAATGGCAATTTACCAGCAGCCTTTCACTGGTGAGGCTGAGGCAGGGGGTCTGGAGCAGCCCTCCAAACCTTAGTGTGCTCTTCAGAGAGGACAGAGGATTCTCCAACAGAAAATAGTGTTTGTTTCTGCCTTTGCTCCTGACTTCCTTAATATTTACCTGATGGTGACGAACAGGAAACAACTCTGGTCAGACCAGAAACAGCCCAGGCTGTATTAAAGCAATTCTGAAATCTGAATTTATCACAAGATGCTTTAATGCAAACTGTGTGAGGACCAAACAAGCCTGAGCTCTTGCTGCATTTCTGCCAGGAGATCCCACAGAATTGATTTGAGGACATGGTTCAAGCAGTGACCTCGAGGAAATTGTCATCTCTGTCCTGGGTCTGGCCCAAACACAAAGCACAGGCAGCACTGAAGGTGTGGGTGACAGTGACCATGTGAATTATCTTTGATTTTATGTGGAACTTGTGGCTCAGCTCAGGTTAGACAGTGACCATGTGAATTATCTTTGATTTTTGGTGGAACTGGTGGCTTAGCTCAGCTTGGAAAGTGACCATGTGAATTATCTTTGATTTTAGGTGGAACTGGTGGCTTAGCTGGGGTTGGACAAAGCCCCACAGCCCCTCAAGGGCTGCTGAGGCATTGTTGGGAGAGGCTCCCATGCTGACTGTCAGTATCTGAAGAGGCTGAGCTTCAGCTGATACCCAATTAGCTGATTATCCCAAAGAGAATTGAAAATGAAGGTTATCTTTCAACTTGTGATGAGCTCCCAAATAAATATTCAACATGCATTTAATAAGACAGTTTTATGCATTATTTAAGTATCAATTGATGGGTGGGAGACGAAAGACTGAGCTGCTGATGCTGAGGTTTGAAAGGCAAGAGCAGGAGTCTGGTGAATGAGGCCTTAAAGGAGATTTGCATCTCTCATTTTATTGGAATATTGTTTACACAGTAATCACGAAAAGAATTTCAGTGAGAATTCATTTCTGCATTTTGGTTGGTTGGGATTTCTTTTTTTGTTTGTTTTCAAAACACTCATAGCAAGGGCACAAAATTAGAGAAGAGGGGATGCCAAAGGTGCTGCAGCCTCCACCTCAGGGCAGGATCAGCTCTCCTGGGACCAGGGTGAAACTTGTCCCTGGAGTTTTGTGCCTGGTTCATCTCATGGTTCATGTCTGTGGTTAAATCTGTTCCCTTGAGCTCAGAGTGTTCCATTCTCCTCTTGCTTCTGGTGTATACCAGGATGGACATTGCTGGGGCAGAGCTCCTCTCTGAGGAGTGAAACTGCTGCTGAAAATGGTGATTTTTGGTGTTTTAGTGAGAAGTGTTGCCTCATTCAGACTGCTGGAGGATTGATGGTGCAGGTCACAGAGCCACAATGTGCCCTGGGATGCCAGGACATGCCCCTGTGCCAGGGATGTCTGACCCATCTGACAGCAATGCCCTTTTCTGACCTGGATTTTCCTTCCATTTCCCTCCAAAAACAAGACATAAAACCTTGAAGGTTTATTTTAGTTTGGTCTCATCCCTGCCAGAAAGGCAGATCTGGGTGATGTCCTGTGGTTCCAGAGCTGTGGAATGTCACCATCACATTTTCCGGAAAAATCCCTTTGCCTAGGATTTCTCTTCTTTCTGGGAAGCTGAAAAGCCTCAGAGAAAAAGGAAAACAATAATTATCTGATTTGCTTCTCCTGTGTTTTGCTGCTTTGGAATGTGTTTGGACATTGTTTACCCACAGGGGATTGTTTCGTTGGTTTCATGTGAATTACTTTGACTTAATGACCAATTGTGGCCAAGCTGTGTTGGACTCTGGAATGAGTCACGAAATTCATTATTATCTTTAAGCATTCTGTCTGTATCCTTTGTGTATTCTTTAGTATAGTATTCTTAATATAATATAGATGATAAAATAATAAATTAGCCTTCTGAGAACATGGAGTCAGGTTCATCATTCCCTCCAATGATAGGGGTCTCAAAAAACACCACAGTGGAATGTTCCTGCAGCTCTTCTCCTGTGGGATGACCAAGAGGGGAGCAAACCCTGCAGCCCTGGAGGTGCCACTTGGTTAATTAAATAAATGAACCAGTGACCTCTGAGACTGGGGTGAAAACAAGAAGGAGAGGAGGAAAGTGGCTTTTCTCCCTGCAGTGTTTTTGCCTCTTCAGTGCCTCCTTGTTTGGCTGCCCAGTGGGACTCAGCTCCTCTGTTTTCCCTAACACCCTGTGGTATTCCAAATATTATTTCCAAATATTGTTTTATGCAGCTTTTTTTCTTTATTTCTTTCTTCCTTTTTTTTTTTTTTTTTTTTTTTTTTTTTTTAAGAAAAGGTGCTGAAACAAAAGGTACTAAAATAAAAGCAGAAGGACTGTCCTGATTTGTGGGGCTTTCTTTTTCAGCTCTCTCTTTTAAGTAATTTATTAATCTAGTTGGGATTATTTGTCTTTGCTCTTACAAAATGTTTTTCCCTCTAAAGGAAAAACTGCCAATGTATTATTAAAGGGAGGTCAGATCCCAGTGACCTTTACCTTGTTGGTTCAATGTTTGTAGAGAAAACATGAAGAGTGGGTTTTGTTAAAGGATGCTGTTGAGAAATAAGAACTTGAGTTCAATTTGCCTTTTCCCTTCAATTTTCTGCTTTTCCCTCCCTCTTTCACTCAGGGCAACATGACCTATTTTCTGTATATATGCATTTTCCCAGACTAATTTATCTAGTACGGAGTATTTGCATTTTCATTACTTTTAAGAAAGATTACATCTCCATTTTAATTGAAAAAATCACCTGTTTTATTTGAAATATAAATAATTGTCAAATGTTTTCACTGATGGTTATGGAGATTTGTTTTAAAGCTTTTATTTTACATCTGATATTTTGATGCTTCCTTTAATTTGGTGCACGCATCCATATTTCTTAATATCTTTAAATGATCTCAAGCATATCAAAAAGGTAGATTTTTCAAAACAGCTCAGAACTAGAACTCTGAATAATTGATTTCTACTTTTAGTTGTGAAACTAAAAAATGTTTCTTAATTTCTTTCTGATAGCACTAAGAGGAAGATTATTCAGCAGAACAAATACGGGACCCTAAATGTTTAGTTTGATTCATTTTCCTTCAGCTGCATGCTCTGAGACCATTTAAATCCCTCCCAAGAAATTAAACACTGATGATTTTTCTGAAACAAATGTATAGGAAGAAAAAGCCTAAACATTTCAAAATATCTTCAAGATGCTAAGCAGAAACATTTTTTCTTTTCTCAAATATGACCATTTCTCCTAAATTCCATACTTCCTCCCTTAAAGAACCTTTGGTCTCTTCCTTACCATGTAATAGTTACTCTGAGATGGTTCCTATTCCTAATTCCTGTAGTTTCCTTAAAATAACATCAAAGGAAAAGGTGTTTCTGGAGGGTGATCCAGCCCTTTTGCCTTTCTCTCTAATAACCCCAGGGATTAAATATTATTAGAGATTAAAAATAAAATTATTTAATAAATCATGTCACCTAAACGATGTTATTTCATATATTTAAGGGAAAGGACAAACCGGGGCCTGTAGATGGGTTCTGTTAAGCCCAGCTTATGTTGTGCAGTGTTTAAAGATGCTCACTTGCACATTTAGGGTGTAAATGTTCTGTGCCACAGAGCAGAGGCAGGGGAAACAGTGGAGCTGCTAAGGGAAAGGCATTAACACCAGGAGAAAATGTAGATTAGTCAATATTAACAACCACATTAATTTAGGTGGAGTTGATGAGCCAGCACAGGAGGTTCCTCCTCAGAAGCAGCATCGTGCAGGGGCCAGGAGAGGTCACACAGTGAAATATGGTCACTGCTGAGGGCTCCTGGTGCTTTCAGGGTGCTGCAAGTCTTTACCAAAGCTTCACTGAAGTCTAACTGGGGTGTTCAATCTTCTTCTGTTCCTCTTCAGCAGAAGAGGATGGAATATTCAAGAAATATCTTGAAGATATTTCTGCACATTGTGGCAGTTCAGGAGTGGGTGAATTGATTCTCATGGGAAATGAGGTTCAGATAGTTCAAGGCATAGTAGAATATTGTATTTGCAGGGAATGCCCTGATGAAGGAAGGAATGATGAATCTGACTCCATGTTCTCAGAAGGATAATTTATTATTTTATGATACTATAATATACTATAATATATTAAAGAATACTAAACTAAACTAAACTATACTAAAGAATACAGAAAGGATACTTGCAGAATGCTAAAAAGATAACAATGAAAACTCCCGACTCTTTCCAGAGTCCCAACACAGCTTGGTCCTGATTGGCCAAAGAGTGAAAACAACTCACAGCAGAATCCAATCACCTGTGGGTAAACAATCTCCAAACACATTCCAAAGGAGCAAAACACAGGAGAAGCAAATCAGATAATTATTGTTTTCCTTTTTCTCTGAGGCTTTTCAGCTTCCCAGGAGAAGAATCCCGAGCAAAGGGATTTTTTCAGAGAATGTGAATGCCACAATGGAAAATATTTAAACAGAAGGTGTTGTAGCAAGTTTGCTGTTTATTTTGGAAGAAGAACTAACAGTGTTCTCTGAGCAAGCTAAGCTGACTCAGTGTAACGTAATTAATGAGGCCACCTTCCATTAGAGGACAGTGGGAAGAGTTATTGGTAATTACTTCACAGGCATCAGAGAAATATTGCTGAAGCAGGAGCTCTCAGTGCCCAGCTGATGGTTCCTCTGCTGCAGGAGCTGTGCTGTGGCTGAGGCAGCACAGGGGGGGCAGATGGAGCTGCTGCTACCTGCCCAGGGTGTGATCCCTTGAGCTTTTTTGGGATAAAAAACCAGGTATTTGCTCACACCAACATCAGCCTCTCCACTGCCCGTGTTTCCTGGGGCAGCCTGGGTTCAAGGCATTGTTCTGAGTGAGGATGAGGTTGATGGGCACAGTTTTGATCCCTGCAGTGATGTGGATGCATTTCAGAAAGTGCTGGAATGTCATGCAGGGTGTTGAACATAGAAGTGCTGGTTCCCCTGCTGCCAAAAAGTCTGGCTATGTTATCAACCTGCCTCAATTTCAATAACTGAACTCACAAGTGGGGTGGCCTGGGAGACAGACCCTCTTTGTTGCTTGTCCAGAGACATGGACACACCAGTGCTGGAAACACCTAAAGCCTGTGAACAGCAGACTATAAACTTCTCTCCATTAACCTCAGCACTGAGCTCACTAACTCATTTCTGCCTCAAACATCTTTTCCACTCTCTGGGAAGACCATGAGGTAGACAACCCACCATTACCCATAACAGCTTCTTTAATGTGCATCCCTGTCTCCAGTTGGAGCAGTAATTGTCCCTGTTGCGCCTGCCCTGTGGCTCAGTGCACTTTGCAGCCTGCACATGTGGAGCTCTGGGCTCAGCTGGAAGGCTCCTGTAGGTCAGGAGGGAGGGGGTCTGGCTGGAGGGAATGGATGCAGGGAGGCTGAAGTGTCAGGGTCAGCTTGCAGGACCCTGACCATGTTTTGAGTTCATTGGTGGCTCACTGAGGGCTCAGTGCTGCTGTCCCAGGTGATTTCAGGGGTGCTGGCAGAGCAGGATGAGACCCTGGGAGTCACTGGAGCTCTGCAGTAGACGGCAGCTCACTTCTGGCTGATTCAGCAGTTCCTGATGGCTTGCCTTAATCAAACTAGATGAGAAACTGTGGTGTTCCTGCAGGCTTTGCCTGGCTGCAGGGCTTGCCTTTGTTATCACAAGCCTAAAATTCACTCACAAAATCATCCAGCTTCTTGTTTATCTGCTTCCTTGGGCTCCATAATTAGACCTGCTGCTGAGACACTGTAGCCTGGTTTGGGAGACCACCAGCACAGCCTGGGGGGAAACACAAAGACCCCTCCATGCAGGAATGTTCCTTCAGCAGGGTGATTCTGGGAGTCAAGGAAGAGATTTGCCTTTCTTGGGGCTGAACAAACACAGTGAGGCACAGCCTGCTCCCCACTCCTGCAGTGCTGCCTCAGCAAAGGGGCAGCAGCACACTGGCTCCAGCCATATTTCACTGGGGAAAAACTGTGGGGAAATATTGTGACAGGGAGCCTGGTAGCTGGAGGTGGCCTCATGAACAGCTTTAGATTGACCATCTCTGTTTTCAGGATGGTTGTTTTTTTGGTGCTTGTCATTTTTGAGGGCATTGATTTTAATGTGTTTTCGTTGGCTGGCCATTTGACACTGAAGGAATTGGCTCCAAGGAGGAATGGCATTCCCTGGATTTTCACCTCAGCATGCCTTGACTGGGAGTTCTAGCTGTCAGTGGTACCCAGAGAGAGTTTTGTTGATGAAAACCGTTCCTTGGACCCCTCCCATGCAAGTGCTGAAACAATAATGAGCCATTTGTTTGGAGAATTCTCTCTTCCCCATGGGCAGGTGCCATTTTGAGTGAAACCATCTCAAACAGCACACACAACTCACAGACCTTGCACAGCCTCATGGCAAAAAAGGGAATTCAGAGCTCCCTAACAGAGTGGGGATTGCCAGACATGCATGAGCTGATGGATAACTGAAATCAGGGAATGTTCACAAGTGGCTGCTCATGAAAGCCTTGGAGGAGCTACAGAGACTGGGATTTCCTTCAAAATCATTAAAGGCTGGAAAAACCCTCCAAGATCATTGAGTCCAACCTACACTGCCAGATTCACCATTAAATTGTGTCCCTAACCTCCACATCTACACATTTTTTTGAACACTTCCAGGGATGGTGGTTGTGTGGGCAGCCTATTCCAATGCTGCCCTTCTCACACCCTTCAATTTCATCAGGTTAGTGTTCACATCTGAGGCAATTTCAGTGTGTAGCATTCTTTGGCAAAGCACAAAGTTTCTGACCCTCCAAACAGCATTTTGTTCTCTTGGATACAGGCTGGAGGGTAACTCAGTTGTAAAAGGTCTGCAGTGAGAGTCAGGATAAAAGAGATCAGGCTGCTTGGCTTGCTGAAAAGGAGGTTTGGAGGCAGTGTGGCAGGCAGTGGAAGGGAATTCCCTGCACCAGAATGTGGCATTCACATTCTTTAAACAGAGAGACAAAATTCTCTCTCTCTGGTTTTTTACTTGGAGAAGCACAGAGAGAAGAAGAGAAAAACAATTCTTATCTCTATTCTCTGCTCCTGTTGTTTTTGCACATGTGGAATGTGTTAGGAAGATTGTTTACCTGAAGTGATTTATCAATTGGATTCTGCTGGGGATTGTTTTGTTTCCTTGGCCAATCACTCAAAGCTGTGTCCTGTCTCAAGACAGTAATGAGTTTTATTTAGTATCTTTTAGTATTCTTTAGTATTTTTTGTAGTATAGCATATAATATAATATAATATAATATAATATAATATAATATAATATAATATAATATAATATAATATAATATAATATAATATAATATAATATAATATAATATAATATAATATAATATAGCAATTGTTCATCATTCTGGATCAATGGAGTCAGATGCCAATCATTCCTTCATTGGGGGCACCCTGATTTTAGTATACCAGAAGAAGATCTAGAGGGTGGATGTTGAAATTAGGTTGGAAAGACAACTATGGAGCAGCACAGTAATTATCCAGCTGAGTAGGACAAGAGGGAAATTAATTCTAGCTGGGATGCTTCACCTCAGACCTGGAGATCCTCCTGGAAGGCATGATCTAGTTCAGCTGTGTGTGAGCTGGATAACATTACACACCAATGGGGAAAACAAACTGAAAAATGTTGTCCTGGATCTTTTCACACGCTGGGCAGCTTTCCCTCATGGCACTGAGCTCAGCACAGAAACAGATATTTCACCTTTGGAAGGAGCTGCTCTGGGCTCTGCACCTTTTGAGTTACTTTAATGGCAATGCAGGGTGCTGGGTTTACTCTCCTTAAATGGGGAGACCTGGTTGCCTGTTGCAAGGAGTTTTTTCTGGAAAACAAAATAATATTGGGACAACTGGAATGTTTAATTTTACCCCAATACTGTGCTTCAGTCTTGGGATTATCTGTCTTCCGTCTGCATCCATTTTTCTTTAAAACACCATCAGCAAACAAAAATTTAACTTTGAAGGGAAACAGCCAAAAGCCTGGTTCTGAGAATTGACAGAATGCTGGGTGCCAGGTCTGTGCTGGGTGTCTCCTGCTCTTTCCTGCAGCTGGAGCTGGAGTCTGCTGCTGAATCTCTCAGAGGCAGGGATGCTCTCAGGGGATCTGGTGCTGTGGTTTGTGTTACAGACTGTTCCAGGCTGTGGAGAGCCTCGAGGTGTGTGGGCAGCTCTGTGGCCATGCAGGTGCCATCAGTGCACCCAAGGCTTGCAGGTGGTCCTTCCTTATTGGAAAAATTACCAATATTGCAGACAGGATGTGCCTGAGCTTGTCTGGCCTTGGTGCTGAACCAAACAGCGGCAAATGTGGTGTTTCACCCCACAGACACTTTGGGCTGGTTGGGTGTGTGGTGTTTCACCCCACAGACACTTTGGGCTGGTTGGGTGTGTGGTGTTTCACCCCACAGACACTTTTGGCCGGCTGGTGTGTGGTGTTTCACCCCACAGACACTTTTGGCTGTGGGGTGTGTGGTGTTTCACCCCACAGACACTTTTGGCTGGCTGGGTGTGTGGTGTTTCACCCTGAGACACTTCTGGCTGGCTGGGTGCTGCAGTTGGGCATGTGGGGACAAGTCCAGGCCTGCAGGAGCTCTAAGGGCTGCAGGATGGAGCTTCCCCCCATAACAGGGGCTGCTCCTCAGGTTTCCCTCTGTGGAGAAGCTTTAAGGTGATGGTGAAGGAAAGGAGTCGGTTCTGATGGAGGGTTTGGATCCAGAGCTTTATTCTGGCCCACAGGCCTCTGAATGCAGCACCAGCTCCAGCAGAACTCCCTGAGCCCGTGGTTGCTGTTCCTTTGAACCCCGGGGAGAGGGGCAGGGAAGGGGCAGGGAGCCACCAACCAGGTACAGGGAATTATCAGGGGAGGGACCTGGGGTTCTGATGTAAACCCTGAAATCACAATGCAACAGTTCCTGGTGGGAGCAAGCTCTGGGATCAGCTGGCAGCACAGTCTGCAGTCCAGGGCTGCACACACCACACCAAAGGCCACTCCTGTGCAATGTGAGGTGTTTTCCCCCTAAAAGGCAAGGTGGAATGGGGCATAAATCCCAATCAAATGGCATAATATTGTGGTTTCCCCCCTTTCTCTTTGTTCATCGGCTTTATAGCTCTGTGCCTGATTCCTGCTGAAGGTTGCAGAGTTCTCTGTGGCTGTGGCAGCAGTTCTGGCTGCAGGTCAGTGTAAAGGGATTTGGGCAGCACAGTTCCATCTGAGGGGCTGTCTTGTTAATTCTGCTTTATTGGATGAATCCTGGAAGCAGTTCTCCTGAGCTATCACAAGGGTTTGTAATAAATCTTAATGAGGTAGCCCTGCTATGATTAATCATTTGTTTCTCCAGCAGGATCATGGCTTGTGTTCCCCAGGGAAGAGGAAAGGAACCTCAAAGCCTGCATCAGGGCAGTGTCAGTGGTTACCTAGCTGCTTACTATCCAGCCTGAAAACCTTGCAGCAGTCACCCCAAATCCCCAGGACGTGTCTGCTGTTTGTAAAAGTCAGTGTTTGCTGCCCAAGGCAAACAACTGCTTTTGAATGAGCTGCTTTGTTTTAAACCAGGCGATTCTGCCTCTCGTGCTGTACAGGATCCAGGAGGGATTTACAACCAAGTCCAGAGAAAAGGTGACAGAGCCAGAGGTAAAGCCCATCTGAGCAAATGCTAGGGTTTTTTTTTCAGGAAAAATTCATCACTGAAAGAATGATTGGGCACTGGAATTGTCTGCTTATGAGGTGGTGGAGTCACCATCCCTGGATATGTTTAATAGAGCCGGGACATGGCACTCAGGCCATGGTTTAGTTGATGAGAAGGTGTATTAAATGATCTCAAAGGTCTTTTCCAGCCTGGTTAATTCTGTGATTCTGCACTGAATGGCTCTACCTGAGCACTTGTGGCCATTGCTGAGACAGCAAAGGCAGCAGCTGTCCCTTGTGGATCTCAAAATCTGAGCTACAGCTCACAGCCAGAGCTGAGAAGTTTCCCAAAGCTGTGTGAGATGCCCAGCCAGTCCTGCACCTTTCCCACCTTCCCCTTCCTCTCCAGGTTGCACATTTTGGGTATTTTCTAACACCATTTTTGCTGTCAGCAGTCAGCAGACACATCCCAGTGCAGGAAGATTTCCACCAGAGGAGCCATGGGAAGCACAAGGTAAAAAAAATCTTGGAGGAATCTCTGGGAACTGTGAGAAGTCTAAATTCACTCCTTTTTTTGCTTTTCTCTCAGTGGAGATGGTGAAATTGATGGGTGTGATGGAGGACAGATCCTGTCAGAGTGATGTCCATGAGGCCTGGCTGGCCAGGACAGAGTAATTCTTAAATCATTAATGCATGGTGTCTTGATTAAAAGATGGAAATGGTTTGTAACTAATAGAGGTCCAAAAGGAGCAGATCTAAAACCTGCTGAGTGTATCTAAGTTTTTAATTGACTGCAGTAGACTCTGAATCCAGTTTTGAAGGAGTTGCCAGTTTGGAACCCTCCAGAAGGGTGGTGTAAGGGCTGTGCTGGTAAAATCCAGGTTGGATAAATCTCCAAGGACAACAGATTCATCTACAGTGACTGCATTGCTTGGTTAAATGGATGCAAGACACAAAATTATCTTAATCCAGGCAATTTTATGTAATCCTATAAGTGGGTTAAACATATAGGATGGCAAAGATTCATCTCATTTAATGTGGGGACTCAGCTATGGCATCTGAGGTGGAGCATCATTGCCCTGAGCAGTGGAGACAGAGAGAGGGGTGACAGGGCTGACCTGGTTCCAGTGGTCACACAGCTTTGGTAGCTGAGAGTTGGGGCTTTTTTTTTACATGGAAATGTAAAATGCTTTTTTTTACAGGTCCTGTCATACCTGGTACCACCTCGTGCTGCTGTTTCAAACCTGTTTCATTTTTTGAGGCACACAAGCTGAAGCAGTTGCAGTAACACACTGAATGGAACAGGCAAATATTGCTGTTTCCTGTTGAATAATAATAATGAATTGAATAGAATGATAATAATGACTTAAATAATAATTGAATAATCTCCTTAAACAGCTCCTTGGATGCCAGGGGAGGAACTCCTTGGTGGTACTGGAGCAGAACTTTAATGCAGGCTCAGGAACCTGGTGCAGATAAATGAGACCATGACAGAAGGAGCAAAGCAGGTCAGACTTGAGTCAGATCATTGAATCTGTGTGGCAGAGCTGCTGCTGAGGCCAGCAAGCCCCAGGCTGAACCTGCAGCCTCCCCAGTGAGAGTGGCAATATTCCCATCATCTTTTTGCCCCCGCGCTCTCAGCAGCTGGATCTCTCCCAGTGATCCCATTAAGGCTCTTCAGGGAACTGCAGGGAAATTATGTTAAGAAGATAATTGCAGGGGAGCCTGGACAAAAAAGGCAGGTCAAGAACAATTTGAAGAGTTGGGGAATGACTTCAGTCAGCTGGAGAGATGTCATAAGGTCTCAATTCCCTCTGAGATGTTTCCTCACTGCCTTGGATGTAACTTCAGCTGCAGCTTTGTGTTTGCTCCTGTGTTTTTCACTAAATCCCTGGCACAGAAACCTCTCCTTGCTGTGTGTGTACAGGTACTGGCAGAGCTGGAGTTAGCTGAGAACAGCTATCATAGGATTTAGAGACAGATGGGACCTTTTCCAATCTAATTTTTTTTTATGGTTAGCTCACAACATGTGAGGCACTCACATATTTCATATTCACACAACAAATTATGCACCTCATATGAAATAGCTCGTTTCCTTCTCTGAAATCGAGGATGAATTTCCATCTGGAATACAAAATGTGGTTTCCATATGTACAAACAGATACTTGTGACTCGTATCAAGGCAGAAAAGAGCTTTTGGATGATGATGTGCTGTGGAAGTGAAGGCATGAGAGCTGTCAGGTGATTCACAAACCCTGTGACAGAGCCCGAGCTCAGGGCTGGGTTCTGAGCACAGTAGAGCCTCTGCTTTTCTGGTTAAGGAAAATTTAAGAATTTTACATAATTTAAGACCTCCCATGCTGGAGTGGGCTGTCAGTTCAGTCTGCCCAGACCTCAGGAACAAGAGGTCAGACCTGCTTTTCAATACGGAAAATCCTTGATTTCTCATTTCCCAAAGCTCATCTTAGGCGGGTGCTGAGCAGCTGCTTGTGCAGAGATGGTGATTTTGTCCTGGACAGTGGGCTCAGGTCCTTGTTCTCAGCATCACCCTCCCCCAGTGGTGGGTCTGTGACACAGGGGTTTTCAGGTGAGGGAAGAGACGAGAATATTGACTCCATATTCAGAATGCTGGATTTATTATTTTATGATATACATCACACTAAAGCTATACTAAAAAGAATAGAAGGAAAAGCTTCATCTCAGAAGGCTGGCTAAGCTAAGAATAGCAAGGAATGAATAATAAAGGTTTGTGTCTCAAGACAGAGAGTCCAAGCTAAGTGGGCTGGGATTGGCCATTAATTGTAAACATCCAAAATGGGCCAATCACAGATGCACCTGTTGCATTCCACAGCAGCAGATAATTATTGTTCACATTTTGTTCCTGAAACCTCTCAGCTTCTCAGCAGGAAAAATCCTAAGGAAAGGATTTTCATGAAGAGATGTCTGCGACAGTGGGTCCATCCTGCAGCCAGCTGGGATTGGCTCGGTCAGACACAGGAGAAGGTTCCAGCAGCTTCCAGAGAAGCCAATTCTGCTGCCCCCACACAAAAATCCCTTTCTAGGCAAGCCCAGCACAGTGAGACAGCATCAGTGCTGAGGCTGGGGAGAGTTCCTGCTGCTCTGGCCTCCAAGCCAGCCAGACAGTCTGGCCCAGCCACAAGACAAAGGTGCCCTGCCACTAATTTAACATCTTAGTTTCTGGTTAGTTTCCATTACACATAGAACATGTCACGGTTTTCACTTTTTTTTCGAACTTATCGTAGCCTCAAAGCCAGTTTCTGAAGGGTGGCTGGGTTATTTATTGCACTGAGCAGTTTTTTGAGGAAATGGAAATGGCATCTGGCCTCCAAATGGAGCCCACCTTCCCCCTGCAGCTCTTTAAGAGAACATGACAGTAATTGAGCAATAATGAAATGTTTCAGGAGGAGTGTCGGAAAGTTCAGAGTGCTGTGGGAGAGTTATAAATCTGGGCTGGTTTTGGCTGGAGGAAGAAATCCTGTTATAAACTTATTAGCTGCTGACACCGTGCTTCTCTCACCTTGCCCAAGATGCAGAATTCACCTCAGCAGCATCACCCTGCTGCTCCCTGCACCTGCCTCAGGGTGCTGCTGCCTCAGGCAGAGCTCTGGGAACAGCAGCAGGACCAAGGACATGCTCTGCTGCCTCTGATGGCCAGGGCTCTGATTGTGGATCCTGCTGGGACAAACCTTCTTCCCACTGAGCTGCTCGTTCCGGCAACAAGAACCTTGGCCAGACATTTACAGTGCAATTTATAGAATCCACAGAATCATAGAATCCACAGAAGCACAGAATGCACAGAATCCACAGAGTCCCAGAATCACAGAATTCACAGAATCACACAATCCACAGAGTCCCAGAATTCACAGAATCACAGAAATCCCAGAATGAGAGAATCCATAGAATGCACAGAATGCACAGAATCCCAGAATCCCAGAATGAGAGAATCCACAGAATCCCAGAATCCCAGAATTCACAGAATCCCAGAATCACAGAAATCCCAGAATCCAAAGAATCTGCAGAATTCATAGAATTCACAGAATCCACAGAATTCACAGAACCCACAGAATCCACAGAATCAGAGAATTCACAGAATCATAAAATCCACAGAAATCTCAGAATTCACAGAATCCCAGGATCCAAAGAATCCGCAGAATCACAGAATTCACAGAATCACAGACTCACAAGAATCCACAGAATCCACAGAATCCACAGAATTCACAGAATCACTGGGTTGGAAGAGACCTTCAAGATCATCAAGTCCAGCCCAGCCCCAACCCCTCACCCAAACCCTGGCACCCAGTGCCACATCCAGGCTTTGTTAAACACACCCAGGGATGGGGACTCCACCACCTCCCTGGGCAGCCATTCCAGAACTTTATCACTCTTTTTGTAAAACACTTTTTCCTGATATCCAACCTGCATTTCCCTTGGTGCAGCTTGAGGCTGTGTGCTCTGGCTGTGTCAGTGCTGCTGCAGAAAGAGCCCAGCCCCAGCTGAGCACAGGCACCTTTCAGGAGCTGTGAGAGTGATGGGGGCACCCCTGAGTCTCCTTTTCTCCAGGCTGAGCACCCCCAGCTTTTACATCTCCCTTTTGAAGGAATTTGTCTCAGAATATTGAAGCCTTGGAGTCTGTTTCCTTCAAAGTGCCTTGTGGGTGGAGATTGTGAAATGGAGACTTTTATCCATCTTCAGGGTCCTTTGTTCATTAATTGTGTTGTTTCTGATTTGTGACTCTCAGAAAAGATTGCCCTGTTCCTCTTCTCCTTCAAATTATTGGTGGGTTTGGAAATAAATCTGGAGTTTCAAACTCCAAGCTGGGAATCTTTTAGCACTGGAATGTGTTTCTGAAGTATTAAATTCTGCTCTTAGATTTCAATAAGTTGCCTCCAGATTTCAGCCTAAAATCTGCTGACTTGTCTTAGGAAATTCTACAGGCTGTTGCTACAAAGAGTGGTGGAAAATGGGCATTTTCAGGTGGTGGTTGGTCTCTATTTTACCTTCCTCTCTCAGGATTGGATGAAGGTTTGTGTTTCCAAAGGTGTCTGAGTGGTGGGTTTGTGATGGACACCCCACCCTGAGACCACGAGGACAGACTTGACCTGAACAGAAACAGTGATTTGCATCATTTGCACCTTGACTGAGATGATTTCAAGGTCTTCATCACCCATGCAGAGAAATAAGTACATGGAAAGTAGAATTTACATGGTAGGAAAGTAGGATTTTCATGGTCTGCCTAGCTCATTGGAGAGGAGAATGCAAATATTGAAAAAATTATTTCTGATGTGCTGTAGGAGCATCATCAGCCAAGGTTTGTGTCTTTGTTATTTTTTTACCTTTATTATCATTTCTTGATCCACATGAAGAACAACTTTTAGTAGACATTGATCAGAGTATTTTTGTTAATATGTGAAATGGCTGATAAAATCTAAATACTAAAAAGACTAAATAAACCTAAATAGACTAATTTGCAATCCATCAAATCTGTGGTCTTCTTGGAAAATAATGTGGTGCCTCTCTTCCAAACCTGTGCTCAGGCATCCTGCATTCAGGCAAAATAACTCAGACACACGTAAGGAGTCTAAAAATATTGGTCTGACTGAAATATCTTTTCTTGCTGTGGCATTGTGAATCCTTTGAACTCCTGTTTTTCCAACCAGTGGTTACAAAATACAGCTAAGTGTCTTTTGGAGTGAGTTGTGGAGGGACCACACATTTAATTAATCGTGGTTACATATGTCTAAATAAATTTCTGTGAAAAGTGACATTTTTAAGGGGATCTCATGACAAAATTGCTCAGGAGGCAAAGTTAGGGTTTCCCAGTTTCACATTTAATTAACTTAGGCTGACTTTTATAGGGCTTTGTGTTATGCATTTTGGTCTTCAGTAAACAAATAGCAGAAAATTAAAGCAGAGCAACTGCCAATGAGCAGTAAATTTAATTGAGAAATAATGAGTTGCCATGGGGTGCAGTAGGGTTCTGCAAAGATAATGTTATTTATCTTGGAAAAGCTCCACTTTCATTTGTCAGGACATGATGTATATACACATGTAAGTGGAACAAAAGGAAAAAATACAACATTAGATAGGAAAGGGCTAAGGCCATATTCCTCATCCAGGATTTGGTGGAGTGAAAATCTGATTTCCTACACTCCGTGGCAGCTCAGTGCAATTTCCATCCCATGCATCCCTGAGTGAAATGTGGTGTCAGGAGGAGAAGTGACTGGAATTTGTAAGGTCCAGATGAGCAGGAAGGAAGATGAGCATCAATGTCACAGGAGGGAAGGGACGTGTGAAACGCTCCCTGTTCTAACAGTGAAACAAAAACCTGGCTCTGAACTCTCCCTCTACTTTTCACATCTATTCCAAAGGAAATTGAATGTCTGGAAAACAGCACAGAGAGCCCTCTGATAAAGGTGCTGAATTAAGGCAGCAATAAGATGTCCTAATGTTGGATTAAAAAGATGCATTTGCACCCCAGCTTTGCTCCTCGTTGTGAAACACTTGAGAGACAGAGTGATTGAAATGCAGGTACCAAACCCAAGGGTTCTGCCCAGGGTGAAGAGGGTGTCCTGGACACCCTTTCCTTTTTCCTCTTTTTCTTCCTCTTTTTTTTATTTTTCCCTAATTTTTTCCTATTTTTTTCCTCTCCTCTCCTCTCCTCTCCTCTCCTCTCCTCTCCTCTCCTCTCCTCTCCTCTCCTCTCCTCTCCTCTCCTCTCCTCTCCTCTCCTCTCCTCTCCTCTCCTCTCCTCTCCTCTCCTCTCCTCTCCTCTCCTCTCCTCTCCTCTCCTCTCCTCTCCTCTCCTCTCCTCTCCTCTCCTCTCCTCTCCTCTCCTCTCCTCTCCTCTCCTCTCCTCTCCTCTCCTCTCCTCTCCTCTCCTCTCCTCTCCTCTCCTCTCCTCTCCTCTCCTCTCCTCTCCTCTCCCATCTGGTTTCCAAGCCCATCATTTCCCAGCACTCTGCAGAAAACCCACCTTATTTACAGCCTTCCCATTTGGAGGGCTCACCAGACCCCAAATTTGGCTGACATTTTCAGGTTCCTGCTTTTCATTTCGACCCATTCTTTCTTTATTTTTAGCTGTTATAAAATGACACATGTTTCCATCTTTTAGGTAATGAGATGCTTTCCACTTAATTCAATCACTAGTTAATTTGATCCTCTATTTAATTTGTTCCAAACGTCTGGAAGCAAAGTTCCATGTCTTAAGTGCATGTATATATTACATATATAGCTTCCACCCTTTGCTCTGATCATCCTCCTTCCTCCAAACAAGCCTTCTAATTCAATCTCAAGCTACTGAAACTTGCCATTTAATTAATAAGAAAAGCCCAAATCAAAGCAAGCCAGAGGGAAAATAAAAGGTTTAAGGAATGAATCCTGGTTATAAAAGATGACTGTGACTTAAAGTTCCATCATGGGCTACCTGCTGCTGGCTGATAGCTCTGCTACAGGCTATCAAATCCATGACAGTGAATTAATGGGAGCAAAATCTCACAGGAGAACATTCACAATAAACGTGAAGAGCCACTTGGTGGAACATAAACCTAAAAATATGGTGCAGCAAAGTTCTATTCTGTCACCCCAAGCCTTTGGAACTTGGAAATCAGATGGTGAGGGGACAACACTGCTGCAGTCTGTGCTAAATCTGTGTTGTGTTCAGCGCTGTCAGGAGCACCCACCAGCACTCCATGAAGCTTTCACTTCCATCCCCAGGAGAGCCCTGGAGAACCCTCAGCAACCTGCTGTAACCAAGCACTGCCCTCAGCTGACTTCTCTGGCTTTAGAGCAGTGTCAGAACCCAGGACATCCCTCTGTCTGTCCTGGATTGCCTAAACCCCTGCCAGGGGGCTCAAAGACCCTGGCACAGAGCCCAAGACCCCTGTGCCTTTGATTATGACCCATGGAAAAAATTACCAACCTTATATGAGGATCTGCAAGTCATGAAAGTCTAACTGGAATAATAGTTAGTTTGTCACGGGGTGAAAAATGTAGAATTTTGGGGTTTTTAGAATGGGGGTTCAGGAGGCAAGATGGAGGAATCTGGGCGTGTTCAGCCTTTCTCCTTCTTCTTCTTGGCCTCCATCTTCTGCTGTGATGTTGGCACTTTTGGATTGGTTTAGAGTAGAGACAGACTGTCTAACATAGGTGATAGATATTGGACAATTATTGTAAATAAAGTACACGTAGTTTTTAGTATAAAAAGCCAACACCACCCCAAGGGCAGGGACTGTGCCACAACCCAACCTGCTGGACAGATCTCAGCAGGTCAGAGAAAGTATGGAACGGATAAGAGAAAATAAACAACCTTGAAAATCACAGCCAAAGAATCCTGACTCCTTCTTTGATTTCAGGGCTGGGAAAAAGAGGCTTTCTGAGACCTTGGGGTCTTCATCTTGACCACAGAAACCAAGAAAGCAGCAGCTGAGCTCACGTGGGTGTCACACCTGGCTGGTGCTTGGTGTTCAGAGCTCTGTGTCTGCAGGAAGAGAAGCTGGCCTGTCACTGTCATGTTTTTTGAAAAATCCTCTTTGCCCAGGATTTCTTCTCCTAGGAAGCTGAGAAGCCTCAGCGAAAAAGGAAAACAATAAATATCTGATTTGCTTCTGCTGTGTTTTGCTGCTTTGGAATGTGGTTTGGAGATTGTTTATCCAACAGGTGATTGTTTCATTGGTTTCATGTGAATTGTTTTGACTTAGTGACCAATCATGGTCAGGCTGTGTTGGGACTCTGGAAGGAGTCATGACTTTTCATTAGTATCTTGTTAAGCCTTCTGTAAGTATCTTTCCTCTATTCTTTAGTATAGTTTTAGTATAGCATCATATCATATCATATCATATCATATCATATCATATCATAGCCTTCTAAGAACATGGAGTCAGATTCTCACCAAGGGGAAGGTGGGGAGGAAACAAACCCAGCTTGGTGAGCAGTGAGATGGGCTGGCTGGGATCTGCTCCACCACGAGATGGAGACAGTGCTGCTGGCTTTGGTTGCTTTCCAACTGTGGTGTAGGAACAATTTGTCTTAATAAATTGTGAGGAGTAATGCAAGAGGACATATCTCTCGAGAGGGCATGAGGGCTTTTATGGGAGCCATGGGATGAATATTAACAAACAGATCATGTTGTTATTGCTTTGTGACCTGTGCTCCACAGCTATTTGTGTCCTGAGTGCCCCAACTCTGAGCTGATGCCTTCTGATTTCCACAGACCAGGTTCTTCCATGCTGCCTCTGATTTCTGGGATGGGGATCTGTTGCTGAGCATCTCACCTGGGTCAGGATGCTGGTAACCTGAGAAACAGCATAAGGAAACTCCAGATCGGGGAAAGAAGCTTTTTTTTCCTCCTTCACAGAAATAAAAACATTATTTATGCTGCTTTCCTGAAGCAAAATGCTTCAGCCTTCCTCCTGAAGCACTGTCCCCATGGGCAGGATGACAGCATCAGGACAGCTCAGGATGTCCTTGACAGTTGTCCAATGACTGGACAAGAGGGAATGGCTTCAGACTGAAAGACAAATTTGAATTAACTGTTTTTATTTACAGAAATGTCTGGTTGCAGTACCAACAGGTTTGCTCTCTCTCTGGCCTGTCTTTACCTCAGCTTAGGTAAGTTTTGGTTTTGTTTTTGAAAACATATGCTGTGTTCAAAATATCACAAAGGGTATTTTTCAGCAGCTCTGAAAAGTATCTCTCACAAATTCAAAATGTACAGGAACAGACCCATCATACTCTGATGGAGTAACCCCATCTCCTCTCCTCTCCTCATTTTTACCTGTTTTGTTTATCTTTTGTTTCTCATCTCTTTTCTCCTGTATCTAAATCTCCCTCCTCTTCCCACCCTGGTGGAAAGCAAACCTAATAGAAAAAGCAGTGCTAATGATCATGACCCCACTACTATTTTATTTCCAATTGGCAGCTCATGCAAGCAGCCCTATTTTCTGTTCTAATAGGAAACTTTATGATGTTCCAAATTGCCCTGTAACAGCCTGTGCTGAGTTGCCTCCTGAAAGGTAAATGAGTTTGAAATTTTATGATCAGTTACTATGACTTTTTTCTGCCTATTCCATAAAAAAGGGGAGGGGGGATGCATTAAAGGGACCCTCAGGTTGCAAAATGAAGCTGCTGGCAGCCAGATGGTGCCTCTGGAGGGCTGCAGGTGGGAGCAGGGCTGGTCACAGCTGCCCGCTGGCTGTGTCCCCTTCTCGTGGTGGCTGTCACCTCCTGGTGAACAGGCCTGCTCCACCTGAGTGCTCACCTGGGTGGAAAGGATGGCTTGGCAGGAACAAAAGGGAGGGTTTGGGGCATCAAAGCCCAGGCATTACCCTACATTTTATGGAGAGCCATCTCCTGGCTTGATGGGAATCACCTGGGACTCTCACAGCTCGGTGCCATCCATGGGGAATCCAGGCAGGAGCTGCTGCTGCCTTTGGGCTGCAGTCTGGGGCAGGAAATTACCCAGAGGCTGGCAGCAGCAGGACATGGGATTGTTTAACACAGAGCTGCTCTCCTGTCCTGCTTAGGGAGATCTCATTTCCCACATGTTGGAGTCCTGCATGCTGAGAATTTCAGACTTTCTGTGCTGACAGAATCTGACCCCCAGGAGAGAGCTGCATTTGACCTGAGGCCATAGAGAAAGCTTCTAAAATTAAATAATAAAACTAAGATTATGGGTGTATAGTTTGAATAGAAGTGTGTAATATCATGCAGTAGAAAACTTAAGAGTTTAAAGTTTTAGAATATAGTAATATCTATAAAGCTAAGGTGGAAAGTTTAGGGCAGTGACTAGTCCTTCTTCTTCACCTTCTTCTTCATCAGTTTGAGTTGCATTTTGTAATTAAACAAAAAAGTCCACATTGCAGAACACGAGAGATTAGTTATTGAGTTAAAAGTAAAATTAATTTAAGTGTCATTTCTTAATTAAATAGTTTAACCTTGAAAGACCTTGTCAGAAAAAGATAGTTAACCATTTTATTCCTTGTTAGTAGAATACTACAGCCTGGCTGTGTGAGGCCAGTGAGCATCCTTTTCCAGTGATAGCTGTGCAGTTCCTGAGCCAGATCTGGCCGGGAGCTGGAGTGGAGCAGAGCCCAGCCACGACTTTACCCCCTCTTAACTCATCTCTTGCCTTATGACTAGCCCTGCTTTGGTTTCTTTTAAAGATGTCTGCTTATTATACATGGGTGAAATCTGCTCATGCTGTAATCTTTATTAGTCCAAAACTGAGGTCAGGCAGGTTGGATTTCTTTCCCGAGTGCTTTTATAATATTTGTGTTAGCTGGGCAGCTAAGTGCTGTCAGATGTAGCGTCAGTGGTGCTTGCTGCTGTTGAAATTTTTATGGTTTCATGCATTTTACAGCATCACCTGTCAGACTCCAGCAATCATGATGTCACCTGTAGTGGAATATATAAATTTGAGCAGAGGAGAATGGAGCTAGGGGAATTATCCAGTAATCTGGGCTCCTTTCTCCCCTCCTCCTCCTCAGGTGGGGAGGCTGGGAGGTCTTTGGATATGACAAAAGAAAAGGAGCAGATTTCTCCTGCCCTGAGCTTTGCACGAGCTGTTCTGCATGATCTGGGCAAAACTGCTGCCTTCACTCACTCTGTGGTTTCCAGACTGCCTCTTTGTTTGCTGGCTGTGCCTCTGGGGGTTTGACCTCCTGGATCCACCCCAGATGTGTGAAAGGCTTGGTCAGCACTGGGGAAGCTCCAGTGGCTGTGCTGGAGGCTGGAAACCATGTGTGAGATGGAGAAATGGGTGCCATGGGGCTGGGATGGATGGATGGATGGATGGATGGATGGATGGATGGATGGATGGATGATGGTTGGAGGAAGGGTGGACAGATGGATGGATGGCTTTCTTGAGCAAGTGTTCAAACATTCCTGAAGGGACCGGATCGTGGGACTTGTTCTGTGTGAATAAGCACACTCTGCACGTTGGTACCTTCTGATGGCCACTCCTGGTCTCACCATGCCCAGCTCTCCCCTCCCAGGCAGTGTTTGGGCTCAGCCCAGTTTTAATGCCTCTGTACCTTGGATTTACCATTTACAACAGTGATACTCAGCAAGATTTGATAAAGGGAGTGTGATGTGAGCTGGTCAAGCCTAGCAGAGGTG
This sequence comes from Ammospiza caudacuta, assembly GCF_027887145.1. Classification (NCBI taxonomy): domain Eukaryota; kingdom Metazoa; phylum Chordata; class Aves; order Passeriformes; family Passerellidae; genus Ammospiza; species Ammospiza caudacuta. Next base: position 6,073,250 of record NC_080611.1, read on the forward strand.
TGAGCTGCATGGTGGAGGGGAGGAGGACAGTTCTGCTCATGATGTTGGGCACTGGATGGGTCATATCCTCAGACTGCCCATGGTCTGCACACTCCATTGAAAGGGGGGTCAGAGATGTATGAAAAGATTCAACCACAGGTCGAGCAGCAGCAACTCTGCTCTGCTCTTCATTTCTAGAAGCAGGAATAGATTGTTTTATGCTGGTTCTCCTTGCTCAGTGTAGTTATCCCTGCAAACACTCCCTTAATTACATCAAACTCCTTTAATTACATATCAAACCAGCAATAAGATGTGGCTTAGATGAAGGCATTGAGCCCTACTGCTGAGCTGTAAACTCAGTAAAAATGGCTTAGGAACAGACTGATTGGGTTTAAAAGCTCTGTAACTGATACACATCTTACCATATCCTTGGGCCTCAATAAATCTGTTTCTAATAATCACTATTTACTGAGGTTTCACAGCTATGCCAGAGGTACATATCTGTTACCTTGTGGTCCAGCCTCTATAAATGTGTTTTTAATAATCAATTGGTACTTCAATAATAAACAATAATTGCTTTATTATATATGAACTTGAGCAAGTTCTGCATTTTGGTTGTACTGAAATCACTGTCTAGTTTTAGTTTTTTTTTACTCTGAAGGAGATTTTACTGACCAGCTATTGGTACTAGTGTGCACAAAATGTTATTGCTCCTTATAAAGCATTGCTGACTTGACCTGATTTATAAATCATGGAATTATTTCAGAGCTTTTTTTCTGCCCTGAACTAAGCAGTCTGTCAGGAGCTTCCAGGCAGTCCTTGTAGGAGGAATGCTGCAGTCCCTCTTATGGATCATTAACTGGAAATGAACTTGGGGCCTTCAGATGTGAACACACTGCCTGCTGCCCTACGACCCAGCCAGCCAACACTTCTAGTTGACAGTACAAGTAATAGAGGTATGGGATTCTAATCTTTTGCAGAAAAAAAAACAAAAAACCCCCAATAATTGAAGAGAAAAGTTGAGTTCTTGCAGTGCCATTGAGGAAGCTTTATTTTTTCCAGTGTCTCAGCTCAGCTCTGCAGAGCCTGGTGCTCCAATGGCTCAGACATCTCTGCTCATCTGCACTGAGTGCCCTCCCTATGGCAGATTTTGCTCTCTAAGAGCTCAGCAGGACTGGAGAGGGCTGCAGGGATGTCCTGTGCCTTGCTGGGCACCCTGTGCTGCTCCCCATTCTGTGGTGCTCTGTGGAAAAGAGGGCTTTTGGCTTAGAAATGTGAAATTTGTCTTTCTCCCACCAGTATCTAAGGTAAGTTCTTTCCAGGGCTGCACCAGGATTCTGCAGAGTGTGATGATTCACCTCTGGACTTCAAAGGGCCAGGGCTGGACAGGAGCTGAAGATTCACACCACTCTAGCCAAACACCCCATTGATTCATCCTGCATCTAAATCTTCTCTAATCTGAGATCTTTACAGCTTTGTAAGGTTGGAAATATGATGCACTCCTGAGGCACAGCAGCTGATTGTTGCTGTACCTGTGCAGGAGAGGAACAGGCACTGCTCCTGCAGCACCTTCTGCCTTGATTTCACTTGAGCCAGGCTTTGAATCCCAGGCCCATCCCTGCTGGTTTTCAGCTTCCTTTTTCTACCTCTATCAGGGTCAGGATTGAAGGCACTTGAGACAATAGTTTGCATTCAGACTCAGGTTTTTATTATTTCTTATCAATATTACCATCTCACAGCCATGAGTTCTGCAGTCCTTCATTAACAAGGCACAAAATGGCCAACTATCTCTTGGTAAAAGGTCTCTTAAGGCTAAACTATCCAATTAAGAAATGACGCCTAAATTATTTTCACTTTTAACCCAGTAACTGATTCCTTGAAGTCTGCAATGCAGATTTTTCTGTCCAATTACAAAATGCCACCCAAATCCATGAAGAAGAAGAAGGAAGAAGAACAACCTGCCTCCACCCTAAACCTCCATCTTGCTTTATGTATATATTACTATATTCTAAAACCCCAATCTCTAAGTTTTCCACCCTGTGATATTACACACTCCTAACCAACTCCACACCCCTAACCCCAGTGCTATCAATCAATTTTGGAAGCCTTCTCCACAGCCTCAGGTCAAATGCAGTGCTCTCCTGGGAATCAGAATCTGACTGTACAACAAGTCTAAAATTCTAAGCACCCAGAACTCCAACACCATCCCTGTGACCGTGTTCACAGGGGTTCCAGGCTGAGGGAAGAGACGAGGATTTGACTCTGTGTTTCAGAAGGCTTGATTTATTATTTTAGGATATATATTACATTAAAACTATACTAAAAGAACAGAAGAAAGGATTTCATCAGAAGGCTAGCTAAGAATAGAATAGCAAAGAATGATAACAAAGGTTAGGGGCTCGGACTCTTTGTCTGAGCCAGCTGGACTGTGATCAGCCATTAATTAGAAGCAACTAACATGGGCCAATCAAAAATCTACTTGTTGCATTCCATAGCAGCAGATAATCAATGTTTACATTTTGTTCCTGAGGCTTCTCAGCTTCCCAGGAGGAAAATCCTAAAGAAAGTATTTTTCATAAAAGATGTCTACGACACATCCCCACCTTCCCAAACGTCCTTTCCATGTTGGGTCAGCCCATACTTCTCCCCCTGAAATGGGGGAGTCTTCTACAGCCAGCAGCCCCCCAGGCGGGGCTGGTAGTGGCTCTGGGGGTGGGATGGGTGTTTCTGCAGCCCAGGGCTGAGGGAGGGAGCAGGGAGGTGCCAGATGCTCAGCAGGAGCCGCGTCCCTCGCGCGCGGCGAGCGTCACATCCAATTACGGCGCTTCAGCCCTAATGGGAGCAGAGTTCCCTGTCTCTAATTAGTCTGGTCAAAGGCAGGAATTCCCTTCTGCTGGGTGAGTCTGCTCCCATGACAAGAAGATTAGTGGCCTCAGCTTGTGATTGTCGAGCTCAGGGGGTTTCCACCCCACTTTAAGTCGTTTGCGATTTTCTGCTCCTCGTGGCGGCTCCTTGGAGGGGCTGGATTCATTCCAGGAGGGCAGGGGTCAAAGCGTTTTGGTGAAAGGCAGGGAGCTCTGTCCCTGCTGCCTGTTTGCTCACTCCTGGGCTACCTCTGAGCCAGGTTTTTACATGTCAGGATGTGACAGGGAGCCAGCAGTGCACCAGGACCTCCCTGGGCGGTGTCTGGTGGACATCAGCTGGCCCAAAGTGTTGAGAGGTGCAGCATTCAACACCCTGAAAGGATAGAAATCATAGAATCACAAAATGCTTTGGGTTGGAAGGGACCGAAAGATAATTAAAGATATTTTTTAAAGATAATTTGTGATGGTGTTCACAGGGGTCTTAGGTTGAGGGAAGAGACGAGGATCTGACTCTATGTTTCAGAAGGCTTGATTTATTATTTTATTATATATATTATATTAAAACTATACTAAAGAATAGAAGAAAGGATTTCATCAGAAGGCTAGCTAAGAATAGAAAAAGAAGGAATGATAACAAAGGTTTGTGGATTAGACTCTCTGTCCAAGCCAGCTGACTGTGATTGGCCATTAATTACAAGCAACCACATGAGACCAATCACAGATGCACCTGTTGCATTCCACAGCAGCAGATAACCATTGTTTACATTTTGTTCCTGAGGCTTCTTGGCTTCTCAGGAGGAAAAATCCTAAGGAAAGGATTTTTCATAAAAGATGTCTGCGACAATAATTAAATATATTTTTTAAAGATAATTAAAGATAATTTTGTTCCAAAACGCTTGCCATGAGCAGGGACATCTTTCTTTACACTGGGTCATTCCAAGGCCCATCCATCCCTGAACAGAGATGTGTCACCTCCTTTCAGCTGACTGCAGGGTCAAGCTGCTGGCACATGGTTGCCTTTGAGCAGTCCCACTGCCATTTGCCTCTGCTCCTGATAAATCCTGTTCAACCATCTCTCTGTTTTTGGGGTTATAAATACCTGTGGTCAGAGCTAAACCCCAGCCCTGTGGGGCCAGAGACCCACTGAGAGCTGCTCGGGACTCCTGCTCTCTGTTGCTGATGCCTGACAGCTCTTACTGCCTGTGGTGAATGTGGATAAAGTCTTGAGTACCTGTGCTGTGGTTTGAAAGGTCTAAAATGCCTCAATTGTCCATTTCTAGGATGTAATTGAAAAATCCTCACTGTGTCTCTTTCTAGTCAAGTTTTTCTTATGAACTTTAAGATTTCTTATGCCATGGTGTGCCACCACATTACTGAAGTTAATGTGGCAGAGGGGAAATGTCTTAATTCCATGTTTTGTCTCCTTTTTCTGTCCTTTTGGTTTAAACCTAGCCCTACAGGGGCTGGAGGATATTGCTTGTCAGAGCTGTAGAAAAGCTTTTGTGTCTGACTGCTTGTCCATTGTCTCAGCTGAGTACCACATTCCTCCCCTGACTGCTTGATATCCTGAGATTTTCTCCTGCCACAGCAAACCTGCAAAACTCTTGACTTAAATGGGTCTTTTTTTGGTAACTTAATGCTATCTTTTCTGAAAAACAAGTCCTTGAAATCTGCTCCACAGTATTTCATGGGTTTACATCAAGGCAGATCAAAGGTCTCATTAGCAAAATATATTCTGGACAACTGTAAATAAGAATAAATTGTTTGGGAGTACACTAAATGCTGTGGAAATATGTGAGATCTAGAGATGCTTGGGGACATCAGGAGAAAGGGAGGAATTCAGGAGAAAACATTCTAGCAAAAGGATTTTCAGAAAATATGTCCATGACAGGTAAGCACAGTTCTTCCCCTGAACTCCTGGGAACCCACACTGTGTCCTGAAGCAGAGAATTTGGTTTGATTGCCCTGAGATTTGTTTGCTTTCCAGAGCTTATTGTGCATCCCTTGCACTCTTGTAGAGTTTACTTTGTTTTATTCCTGTTCCCTTTTCAGTCTTGCCTGAAAAATCACTGAGCTTTCTAGTACTGTAATAGGCATCATTAATAATAATACCTTTAAATTATTCTAGTTAGTCTTTTTAAAGCATTTTCCTGACTACCTTCTTCTTTGCTAATTGCCTTTCTCCAGTGCCCTGAGGAAACCTGCATTTTCCAGAAGTTCTGAAGGGAAGGATAGAGGACTTGGCTCTGATATTTATGCATTTTTCCTAAATGTAGAAGATTTGCTGGAGAAGAAATACAATTTTTGTGGCCCTATTTGTGCCCAGAATGGGGAAGTAATGGCCAGGGAACACCAGGGCTTTTCAGACCATCGGAAAGTCATCTGCTCTTCCTCCCGCTTCCCATGCTGCTTGAGGCCAGGTGCCCTGGTTAAATTGGTTAAATTATTGGTTAAATAATGATGGGGATGCCATGAAGAGGCTGAGATGGGGGTTCAGTAGCCCTGAAGTGGCTGGAGGAAGGGTTTGAGGTTGGTTTGGGGTCCCCCTCAGCCCTGTGTCCTCAGCAGGGCCACTCAAGGACTAGTCAGAAATTCAGCACTATTCAGAAATCCCTTCCAGAGCTTTTACCAAAAATCCTCCAGACCCTTGAGGTGAGCTGGCACTCAGACTGTCAAGGCTGGGCAGGAAAATCTGGAAAAGGCTTCACTTGCAGGTGTTTGAAACCAAGGAATTTCCGCGACACTTAATTGAAAAATGATCATTTTCTGGTAAACCATAACAAAAATCTCCAGCTAACTCTGAATCCAGCTTTCCTTTTCTTGCAGGACTTTTTTTCTCAGCTGTCTTCCCCCTTGGCTGTGCCTAGCCTGCAGGATTCTGAGCTCTGGAGCTGAGGAATTGTTGGTGATCAGGGTGCCCTAAATGCCAGGAGCAGATGCAATAAAGAACTGTTCCTTTCCACTTGAAATGCCTGTTGCCTTTGCCAGGCAGCCAACACTGTAAATTCATTCTGACTATTTAAAAAAGACCTTTTAGAGCTTTTGAGTGGTTTCTGGCTTATTCTGTAGCAATAAAACCACAGTGGCTGGGAGTCAGACGTTCAGGACCTCACCAAGTAACTCAATACAAGATATTTGGGAGCCTTGTGAGATGCTTAGGAACAAGATAATTATACTGGCCTTTATCCCATTGTTTGCCTGCTCATAATCACTGTCCAGGGCTCTGTCTGGTGGCATTTGGGATTAATGTGGAACAAAAAAATAGGGCAGGGAATTGCAAAGTGGGAATCCCACCTGCTGGGGGGTGGTGGAACAATGGTGTGAAGAAAACAGGGGAAAAGGGAAGTGAGGAGGTGAATTTCCCTTCTTATCCTGCAGAATTTCCCTTCTAGTCCTGCAGATAGTTTTCCTTCTTATCCTGCAGAATTTTCCTTCCTGTCCTGCAGAATTTCACTTCTTATCCTGCTGCACAGCACTCAAAGAGGACCTCAAACATGGTTTGTCTTACCTGGTTATGTAAGGGCACTCAGGTGATGGAAGGGTCCTGATGAGATGATTTTCCTGATTACTGGGACCCAGTTTGCCAGCCCTGGCATCTGAGCAGGGCTTTTCCATGCAGCAGGGAAGGATGTGCTTGTGAAGGCTGATAAATGGTCTGTGAAGATTGGTCTGATACCGTTTTGGCCTTCTGGGAATGAGGACCTCATTGCAGATCAAATGTCTGATCTTTAAACTGGCATAAATCAGCATCACTCTAGCAAAGTTAATGGAGTTGTGCTGATTTACACCAGCTGAATTTATACCATCAAAAATCATTCATTTGCTCTGTCTCTTCTCCACTTTTCCCCCCTCCTTGGATTAGAAATGAAGTCTATAAAGCTAATATGGTCCCTGCAGCAGCATAACTTCCACAGAGTGTTTGCTTGAAGAGGTTAAAAGCCCTATAAACTGCTTTACATTCTCTAATAATAAAATGCAGATGCAAAGGAGAAGGATTTGATGGTCAATTAATACAGAAACCATCCAGTGCTTTGCATAGGTCCTGCTCCTTGGCTTTGAAATACTATGCCCAATTAAAACCTTCCCCAGAACTATACCAAGATTAAAAAAGTAATAATAATCTGCAGCACTCTAGGTAGCATGCTGCACTTTTCAGGCTGCCTCTGAGCTATGCCTCATAAACTCTTGGATAAGATTTTTCTGGGTGTTTCCAAGTGCAACTGCTCCTGGAGCAAAGCTGCAAAGCAGCATTCAGCAGGCAAAGCTGGAGAGTTATTTTATGGGGGAAAGGAGGAGGAGGGGGATAAGGAAAGTGTTGAGAATCCCTCGTGCATTCCACTGAAAGGAAAAGAAAATGGTAGTTCCTGTAAAGGTTCTGGGTTATCCAGAGGGTGCTGGGCTGTGCCCACAGAGTGGCTCTGGTGTGGGCTGACACAAATTCCAGTGAATTTGCAGCTGGGTTGAGTGATGGCCACTCCAAAGGAACAGTGCAGGCTATCCAGACATTATTTGGTGGATGGCATCTGGATTTAATAGTCCAGAAGGCAGAAGAAAAGCCTTTCTCTAGCAGAGCTGAAAGGGCAGTATGTGACGGTGTTCACAGGGGTCCCAGGATGAGGGAAGAGATGAGAATGTTGACTGAAGAAAAGCCTTTCTCTAGCAGAGCTGAAAGGGCAGTATGTGACGGTGTTCACAGGGGTCCCAGGATGAGGGAAGAGATGAGAATGTTGACTCCATGTTTTAGAAGGCTTGATTTATTATTTTATGATACATATTATATTAAAACTATCCTAAAAGAAGAGAAGAAAGAATTTCATCAGAAGGCTAGCTAAGAATAGAAAAAGAATGATAACAAAGGCTTGTGACTGACCGAGACAGTCTGGACAGCTGGACTGTGACTGGCCATTAATTAGAAACAACCACATGAGACCAATCACAGACGCACCTGTGCATTCCACAGCAGCAGATAATCATTGTTTACATTTTTTTCCTGAGGCCTCCCAGCTTCTCAGGAGGAAAAATCCTAAGGAAAGGATTTTTCAGAAAATATCATGGCTACAGGGCAGAAGGTAGTTAGGGCAGTGAGCAGCACCCACTGTAATCAATCAGTCAATAATCAATATCAGCCGTCCTCTTCTTGTCTCCAGGGTTTCTCACTGACACCAGTAGGGAAATATATCACCGTGTTTTAAGGTCCCTAGTAATTTACTTGCTGTACAGTGTGACAAAAAGGAGGAGAAGCAGAGTTCTGCAGAAGTTTAGATGTCTGGAGACACTCCTTCTGAGACTCTCCAGTAGCATTCAAAGGTAAAGGCATCTTGAGCCATATTGTCAGCAGGAGGAGGAGGAGGAGAAGGAGAAGGAGAAGATGAAGGAGAAGAAGAAGAAAGAGAAGGAGAAGAAGAAGGAGAAGAAGAAGAAGAAGAAGAAGAAGAAGAAGAAGAAGAAGAAGAAGAAGAAGAAGAAGACGACGATGACGACAGGGGCTACTAAAAATCCCAAAACCTAAATTTCTCACCCAAGTGACATGCTGTACTACCCTCTATTATCTATTCACGCCTTGGTAAATTCTAACCTATCCCGAAGCCTCAGAAGCCCTCTCCATGGGTGCAGGCTAAAGGCACTGTTTCTCTGGGGGTCAGAGCAGACAGAGCAATGTTCCCCATGCTCTGGGTTCCCACATAAACTGTCTGGTGGGGCAGAATAGCCAGGCTCTCTGCTCTGCTGCACTCTGACTGCAAGGACTTCCCATCAGGTCCCAACCTTGGCTGACTCACTGCACACTGCACAACCTCCTGCACTCAAACCATTCCAGGCAGCAGAACTCTCCAGCTGGGCCTGGAACCAGCACAGCTGGTGAGGGAATCTGCAGCCCCTCCACATGCTGATAGCTCACACAGAGCACAGTGAGGGTGGTGGGTCCCATCTGGCCTGCCTGGAGTCATCCAACTCTGTTCTAAGCACTGGGGTTCAACAATGGCTGTTGGGCTCTGCTGTTGATTGAATGGGATTTGTTGTCCATAATATAAAACCTCTTGGCACATGATCAGTCACTGTATATAAATCCAAATTACACAACTAACAGCCACAGTCCTGTAGAACAGCTCTGAAAACACCATCAGAGCAGGGGCCATCTCAAGCCAAGGGATTCAGAAGAGCCATGAGAAATCTGGCAGTGCTGTTCAGGTCCCCCCCCAGGTGGACGTGCAGGTGGAGAACATGGCTGGGGGTTTTCCTTGAGAGCTCCTGGCCAATGTCTGAACCCCAGCACAAAGGCTGGGATGATTTCTGAAGTACCTAGAACCAAACAACAGAAGATGACACGACACTCTGTCCTTGAGGCCACAATAAACAGCATCAAACAGTTTAACTCCGCTGGATTTTACTGGCAAAGCAGGCCAGGGGCCTGCACCAGCAGCATGTCCTCCTCCCAAACC